>NC_037357.1:19634845-19957478 GCF_002263795.3 Bos taurus | reverse complement strand
GCCTCACCAGAAACCGACCTTGCCAGCACCTTGATCTTAGACTTCCAACCTCCAGAACTGCAAGAAAATAAATATCTGTAAAATAATATATACATAATTTAATCATTTTGCTGTGTGTGTGAAATTGGCACAGTATCATAAATCAACTATACCTCAATTAAAAAGAAAAAGAAAAAAAGTCTGTCATTTAAACCACCTAGTACATCATGTTTTGTTATAGCAGGCCTGGTGGATGAATACACCAACCCATTTTTCAAGCACTTATAATCATGTTGTATATACTTGAAAATAAATGCTGATGGGGAGAGAGGGGAAACAGACATCATCAGTTACTGTTGGTGAGGGTGCAAGTTGGTACCACTTATCTGGGAGGCCACTTAATGATAGTGATCAAAATGTAAAATATTCATGTCCTTTGACCTAGCAATTCCAGTTCTAGGAATTTATCCTACAGAAATATTCAAGTACACCCCCTTCAAATTTATTGCAAGAGCATTACTGTCAGCATTGTTTCCAAATAGAGAAAAAAAATAGAAACAAACTAAATGTCCTCCAAAGGATGCCTGGATTAAAGCTACCACATTACAACCTCCTAAGGAAATTGTTTTAAAGTGTATGCTGCTGCTGCTGCTGCTAAGTCGCTTCAGTCGTGTCCAACTCTGTGCAACCCCATAGACGGCAGCCTGCCAGGCTCAGCCATCCCTGGGATTCTCCAGGCAAGAACACTGGAGTGGGTTGCCATTTCCTTCTCCAATGGATGAAAGTGAAAAGTGAAAGTGAAGTCACTCAGTCATGTCCGACTCTTAGCGACCCCATGGACTGCAGCCCATCAGGCTCCTCCGTCCATGGGATGTTCCAGGCAAGCGTACTGGAGTGGGGTGCCATTGCGGTAGGTCTATGTTTACTAGCATGAATGAGCCTAAAGACACATGGTTAAGTGAAAAGAAAGCAAGTTGCAGAATAGCATAATTAGCATGATTCCAGCTACTTTTGCAAAAGAACATGTATGAATCACTGTTAATATATATAGAAAAAATCTGAAAGAAAATGCTTCAAACTGTTAAGAGGTGTTAATACAATAAGTGATATTAGGGAGGACATTTATTTTCTGGATTTCAGATTTTAGTGTCTGAATTTTTTACAGAGAGTAGGTATTACTGCTTATTATCAGAAAAATGTAAGGATAAATAAAACATTTCTTGTGTAAAGAGAGAAGAAATGAAAGTACAGAAAACAAAAATATTTAAGTACAATGGCATACACTGTTATCACAGCTCTCCTAGGTTCCCCAAGTAGGGAAACATGGCAAAGGTGAAGAATTCATATCAGTGGAGAGACATGGACAGTTCTAAACCAATTAATAACACCTCATAAAAGCTTTCCAGCATTGACACTATAAAAGACAAACCACATACATCTTCATGTGTTGCTTAGAGAGTGGATAAATTTGCCAGCAAAAAGAAAAATCAAAACCAATGTGCTGTAACGTATTATGCATAGAAAAAAGTGAAGCCTAGTTTTATATATATCGGGTTGGCTAAAAAGTTCAAGTTTTTCTGTAAGATGTTACATATTTATATACATATATTTATTCACTTTTTTTAGATGTAGCATAAATAGTCAATAGATTATTTACCCATTTTTTTTGCAAATTCTTTCCAACACTGGTAATAGGGATCCTTGGCTCTTCATCAAAGACAGAGAGGCTCATTTCAATATTATAGAAGGAAACTGTAAAAAATAAGGAGATCAATTTCATTCCTTTAGTTCAAGAAATTTAACTTCTGCAACTCTGGTCAAAACTGCTCTTCACTTTAAAGAAACCAAACAATGAAACCTCATTCTTAAACTCGGCTTAATTTAACTCCAAGGTCAAGAACCAGTACTTTTGGATCCATAAACCAAAGCAAACCAGGATGTACCCTGGCAATTTTGCTTTAATTTTTTGGGCTGTTCCTTGATTTCTGCACAACTGACAGATATTCTACAACTCCTCCCAAATCCTAGTTTCATTGGCCAACAGATTTCTAGTCCTTTTAGTGGCCAAGCTGAACATTATCTCACAGGTTCATTTGTACTGAGCAAATGTTATTTCTTCCTATGCCCTTCTTTATGCTTCTGGCTTTTCTCTTTATTCCCTTGTTTCTCTTGTCTGTACTATCAAATTTCAATTTAAAAAATTTTCTATTTTAGAATATTAAAGTTGAGAAAATGGATTTCCCTGGTGGTCCAGTGGTTAAAGCTCCATGTTTCCATTACAGGGGGCATGAGTTTGACTCCTGGTTGGGGAAATTCTGTATGCCGTTGGTGTGGCCAAAAAAATATCTATGTGTATGTCTATATCTATATATAAAAGTTGAAAAGGAACATCCAATATTTGAATTATTTGGAAGCCAAATACTCCCTGGTCACAGATAAGCATTAGAAGCCAGCTGGAGGTGGGAACTGGAGAAGACTGAAACCTGCATTAACGGAATTCAAAAAGAGCAAGCTAGAGTATCTTCTGGTGTTTTCTGGTATGTGGTCAACATGTTGGACCTAAGGCCATATAATCCTCTTATAGGGAAGGGGGTAAGGTTCCTGACCCATGTCCACACTGGCAGAGTCAGAGCATTCGGAACAAAATGGATGGAAAGGAGGCTTAAAAATGTCATACATTTGCATTATATGTCAATAAAGGAAAGGTAAGAAAGATGGCTAGGAGAATTGTGTTTGGAATAAGGTACCCACTGTAGATACTGTCTGAAGGAGATAAGAAACACCTGTACCCTTCTTTTGCCCTTTCTGCCTTCAGAGAATTGGCTCTCTTTGAGAACACATATCCCATTGTGCATACATTTATTATGCGACATACATTGCAGAACGTATCTATGGACTTAACGGCAATAGGTGAAGTCAAAGTTTTGGGTAGATAAAAAGGAAGGTGTGGAGTCCAGCCAGGTTGTCTCAAAAGAGGAAGAAGGTGATGAGGACACATTTGCTGTAAAAGGATGTGTTACTCCAGTGGAGATGAGCGGAAATAGGGCTCCAGTAGCAGCGGATGTAGTGGCAGCTATATTTAGAAGGGAGTCCTGTGTGGGCTTAGGAAGAACTAACATAGCGGGTGCTGATGCAGCTGGATTCTGCTCCATGCAGATGTTGTTGTAGGGCTAGGTAGAAACATGGCACCAACAGATGGGGTATGGTCAACTGGAGGTGATTTACTCATTCTGCTAAAGGATGGAGCTTGAGGCACAGTCCTGGAGTTGGCCAGTCACAGTGATTCTGGAAAATGCTTCAGAAGATTTGGAAATGTAGGGACTGTCATCTGTGATTTTTATAGACACAGGGAAAAGACTTGGGAAAGCCCGTAGTGATACCGCCCATGGTAGGTGTAGGGGTGGTTTCGGCGAGTACAGCACTTACACCAGCAAAAGATCCTATTGTAAAGTGAGTGTGTGGGTGTGTTGGTGTGATGTCAGAAGTCAGAAATGTCAGGATTTTAAAATCTCTTCTAAGCCATGCACTGTGAGGCCACCCAAGATGGGCAGGTCATGGTGGAGAGGCCTGACAGATGTGGTCCACTGGAGAAGGGCACGGCAAACCACTTCAGTATTCTTGCCTTGAGAACCCCATGAACAGTATGAAAAGGCAAAATGATAGGATACTGAAAGAGAAACTCCCCAGGTCAGTAGGTGCCCAACATGCTACTGGAGATCAGTGGAGAAAATAACTCCAGAAAGAATGAAGGGATGGAGCCAAAAGCAAAAACAATACCCAGTTGTGGATGTGACTGGTGATAGAAGCAAGGTCCGATGCTATGAAGAGCAATATTGCATAGGAACCTGGAATGTTAGGTCCATGAATCAAGGAAATTGGAAGTGGGCAAACAGAGATGGTAAGAGTGAATGTCGACCTTCTAGGAATCAGCCAAACTAAAATGGAACTGGAATGGGTGAATTTAACTCAGATGACCATTATATCTACTACTGCAGGCAGGAATCCCTTAGAAGACATGGAGTAGCCATTCATGGTCAACAAAAGAGTCCGAAATGCAGTACTTGGATGCAATCTCAAAAACGACAGAATGATCTCTATTCATTTCCAAGGCAAACATTCAAAATCACAGTAATCCAAGTCTATGCCCCAACCAGCAATGCTGAAGAAGCTTGAAGTTGAACGGTTCTATGAAGACCTACAAGACCTTTTAGAACTAACACCCAAAAAAGATGTCCTTTTCATTATAGGGGACTGGAATGCAAAAGTAGGGAAGTCAAGAAACACCTGGAGTAACAGGCTAATTTGGCCTTGGAAATGGAATGAAGCAGGGCAAAGGCTAACAGAGTTTTGCCAAGAGAACACACTGGTCATAGCAAACACCCTCTTCCAACAACACAAGAGAAGACTCTACACATGACATCGCCAGATGGTCAACACGCGAAATCAGATTGATTATATCTTGCAGCCAAAGATGGAGAAGCCTATACAGTCAGAAAAAAACAAGACTGGGAGCTGACTGTGGTCAGATCATAAACTCCTATTGCCCAAATTCAGACTTAAACTGAAGAAAGTAGGGGAAAACCACGTAGCCATTCAGGTATGACCTAAAATCAAATCCCTTATGATTATACAGTGGAAGTGAGAAATAGATTTAAGGACTAGATCTGATAGATAGAGTACCTGATGAACTATGGGACAGAGATTTGTGACATTGTACAGGAGACAGGGATCAAGACCATCCCCATGGAAAAGAAATGCAAAAAAGCCAAAATGGCTGTCTGAGGAGGCCTTACAAAATAGCTGTGAAAAGAAGAGAAGCGAAAAGCACAGGAGAAAAGGAAAGATATAAGCATCTGAATGCAGATTCCAAAGATAGCAAAGAGAGATAAGAAAGCCTTCCTCAGTGATCAGGCAAAGAAAACAACAGATGGGAAAGACTAGAGATCTCTTCAAGAAATTAGAGATACCAAGGGAACATTTCATGCAAAGATGGGCTCATGAAGGACAGAAATGGTATGGACCTAACAGAAGCAGAAGATATTAAGAAGAGGTGGCAAGAATACACAGAAGAACTGTACAAAAAAGATCTTCATGACCAAGATAATCACGATGGTATGATCACTCACCTAGAGCCAGACAGCCTGGAATGTGAAGTCAAGTGGGCCTTAGAAAGCATCACTACGAACAAAGCTAGTGGAGGTGATGGAATTCCAGTTGAGCTATTTCAAATCCTGAAAGATGATGCTGTGGAAGTGCTGCACTCAATATGCCAGCAACTTTGGAGAACTCAGCAGTGGCCACAGGACTGGAAAAGGTCAGTTTTCTTTCCAATCCCAAAGAAAGATAATGCCAAAGAATGCTCAAACTACTGCACAATTGCACTCATCTCACACGCTAGTAAAGTAATGCTCAAAATTCTCCAAGCCAGGCTTCAGCAATACGTGAACCGTGAACTTCCTGATGTTCAAGCTGGTTTTAGAAAAGGCAGAGGAACCAGAGATCAAATTGCCAACATCTGCTGGATCATGGAAAAAGGAAGAGAGTTCCAGCAAAACATCTATTTCTGCTTTATTGACTATGCCAAAGCCTTTGACTGTGTGAATCACAACAAACTGTGGAAAATTCTTCAAGAGATGGGAATACCAGACCACCTCTTGAGAAACCTATATGCAGGTCAGGAAGCAACAGTTAGAACTGGACATGGAACAACAGACTGGTTCCAAATAGGAAAAAGAGTACATCAAGGCTGTATATTGTCACCCTGCTTATTTAACTTATATGCAGAGTACATCTTGAAAAATGCTGGGCTGGAAGAAGCACAAGCTGGAATCAAGATTGCCAGGAGAAATATCAATAAACTCAGATATGCAGATGATACCACCCTTATGGCAGAAAGTGAAAAGGAAATAATAGACTCTTGATGAAAGTAAAAGAGGAGAGTGAAAAAGCTGGCTTAAAGCTCAACATTCAGAAAAGGAAGATCATGGCATCTGGTCCCATCACTTTATGGGGAATAGATGGAGAAACAGTGGAAACAGTGGCAGACTTTATTTTTTGGGGCTCCAATATCACTGCAGATGGTGACTGCAGCCATGAAATTAAAAGATGCTTACTCCTTGGAAGAAAAGTTATGACCAACCTAGACAGCATATTGAAAAGCAGAGACATTATTTTGCCAACAAAGGTCCACCTAGTCAAGGCTATGGTTTTTCCAGTGGTCATGTATGGATGTGAGAGTTGGACTGTGAAGAAAGCTGAGTGCCGAAGAATTGATTCTTTTGAACTGTGGTGTTGGAGAAGACTCTTGAGAGTCCCTTGGACTGCAAGGAGATCCAACCAGTCCATTCTAAAGGAGATCAGTCCTGGGTGTTCTTTGGAAGGAGTGATGCTAAAGCTGAAACTCCAGTACCTTGGCACCTCATGCGAAGAGTTGATTCAGTGGAAAATACTCTGATGCTAGGAGGGATTGGGGGCAGGAGGAGAAGGGGACGACAGAGGATGAGATGGCTGGATGGCATCACCAACTCAATGGATGTGAGTTTGAGTGATCTCTGGGAGTTGGTGATGGACAGGGAGGCCTGGCGTGCTGCGATTCATGGGGTCGCAGAGAGTCGGACATGACTGAGCAACTGAACTGAAGTGAACTGAATATCTCTTCTGGAGAGGAAGATATAATGTGAAGAGTATTGGATCTAGTTGCCAGGGCTGAACCTCAAGGAAGACTAGTTAAGATCCAAGTCAACATGGGTGAAGCAGCAGCCTTTGAAATGATAGATTATGAAGTGGCATCTGAAATATTTGATGGGAGTGTGGTCCCAGGAGTTACAGATGTAGTTGTCTTCTCAAATGTGTGCTTAATGTCAGCCAAAGTAACAGGTATAGATTTTGAAGATATTGATAATGAAGGGGCTCTCAGACATCCTCAAGGTAGGAAGAGTTCCTGTTGCGGAAATTGATGACATTGCCATTACATCTCCAGGTACAAGACCAGTCTAAGAGACTGGGAATGTTGACAAAGATTCTAGACTAACGTAAGGACTCTCTGTTTGCTTCTTGTGGGATGTAGGTACATGAGTAGTGGTAGAAGCTGAAAATTGAGAATCTTCAGCTGTGGGTGTGTTTCAGGAAGTCAAAAGCAGAGACTGGGCATTACTAGATGTGGTTTTTGTTTGTAGAACTGGAAATCCAACTCTTTGGGACATAGGAGGAAGAGAAGTCTTTGGAGTAGAGAACTTGGCTTCAGTACTTTGAGGTGAAAAAAGAATTGATGTCGAAGAGGGTGAAGTTGTACCGGATGGAATCCAGGGAGGGTATGAAACAGGTATATTCACAGACATGGCACCTTTTGTCAGTTCAGCTGTTGAAGTATTTTCTGATGAGGAAGTCTTCTTTTCTGTATTTGAAGAATGATAAGTGGTAATTTTTACACTTTTTGTGGATCCAGGAGTGCTCTTAAAGCCAGTCAAAGATGGGGAAATTTGAATGTTCAAGGAAGTGTGGAGATTTTCCAGAGTAGATGAAAGCACACTTTCAGGGGCACCAGTTCTGGAATGAGTACTTATGAGAGCTGTTGCTTTACCACTGCTTACAGTTGAAAGAGAGCTGTTAGTAATCCCAGGGAATATGCTCAGAGTGGTGCTCTGATATCTTTGTGATGATTGTTGGGTTGTTGATAGAAATGATGAAAATGTGGTCTTTGGAATGGAAGAAATAGCTTCTGTGTTCTTAGAACTGAGTAGAGGAGAGACAGGGATGCCTATGAATGGAGTCACTGTCCCAGCCATGATAGTGGTTGGAATGGTTTTCCCAGAGGGAAAAGTTGGCTCTGCTGGGGAGGAAAAGGATGTAGGTGTGATGCTGGATGACACTTTAGTTATTTCTGAAGTAGTGAAAGCAATGGAAGCCACTGCATTTTTTGAAGCAGACCCAGCATATGTCAAAGGTGTGACATCTAATGACAATGTTTGCATGGTCATAGAAGGCCTGGGGGTAACTGAAGACAATGAAGTATGGAATGATCCACCTGTTGTGGAAGCATCAGAAGAAACAGTAGGAGGTGGAAAAGCAGAGACATTAACTGACATTGAGGACATCTCAGACCCGGCCCAGAAGTGGCTACAGAGGTACTTTTCAAACAATCTGAATGTCTGTTTTAGAAAATCCAGTCATTAGTACAGTAGGAGTGCCCAAAACACTTTTAGAGGTGAAGGGAGTGACACTAACTGGCCGTGAGGACATCTAGTAGATATGAATGGACGTTATCATAGAAGTTTTCCCAAGAAGTGCTATAGATACATTTGAAGCAGAAAGGGCTGTAGTGATCCTGTCAGTAGACACAGCTATAAAATTGGCCCTAGATAGTCGAGCTGTGGAAGGAGATGGGGACTCAGGGGAAGTTTGTGTGCTTTCAGAAATGAGAGAGGCAACTGAAGACACCTCAGGCTGAGTCCTAGGTGAAAGCAAGTGTAAAAAAGTTGTTTTATTGTTTATAGGATTTGATATGCTGGTTGTCCCGGAAGTTATGGTATCTACAAAGGAACTGTCCTGGCGGTGTGAGAAAGGGTGAGTCACGGAGGTGGTGCTTACTATCTTTTTCTCAGTCCTGGGAGTATATACTGAGAGGGCACTCATGCTCCCTTTTTCAGGAGATATAAGTGTGGTAATTGTCAGAGCCCGTGAAGGGAGAGCTGTTTTCCCAAGACCAGTAGACATTTCTGAAACATGGACCTCCTCTGTGTTACTCGTGGTTGAGGTAGATGGAGTCTTTGTGCTCCCAGAAGTGGGAGATGGAGCTGGATTCCCCTCAGGTGGAGTTTCTGAAGTCCAAGGTGCTATGTAGATGTGGGTGGAATTAAAGATATCTGTAGTTTCGTTGTATGAACTCTTAGGGGTCATTTTCATTGATTTTGTAGAAAACCAACTTTTTCTCACCTCAGCAGTTGTTGTATTTTCCAATCAGGTAGTCAGCTTCTCTGCATCAGGAAAGGGGGAAATAGACTCATCTGTTGCTTCCAGCATTGTTGCAAATGGAGAAACCTTGATCATCACTGCTAGAGGCGATTTTCCCTCAAGATAATGGGAAGTTGTTTCTTTCCTTGTCACAGTAGCAATGAATCTTTGTATCATTGCAGAGTCTGGAAGGAGGGGGTGGGGGGCGGTTGTCTCTCCAAATGCAATTGTACCATTTGTCTCTGTGTGTTCTCAGAAGCACTCTCCTCAGTAGAAAAAAATTGGTTCCACATCAGCAAGGGTAGATATTCTATCTACAAGTGGAACAACTGTCTCCCTTGGTGTGGGAAGAAGTTCATTTCCAAGTACTGTGAATGCAGGGGTGGTTTTTAGTAGTAAGGTGCTAAATTTAGACTCAGGCAGTTGGGTTACAGATGTGACTCCAGAAACCATGGAGAAGTTAGTGAGCCATGGAGATGTCAATTTGGATAGAACTGTTATATATCTGTCTGTAGTAGTATTAGCGATAGTGGTGGCCTTGCACTCTGGATGCTTCTGGTTGGATGATAATATTAGTAGTTGTGGATTAATGCTCTGTATTAGAAGTACTCCCATGGAACACTGATGTCAACAAGGTCTGATCTGGCCTGGAAGTCCAAGTGATCTCATTTGTGAAGAATAGATGGACACCTTCATCACTTGTTGATGTGGAACCAGACTCAGATTCCTTGGATGTGGAAGCTGATCTAGTGGAAATCAGAGGAAGCATGTTTCCACCACCTGTGGGTATATTCTATGCATATACTGGCCCAGTGATTGTGGAGGAAAATATAGTTTCAGCCACTGTAGGTGCAAGTGTTTTCCCAGGAGTCAAGGCTGTATGTGTTGTCTCAACATCACTAACGATCTGTACACCCTGAGCTTTGGTGAATGGAGAGGATGTTCTGAAAGAAAGTGCCATAGAAGAGGCCTCTTTTGGTATGAAGGTAGATATTGCGTCTTCCACTGTGGGTGAAGAGTCAGCCTGGAAATTTGTAGATGGTGATTCTATTTCAGCTGTTCTTAGCACAGGTGTCATCTCAATAGGGAGAAGGCAATGGCACCCCACTCCAGTACTCTTGCCTGGGAAATCCCATGGATGGAGGAGCCTGGTGGGCTGCAGTCCATGGGGCTGCTAAGAGTCGGACACGACTGAGCGACTTCGCTTTCACTTTTTACTTTCATGCATTGGAGAAGGAAATGGCAACCCACTCCAGTGTTCTTGCCTGGAGAATCCCAGGGACGGGGGAACCTGGTGGGCTGCTGTCTATGGAGTCGCACAGAGTCGGACACGACTGACGTGACTTAGCAGCAGCAGCAGCAGCATCTCAATAGACCTAGTTGAATAAACTGAAAATGGTATTTCCATATCAGTTGTGGCCAATATGGATGCTATCTGCTGCTGCTGCTAAGTCGCTTCAGTCATGTCCACCTCTGTGTGACCCCATATACGGCAGCCCACCAGGCTCCCCCGTCCCTGGGCTGTCTGATTTCTAGGAAATACAGAATCCATTGAAACAGCTGTGGAGATAAGCACAGACTCAGGTGGCAGTGTTGATGCAGTCCCAATGGGAGTAGCTGTAGTTGAAGTCGGATCCACTGTGGACTGACGTACACTTCTAGCAGCTGTAGATGCAGGAAACTCCTGGCTAGCTGTGGCAATAGGGAGTGCCCCAATACCTGGGGATTTGTGTTTGGGCCAAGATGTTGTAGACATGGATTTTGACTCAATCGGTGAGAATAAAGATGCTGTCCTCATAACAGCCGACTGAGATCCAGTTACTGAAGGTTTGGATACAATTGAATTGTTGGTAAATCTAGATGTGTACAGGAAATTAGTAGCTACCGCTGAATGAGAAGTCTCAGTAGCAATGGATTCAGCCATTTTGGTTGTCCTTGTGCTCTCTGAAGACGGGGATTTAGTTATTTTCATGGAATTGGTAGTAGGGCCTACGAAGGTACTCTTGGTAGACAGAGCAATGGCTGCTGACGTAGACAAAAGGTCTGCTGCAAATGTAGCTGTTTCAGCTATGGAAGTCTTTAAAAAAATTGGCGTAGGACTCATGTTGATATATGGCTAAATTTTATTAAAAAAAAATCGGTGCAGTCATTGTTTTCAGTGGTGGAGATGTTGTATTGGAATACGGTCGAGTTGTATAATCAGTTGCAAATACAGGCATGCTTTTAGACACCACTGTAGAAGAATATCAGAGAAGGCAATGGCACCCCACTCCAGTACTCTTGCCTGGAAAATCCCATGGATGAAGGAGCCTGGTAGGCTGCAGTCCATGGGGTCGCAAGAGTCGGACATGACTGAGCGACTTCACTTTCACTTTTCACTGTCATGCATTGGAGAAGGAAATGGCAACCCACTCCAGTGTTCTTGCCTGGAGAATCCCAGGGACGGGAGAGCCTGGTGGACTGCCATCTATGGGGTCGCACAGAGTCGGACACAACTGAAGCGACTTAGCAGCAGCAGCAGCAGTAGAAGAATATGCAGTCTTTTGTGGTTTTAGTCCAGTAACTTGGGATGGAATTGTCAAGTCTATTTGTTGTGAAAGAGTGGAACTTGTTTCTTGAATTATTATATTTTCAGAAAGAACTGGAAAGTTACAAAGCATATGTTAGTTTGGATTCAACTTTAGAAGTCAGAAAAGATTCTTTAAGGAAGAGCTCTATAATGGCTTTTCATATTCTTAAGAGGAAATAAGTATCAGATATAAATCAAATCATGTGGTTACAATTGACCATTGAATAACAGGGGTTGAGCTGTGTGGGTCCACTTACACATGGATTTTTTTTCCAATGGTATAAACTACAGTAATTCACAATCCACGGTTGGTTGAATCCTCAGGTGTGGAACAGCAGATACAGAGAAACAACAGATACAGAAGGCCAGTTGTAAGTTGTAATGGAATTTTCACTGCTCTGGAGGGTTGACATTCCTCACTTTCCCTTGTTCAAGGGTCAAATGTACCTGGTTTTTCTTAAGATGATTTTCTACTTTCCAAAAATCTATATATGGTTCTCATAATGCCCTGGTTAAGTAACAAGTCAAAGGACATCAATTCCATTATATCTTCATTAAAAAAAAAAACAAAAAAAAAAAACAGGCATTCCTAACAGAGGGATGCATGGTAGCACACTGATTAAGAGGATTACCTTTGGAAATGAATCAATCTCTTGAAAGACACAAGTTATAAAAACTCACTTAAGAAGAAATAGATAACTTTGAATAGTCCTGTATCTATTACAGAAGTTGGATTATGTCTTTAAGTCTTCCAAAAAAGAAGATTGGCTTTGGATTCAAACAGATGTATTTTTAAATCATGGTTTCCTCATTTATTCATTATGTAATCTTGGACTAGTTAGTTTACCTTTCTGTGCTTCACTTTCCTCCTTTCTAATAAGAGATAATAACACTGACCTTAAAAAATTGTTTTGAGGGGATTTTCCTGGTGGTCCAGTGGATAAGACTCAGAGCTCCCAATGCAGGGGGCCCGGGTTCAATCCCTGGTCAGGGAACAAGATCCCACATGCTGCAACGAAGACTGAGCATGCTACAACTAAGACCCGACACAGCCAAATAAATAAAGATTTTTTTTTAATTGTTTTGAGAATTGAGTTAATGCATGTAAAAACTCTTAGCATAGCCCCTGGGGCACAGTAAGTGCTCAAAAATGATTAACTTGTCAACTGCTTATATTCGTCTCAAAACTATAGATTGAAAATGTTTTGATCTGGGACACCAAGATTTAAATTTTCTTGAACATATGCCATTTATGTATATATATTTACAAATAATGTGTGTATATATATAATAAATTTATACTATGTATATTATAAACATAGTCAAAATATGTCAAAAGAATGATAAAAATAAATAGAAACTTTCCAATATTTTCTTCCTGCACTCTAATGTATTATCTGTATGCTCCCTAGAATTGTGCACCTCACTTTGAACACCACTGGAGCCTATCTTATGTCTCAATTCAAGTCAATTAAATTGAACAAGTATTGTAAATACTATTGTAGATTCTGTGAGAAATGTATAGAGTTTATGGCATGATTTTTTTCCCTCAGAGAGCTCACACTTTTATTGGAAAATCTTATATTACTGAAAAATTTTTAGACAAAATGTAACATAATATTTTAAAAACAAAACAGTAAAAACACAATGAAATAATACAGTTGATGATAAAGTGAGCAATGGAATATACTCAGGTTTCACGTCTCTAAAGTAATGAGTTGGCCAAAAAGTTCGTTTGGATTTTTCCATAAGATGTTACAGGAAAACCTAGGTGAACTTTTTGGCCAACCCAATACAAGGGGCAATCGGTGCACTAGCTCCAAGCTAATGAGGAAGCTTTTTTTTAGAACATGTGGGCCTTTTGAGAAATGATAGGGTTTGGATAGTGAAAGCAAACTCACACAGCAATGAATACAGAGGCATTGAAAGGACCAGTCTAACTGGAAGGGAGTTATGTTGGATAGGGGTACAGAAGAATGTCAGACTAGGATGGGCGGGCAGACAGAGAAGAGAAGAGAAGATAGTGGCTTTACTTACTACAAGCCAAGCACTGTGCTACTTGCTCTCACATTTAATGCACCTAACAACCTTATAAGGTAGATATCACAATTAACCACATTTTAGAGTTGAAGAAACAGAGTGTCAGAATCTTCACATGAATTACTTGCTCAAATTCACACTTGGAGGTTTATCATCCATAGTCTTAATCACTATACCATTTGCAAAGATGTAAATTCTTGAACAAGGAGATTGAGTTGATAAAAAGTAAATTTAAAAAGGTGACTCACATGGTAAAGAAACTGCCTGAAATGCAAGAGACCTGGATTCAATCCCTGGGTCGGGAAGATCCCCTGGAGAAGGGAATGGCAACTCACTCCAGTATTCTTGCCTGGAGAATTCCATGGACAGAGGATCCTGGTGGGCTACAGTCCATGGGGTCGCAAAGAGCTGGACACGCCTGAGTGACTAACACTTAGACTTAGTCTTTAAGGAAAATGGATTCTATGGCAGTGTACAAGATGGATAGGAATGGGAAGAAACTGAGGGCAAGGAGACTTTTAAGAACACTGATAGAGTCGTCCTCTCCACCTCACTCCCACCAACCCAGCCATCCACTCCACATGCACTTGAGCAGACAAGCACTGCTGGACATAGCCATATAGGAGGGTGAATTAATATTTCTATAAATTCATGATCACCAACCTCAAATAAGCCTTTCACGCGTGCATCCAGCCTAGTACATTTCTCTGGTCAATTTATGCTCCTACTCTGCAATAACTATTGATAGTCTTCCCCATTCTCAGACTTTACCCTCACATGTTTATCAAGTAACCTTGCCTCTTACTTCATAAAAAAAAACAATAGAAGTCATTGGACAGAAACTTAGCTGTGCTGACTTCCCCTCCTGATTTTAAACACGTTCCACTCTCTTGCAAAGAAAACAAAACCCCTATATCCTTCTACAGGTACTGTCCTCTCACTCTTCTCCCCGTCACACCCAAACTTTTTAAAAAAAGTTTATCAGACATCCCTGGCGGTCCAACGGTAAAGACTCTATGCTTTCACTGTAGAGGGCTCAAGTTTGATCCTTGGTTGAGTTCAGATGGTAAAGCATCTGCCTGCAATGTGGGAGACCTGGGTTCGATCCCCAGGTTGGGAAGATCCCCTGGAGAAGGAAATGGCAACCCACCCCAGTAGTCTTGCCTGGAAAATTCCATGGATGGAGGAGCCTGGTAGGCTACAGTCCATGGGATCGCAAAGAGTCGGACATGACTAAGCAATTTCACTGGCACTGAGGAACTAACATCCTGCATCCATGCAGTGCAACCATAAAATAAAATAAAACTAATAATAAGCCAATAAAATAAAACTAATAATCTTTAAAAAGTTTATCGATACTGGCTATATCCATGTTCCCCTGACCCATTCTTTCACCCACAGTAAGCTGGCTTCTGCCGTCATCATTCAACTGAACAGCCCTCACTAAGGCCACCAGTGGCCTCCATGTAGACAAATACTATGAATCCAAATACAATACAAATACTATGAATACTTTGTCAGTCCTCATCTTACTTGACCTTTCAACAGCTTTTGATAATGTTGACCACTCCCTCCCTCTTAAAATACTCTTTTAATTGACTTCCAAGACATAATGCACTCTTGGTTTTTCTCCTACTTCTCTGGCCACTCCTTCTGGCTATCACCTTTGCAGACATACTTTATTTTACCTGGCCATTAAATATCAGGGTTCCCCAAGGATTGGTCCCAGCACCTCTTTTCTTCTCACTCTATGGTTTCTTCACCCCTTGGATTCGAAGTTACACCAATACACAGATAAATCTTGAAGTTATATTTCTAGACTAGATCTCTATTCCAAACTCCACACTTATATAACCAATTGCTCACTTGACATCATCTCTTGCATATATATCTCATTAACACCTCAACTCAATATGCCCCAATCTGAAGTCTCTCCAAACTGGGTCCTCTTTTAGTATTCCCTCAGTGAATGACATCATCATACATTACACTGTGCAAGTCAAAACTCTGTCCCTCTGTCTCCTTTGCTTTCTTTCATCTGCTATAGCCAATTCATAATCTTGTCCTATGGATCTTACCTGCTAAACATCTCTAGATTCCATCTTTTTCTCCATCATTATCACTTACAACTGTGCCAAAGCCACCATCAATCTCTCACCTAGACTATGACAGTAGCTTCCCAACTAGATTCTGCCTTCATTCTTGGTGCTCCTCCAATCTGTTCCATAATACGATCAGAATGATCTTTTTGACATGCAAATTTGATCATGTATCACACACACACACACCTTCACATACTTAGTTCCCTTTAGTGGCCTTGTGTTACTTATAGGATTAAAAGAGAAAAATTGTCAGGACTTCCCTGGTGGTCCAGTGGTTAAGAATCTGCCTTGCAATGCAGGGGATGGGGGTTTGATCCCTGGTCGGGGAAGTAAAATCCCACATGCGGCAAAGCAGCTAAGCCCGTGAACTGCAATAACTGAGTCCACACACCACAATGAAAGATCCCAGATGCTGCAGTGAAGATCCCACGTGCCGCAACTAAAACCTGAGGCAGCCGAATAAGTACATAAATAAAGTATTTTTTTTTAATTTTAACAGAGCTTAAATAAACTATGCATGGTTTGGTCCCTACCTACCTACATCTTCATTCTCAGTTTGTACTAAATTTCTCCCTTGTTTTCTGGGCTTCAACCCATCAGCCTCATTTTAATCCTCTAATACTTGGCATTATTCTCCCACCACAAAAGCATTGCATATGCTGCTTCTTCTACTTAGAATGATCTTCCCACCCTTCTTCATCTGATTAACATCTATTCATCCTCCAGATCTCGCTCATGCATCACTTCTTCAAGGAAGCCTACCTTCTTTTGCCTCCATGACTGGGTCAAACCAATCTATTCTAGGCTCTTATGACAACCTTCTTATGACATCCCTCATACCTCTTCTTCATAGTGCTTGTCACAGATGCAATTTTACATGTGCGCATGGGTGCTTATTAATATATGTCTTTCTCACTACACTGTATGGGTAGGGACCTCGTCTTTCTTTGCTCACTCACCATTGCATCCTCAGTGCCTAATACAGTGCCCAGCACATGGTAGATGTCCAATATATATTTGCTAACTAACTGGACAAGTGGAAATGATGAAGGTTTGGAATAAGATGAGAGTAGTGTGGGAAATCCCAATCCTACAGCTATTGGAAAGGAAGAATTGACAGGATATGTTAGCAAAGAGGTTTAAGAAATGAAGATAGAGAAGTCTCAGGGAACTTGACTTCTGCTTTTGAACTAATTGGAGAACAGTGGTGATATTCATAGAACTAGGAAAATTGGGAGAGCAGCCTCATTCAGAAGGAAAACACCCACTTTAGGCTTGGATAAGGGGAATTTGGAATGATGGCGGAAAATCTAAGTGAAAACGGTACATAGTAAAATTCAAGACTGAGTCATAATTTTTCTGCAGTTCAAATCACCCAAAATGAAATCATGCATATTTACCATTGGGAAATTATTATTTTGAATCTACCTGGGAAGCACAACATCTATGATATAGGAATAACTATGGTGGTAGACAATCTACTAACTTATTTCACTGTCTCAGGCATTAAAATTGCTTTTAATTTGCATGTACAGAAATTCTGAGATGTGTGTGGGATGTTCTTTGAGATTCTGTGGTCATCAGCAAATAGAATGAGTGACAATCAGAAACCTGCAACTAACTGTATAGATCAGTTGAAAAGTTAACACATTTATAAAAAGAAAACAAAATGGTATAAGAAGTGCTTTTTAACTTAATTTTACAACATTATTTCAATTATCAGAGATTCACATCCTATCAAGCTATAACAGCACAATATTTATTTCAAGCTTTCTGCCTTCAGATTTGACCATAACTGCAAGTAAAAGAATTGTCAGGATCTTGGCTCCCATTTTTACAGATGGCTTTATCACAGCCAATTGGCTTAGCAAACCTGTTAAAATGTCACTTATATCACACTGGAGGAGTGTGGCATCCCAGGGCCTTAATCACTCCCCGTGAATGCACTAATTATTGAGAGAAGGGTTCACAATTCCCATTCCTTAACAAATGATTTATGATTGAGCTGCATTCACTTTTAGGAAAACAATAATACACTAAATACCACAAAAGCCTAAGTTATGTTCTTTGATGCAGCATTCAAACAGCACTGTTACAGAAACCCTTAACAAGTAACAGGAAACTCTTTTAGAACATAGAGGACGGGAATTAGGCATGGTATTTTATCTAGAGAGGGCTGAGCTATAGATGTTAATTGTTATTAACACTTCTTGTAAGCATCTCAAAAAGAAGCAAAAGATTGAGAAAAAGAAAGACAAATGAGCTGAACAAAATTGCCAAGCAGGTGGCATTTTAAGTACCAGATATTGCTTAGGAAATAATGCAACTTTCATTTTAACTTAGGGGCTTCCCAGGTGGCTCGGTGGTAAAGAATCCACTTGCCAATGCCGGAGACATAGGAGATAGGGGTTCAGTCCCTTGGTCAGGAAGATCCTCTGGAGAAGGGAATGACAATTCACTCCAGTATTCTTGCCTGGGAAATCCCATGGACAGAGGAGCCTGGTGGGCTGCAGTCCGTGGGTTAGCAAAGAGTCTGAGCAACTGAGCACACACACATGCACACATTTTAACTTAAAACCTGGATTTGTATATTTAAGCAAACAAATCCCATTGAATCTTTCAGATGAAATGTTTTTAATAAAGACTCAAGTCTTCTGTAATTAAAGCACAGAATTTTAGAACTGCCTTGGAGATTGTATTCAATCCCCTCACTTAGAGATTAGGCGCAAAGAGGTGCAGTGTTGAAAAGATGAGATTTTCACAGGTGAAATATGTAGAGAAGAAATAAGACTGTGTGCGCTGGTGCTTCAGTTATCTGGTACCCATAAGTGCATGCCCTCAATTTACACAGAAAACCACAAACCCTGGAGAAAGAAGGGACTCTATCTAGAAGAATCAAGGATTGGAAAACTTAAATAATAAAAGCCAGGTTGTGCAGATGCTGAACTGCTCAACAGAAAGCAATCACCCAGAACAGTCAGATACAAACTTTAGAAGAGATCATCACAGTATTAAACCAAAACATGGAGACACCTTGCAAGCCTTGGCATTGAAACCCATTGGGAATCCCAAATTATAGCCATGCTCTGAAACAATGTTGTTTATGTTTCAACAAACATCTTGAAAAACATCTACTTCTGCTTTATTGACTATGCCAAAGCCTCTGACTGTGTGGATCACAACAAAGTGTGGAACATTCTTAAAGAGGTGGAAATACCAGACCACCTTACCTGTCTCCTGAGAAATCTGCATGCAGATCAAGAAGCAACAGTTAGAACTGGACATGGAACAACAGACTGGTTTCAAATTAGGAGAGGAGTACATCAAGGCTGTGTGCTGTCACCCTGTTTGCTTAACTTATATGCAGAGTACATCATGCGAAATGCCAGGCTGAATGAAACACAAGCTGGAATCAAGATTGCTGGGAGAAATACCAATAACCTCAGATATGCAGATGACACCACCCTTATGGCAGAAAGCAAAGAGGAACTAAAGAGCCTCTTGATGAAGGTGAAAGAGAGAGTGAAAAAGCTGGCTTAAAACTTAACGTTCAGAAAATGAAGATAATGCCCTCTTGCCCTATCACTTCATAGCAAATAGATGAGAAAACAATGGAAGGAGTGACAGACTTTCTTTTCTTGGGCTCCAAAATCACTGCAGATGGTGACCGCAGCCATGAAATTAAAAGACTCTTGCCCCTTGGAAGAAAAGCTATGACCAACCTAGACAGCATATTAAAAAGCAGAGACATTACTTGGCCAACAAAGGTCCGTGTAGTCAAAGCTATGGTTTTTCCAGTAGTCATGTATGGATGTGAGAGTTGGACCATAAAGAAAGCTGAGTGCTGAAGAATTGATGCTTTTGAATTGTGGTGTTTGAGAAGAGTCTTGAGAGTCCTACTGCAAAGAGATCCAACCAATCTGTCCTAAAGGAAATCAGTCCTGAATGTTCATTGGAAGGACTGATGCTGAACCTGAAACTCCAATACTTTGGCCACCTGATGAGAAGAACTGACTTATCTGAAAAGACCCTGATGCTGGAAAAGACTGAAGGAAGGAGGAGAAGGGGACAACAGAGGATGAGATGGTTGAATGGCATCACCGACTTGATGGACCTGAGTAGGCTCTGGGAGTTGGTGATGGACAGGAAGTCTGGCATGCTGCAGTCCATGGGGTCGCAAAGAGTCAAACAGAACTGAGTGACGGAACTGAACTGAAACAATATTTCTTGAATAATCACTCATATCCCAAACAGAGTCGATCTAATCCCATCAGAAGCTTTTTAACCAAGATTCATGGGAATTAAAGATCTTTTCAAACCCTAAGTCTAGCAACTAATTAGAATGGGCTAGCAAACCTGTTCAATTGATGCAGAAAAATCTTTTGACAAAATCCCACATCCATTCATGAAAAAAAATATCTTGGCAAGTTCGGAATGGAGGGTGTTTCTATTAACTTGATAAAGATCACCAAGAAACCTACAGCTAACATCAACCATAATGGTGAAAGGCTGAATGTCTTCCCACTAACACTGCGAAATAGGCAAGGATGTCAACTCTCACCACTCTTATTCAACATAAATAGTATGGAAAGTTAGAGGCACTCCAGTAAAAAAGGAAAAGAAATAGTAGGCATTGCAGATTAAGTGATTGTCTTGTCCATGCAGAAAATCACAAGGAAGCTAAAAAAAAAAAAAAAAACAAAAACCCTCCTAAAACTTAAAAGTGAGTTCAGTAAGGTTGGAGGACACAAAATTAACACAAAGTAAAGCGTTCTTAGACTTGACACCAAAAGCATGATCCACAAAAAGAATAATAATAAATTATACTTCATCAAAACTAAAAGCTTTTGCTCTGTGGAAGCCCATGTGAAAAGGATAAAAGAATAATCTACAGATTAGTAGAAAAGATTTGCCAAACATATGTTCAACAAAGGACTAAAATATATAAAGAATTCTCAAAACTCAACAGTAAATACATCCAATTTAAAAACAGCAAATAAATTAGTACTCCAGGATTAACATATATACACTGCTGCTGCTGCTGCTAAGTCGCTTCAGTCGTGTCCGACTCTGTGCGACCCCATAGACGGCAGCCCACCAGGCCCCGCCATCCCTGGGATTCTCCAGGCAAGAACACTGGAGTGGGTTGCCACTTCCTTCTCCAATGTATGAAAGTGAAAAGTGAAAGTGAAGTCGCTCAGTCATGTCCGACTCTTAGCGACCCCATGGACTGCAGCCCACCAGGCTCCTCCATCCATGGGGTTTACTACATATAAAATAGCTAAACAATAAGGACTTGTATAGCACAGGAAACTATACTCAATATCTTGTAGTAACCTATATGGAAAAGAATCTGTAGAAAAATATATATGTGTATAACTGAATCACTTTGCTGTACACTTAGAAGTAACACAACATTGTAAATTAACTATACTTCAATTTTTAAAAAAAGAGAAATTAGGCAAAAGACATGAATAGTTCATTGAAGAGGTTATATAGATAGCAAATAATCACAGTAAAAGAGGTTCAACATTCTTAGGCATCAGGGAAATGCAAATTAAAACCACAATATGACATCACTACACAATTACCAGAATGGGTAAAATTGAAAAACAGTGACAATACTCGATGCTAACAAGAATGCAGAGAAACTGGACCACTCATACACTGCTGGCAGAATAGAACATGGTACAACCACTTTGGCAAACAATCTGACAGTTTTATATAAAATGAAATGTTCAACTATTACACTTTGGGGCATTCATCCCAGAGAAACAAAAACCTATTCTCACGCAGAAACCTGCACACAAATACTCATAGCAGAGGTTTTTTTGGTAATAGCAAAAAATTAGAATCATCCCAGATGCCTTTTAACAGGTGAATGGCTAAACAGTGCTATATCCACACCATGGAATCTCACTTTGCAGTGGAAAGAAATGAACTATGGGTAAACACAACAACCTGGATGACTCTCCAGGGAATGATGCGAAGTCAATGAAAGCCAATCCTGGGCTTCCCAGGTGGTTCAGTGACAAAGAATCTGCCTGTCAGTGCAGGAGACGCAGGTTCAATCCCTGATCCGGGAAGATCCAACATGCCGTGGAGCAATTAAGCCCATGTCCCACAACTATTGAGCCTATTCTTTAAAGCCCACAAACCACAACTCCTGAGCCTGTGTACTGCAACTACTGAAGCCCACGCACTCTAGAGCCCATGCTCTGCAACAAGAGAAGCCACCACAATGAGCAGCCCAGGCACTGCGGCTAGAGAGTAGCCCCCACTTGCCACAACTAAGAAAAATCTGCACAGCGATGAAGACCCAGTACAGCCAACAATACAAATAAATAAATAGATAAACTTTTAAAAAGCAAATCCTTAAAGGTTACATATTGTATGATTCAATTTGTTAATGTTTTTGAAATGACAAAATTTTAGAAACAGAGGACAGATTATTTGTAGTTGTCAAAGGTTAGGGATGCGAGAAGCAGAGATGTGGGGAAAGGGAGGAAGGTGGGCATGTTTATAAAAGGGCAACATGATGGATCATTGCAGTGTTGAAACCATTAGCCATTCTGTATCTTGACTGTTGATGGACACACAAGCCAACACAGGTGATAGAACTGTATAGAACTTAATACACACACACACACACACACGAATGAGTACAGGTAAAACTAGAGAAATCTGAATAATATCAGTGGATTGTGTCTAGGTCAATATTCCGGTTGTTACGTCATAGCTTTACAAAAACGTTACAATTGGGGGAAACTGGGCAAAGTGTACAAGGGATCTCCAGCTGCACGTGAACCTACAGTTATTTCAGTGAAAAGTCATTAAAAGGAGCAAATCCAAAAGTCCACACCCTGCAGGCAGTTGAACAGTAAATGAATGTCCGTTTGTACTGGAGAGACCACAGAAGCCATGGAGAGTGGCCTCCATCTTTGAAGGGCTTACGAACGTGTTTCATCTCATTCACCTTTTGTGAACAAGAGATCACTTGTGCAAATGACCTGCATGAGTTTTGCTGTCTGTGTATTTTAAAGTGGTGATAATCCATACTAATTCATAGGGGCCTGTGGACTTAATTGCCATTTGCTCCTTCACTTTGGACCAAATTGTATTATTGTAACCATTGGGAGCTAGAGGACAGAGGTATGGAGTAGCTGAATATTCATGAGGCATTTTGTTGTGGATGTACCTGCCAACAGAATATTAAGTAGAACATTTGATAAGGTACCAAATTCTGCTTGTGATTTGGGTATATCACCTCATATTAAATCTTTGCATTTTTCTAGACCACATTTCACATCTGATTTTTTTTTAATCACGACCTCTGGAAATATAATTCAGAGTGTGTTTATTAGATTTGTGAGAGATAATGGTGACCAGAAACTGTCACAGACACATCTGCCTATGGGGTAGAAAAAATACAAAATGAGCATCTTTAAGATGATGAGGAAAAAAAAATTGTTTTCAAAATGGTGTCTGTATTCAGTTTCCAGGCAAGGACACAAAAAATGAATCCTGCAATAGAGAGAGAGAGAGGCTAGAAGTTTCCATCTCTGAATCCATAGACGAATGTCAGCCTGTACAGGAGAATACAAATAAGGAGGTTTGAACGAACTTCAAACAGCCCTTGCTTATCATTCATGATGAAAAATGAGTATCACACAGAGAATTGATGTACAGGGGCAAAACCAAATCTCATTTTAGCTAGAAGAGCCCATCAGAGCATCCTATCAGAACTGATAATTGGACAGAAGGCTTAATAGTGGGCCAGACAAATGTCTTAGATAGTATGTAAACTATAAAATCAATCAGTGCATATTTTAAGAATGGTTAGTTCATAAAGTAATTCAAAACAGCTGGAGCATTAGATTAATTAATGGGCTTCCCTGGTGGCCCAAACAGTAAAGAATCTCCCTGCAATGCAGGAGATTTGGGTTCGATCCCCAGGTCGGGAAGATCCTCTGGAGAAGGAAATGGCTACACACTCCAGTATTCTTGCTGGAGAATTCCATGGATTAATTTCATAAATCTCAGCAAATCAACAGCTTCATGCACACAACGACTTTATGCTTTGATACAGGGTAGATTTTGCAGAACTGACTCAGTTCATGTTACTTTATTCTTTTCCAAGAAGGGATTTTTCAAATGCATTAACTGAGTGATTTAATCTACATACCTTTAGGAAGACTCCTCACCTTCATACATTCCCAAGTCACAACAAATCTTTGTTGGATCATGTGTCTGAGCTGAGATTAGACAATTATGCTCAACATACCTAGAGAGGAATTTTAGTTTGTGATCAGTCCCTAATTGTCACTTCAAGAAATTTTGGTCACCATCCATTCCTTTTAAAAATACATTAGACTTTTGTCATATCTAAAGCCTGGAAACAACTTAAAAGTCCTTCAAAGGGAACTCATTGAATAAATTATACCATAGCTCTATTCTATATAATCAGAAAGCCCTATATTTTCTGATATTGAAATATCTCCAAAATATACTATAAAATGTAAAAAAAAATACAGAGGACTATGCTTATGGTCATGATCTCAAATGTGAAAGAGAAAAATGAAGAATATTTACACTGAAACACAGTTTTAAACTGTTTCTGCAAGGATATTTAAAAAAATTAATCATTACTTTTAGGGAGAAGCACTTGGGCTAAGGGATTGAAGTGGAAGGAGACTTTCACTTTATATCTTTCTGCATTGTTTGAATTTTAGCCATGCATGTCATTACTTTTAATTTAAAAACTGAATAAATTTTAATGAATAGTTAAATTAATAAAATAACTAGCAAAAATGGTAAATCAATTTAAACTATAAAAGTTTATATCCTTTTGTCTTGAAATTGTACTTTTAATCATGTGTCCTATGAAATTACAAGCCCATGTATACCAAGATGTGTGTACAAGAAAATTCATTGTAGCGTTATTTGTAACTGCAGAGTTGGAAGCAATTTAAATTCCCACTGATGGTGAGTTAGTCAAATAAATTGTAGTACAATGGATATATTAATATGAAACCCCAAAACAAATGAGGTGGGTATATTACTAAACATGTGTCCATCATATTAAGCTAAAACAAATCTAATTGTAAAACTATGTGTACATATGCGAATATTATTTTTGTTTTTTAAACTATACACACACATTACACCCGTGCAAACATACACACATTATAAATCCACAAGAAAAAAATTCTAAAAGAAAAATGACACCTCTGTGGAGAGGATGCAGGGTAGGTTTTACTATATACTTTATGTACTTCTGTATTATTTGAGTTTATTTTATTCACAACAATATGGATTGCATTTATAATATTTTTAAATAAAGAGATGCTTTAAAACTACTCTAAAATGGAATTACTAATGATTAGCACCTTTGCCTTGATTCTTATTAAATAATAAACACCTTTATTAAAATAAACCCCTTGTTTATTTCTGAGATATCCACAACTACAATGAATACTTGTTTATTAAACTCAGGTAGTGTTCATGGTTTTCAGCAAACGTTCCCCCAAAGCCTTGTTCTCATGAATATATAAATATATACATATATAATTTATGAGTAAATAGATTTATTGAGAATTATAACCTAGTAATGTGCTCATTACAATTTATTTTTGAAAGGTCATAATCTTTCTATGGAACATAAATAACAATTTATTAGGCAAAAGCTGAAGCTAGACATGTAGTAACCACTCCTATTTATTCAGATAATTGCCCTCTTTTTCCCAGATGTCAGACGGCAACATGGAGGTAGAAGAAATTCTGTGGTGTTATAGTTCCTTCAGTGGGGAGCAGGCAGTGATCGTAGCTGATAACCAGGTGGGTTAGCAGCAGCAGCAGCAATTCACTTCAAAGGAAGCTTCTAAGACAGTGTCTCATAACATTTTGGGGGGCCACAGACTCCTTTGAGGTAGTCCTGCAAGCCATGGAGGGTGAAAAGAATGGCTTTGCAACAGGACAGATCTTTGTTCAAATCCCTGCTCCGCTACTTATTTGATGGGTGACCTTCAGCAATTTATTTAAACTCTCAGAGCCTCTCTTTCCTCATCCATAAAGTGCCTGGCACACAGCAAGGACTCAGTAAAAGGCAGCAATTATGCTATTTTAGAATATGATGAAAACTACAGACTGTCCTCGGGGGAAAAAAATTCACCTTACATTTTTAGCATGGTGCATACCATCTCAAGGGTTTTGCTCACCCGTCAAAGCTGTTCTGAACCTCAGGTTAGAAACCCCTGGTCTAAGGTTTGAAAAGAACATTTGAAGACACCAGAATAATAAAAATAACATTTTCTTTTTTTTTTTTTCTACTCCTTTTACTGTTATTTTAGGTTGTGTTTTCTTTTGCTTGTTCATTGTATTGGATTATTTGTATATTATGTCCACCAGGACTTAATGAGAACAAGAGGATAGATTGTACATTAAAAAGTGTACAAAAGAGCAAAATGAATAAGGGCCATCTAACACTTTAACACTTCAGTTAGATTTAGTCATTTACCAGCAAAGTGTAGGAAAGACCATTGCCATTCACTGGCCAGATTAGGCTTTCAAAGACCACCACGAAGTATATGGATTTAATAGAGCCATACTTCTGGTTCCTTCCATCAAAGATAAAGTTACTTGAAACTGCTTTGAGTGAGCTGTTCAGGCTTAACCTACTAGTTCCTAGCTCAGTTTTTGTAAGCAGAGCCAGCCTGGACTTTTCGCTTTCATTTTCTAGCCTTCACAACAGAGAAAAACCAAATGCCTTCAGGTAGTAGCTCAAAGGAATAGCTCTCCTGTTCCTTTGCATTAGTCTGAGCTCAAAGAAATACAGCTTCCGGAATGTGCCGCTGCCATTATCTCAAACAGCATCCAGACCACTGGTGAGAATCTATCTCCAGAGTCAGTAAGAGCCCTATAAGGCATGGATATAGCCCCTAATCCCTCTCTGCTGCTGCTAAGTCGCTTCAGTCATGTCCGACTCTGTGCGACTCCAGAGACGGCAGCCCACCAGGCTCCCCCGTCCCTGGGATTCTCCAGGCAAGAACACTGGAGTGGGTTGCCATTTCCTTCTCCAATGCATGAAAGTGAAAAGCGAAAGGGAAGTCGCTAGTCGTGTCCAACTCTTCGCGACCCCATGGACTGTAGCCTACCAGGCTCCTCCGTCCATGGGGTTTTCCAGGCAAGAGTACTGGAGTGGGGTGCCATCGCCTTCTCCGAATCCCTCTCTACCCCCTCCCAAATCCATAAGAACAGTAAATAATATTCCTCTAAGAACAAATAAACATTTCAGGAAATGAAAAAAAATTCTACCTGGATGCTGTTATCAATGACTTCGCCCACGCTTTGGCTGCTGCTGACAATGATGGAGAAGATTGGATTTGAGAAGTGGGGACATTCAGAGAAAAATGATCTTAAATTTTCTCCTTAAAAATGGAAAGAAATACATGTGTAATTCAAAAAACCCAATTTTCTTACAAGAGTTTACTTTTAAATGGTTCTCCCACATCACTACTGCTTTCAAAAGAAAAATTAATTGGTATACCAATACTGTTTCCCACTGAAAGGGACTGGGATTCTTTGGTAAAATGGCTGAGTCTTGGGCTGAGTGGGAAAAGTACAAGATGAGCCTGTAACACTAGTATTGTGCTAGAAGCTAAGGAAGTACTCAAAAAATAATGGGAATATGTCAAAAGGACACAAGAGCCAGACTGAAGGACTCCCACTGGCCAAATCTGGGCCAATCTGAGCATGAAAATAAATGATAGCAACAGATTGTAACCCATTGAATAAACTAAGAGTCCATGAGTTCATGCTGATATAAACATACAAACAATCAGAGGAATAAACAAGTAAATGTGGAAGAAGAAGACACTCTTCCTCACAATAGAATATTAACTAATAAATATGGGAAAATGATGGAGTTCTAAAAATCATCATTTTGTAGTCATTATAATAATAAGTGATTGAAGCATGAATCATCAATAGATATAAAACTACTGGGTGAAAGTTTAATAAGAACAGGATATTGACATAGTTTCCAAATATCTCCCAGGAAATTACTTAATTACAAAGGAAAAAAATAGTAACTTTGCAGTGGAGAAATCTAACAGTCATTATCAGAATCAATTGATTAAAGTTACCATCAGCAGTAATGAGACCAACTGGCATCATGAAAGGCAGGGAAAGACAAAGGATCTGTTTCAGATAGAATCTATAAAGACTCATAACTAAATCAAATGCATGATCTGAATTGGATCCTGGACCAAGTAAAACACGAGAAATTATTAGGACAATTGGATAAATTTGAATATGAACTATGAATTAGATATTAGTATTTTATCAATGTAAAACTTCTTGATTTTGACCACTGTACTGTGGTTCTGTAAGAGAATTTCCTTATTTTCAGGGAATTACACACTGAGATATTAAGGGATTGAAATGAAGTCTTATATCTGCAACTTAATTTCAAATTATTAAGAAATAATTTGTGTGTATGTGTGTGTGTGTGTGTGGGTGTGGGTGTGGTTGTGGGTGTGAGAGAGAATGTGTGTATGGAGTGGGGGAAAATGAGGAGAGTGAGAGGGAGAAAGATAAAACATATGAGGAAATTGGAACAGTCAGTGAACCTGGGTAGAGAATATATAGAAATTTTTTGTCCTATTCTTGAGATTTTTCTGTAAGTTTGAAATCATATCAAAATACAAGACAGAAAATAATATTTGCTCTAAGTTAAAAGAAAAATGACAAAATCGTGGCAACCTTAGGCCCCTCTGAGGAAGACAGAACCTGAGCCGAGGAGTGGGTTGCTTAGAGTAGCGAACAGAAGAGTTCTGTACCGTCAGTATCCTTGCTAAGAAAGACCATTCATCAGTTACTCACAGCAGCGCAGTTTCACATCAACAGTTGGAATGATCTTGTTGACGAGCCAAACATCTTTTTCCCAATTAAACACATTTCTTCTCAGACACTTCATAAACTCTTCATTTCCCAGGATGTGGTCCCAGAGTTGAAAGTAGTACAAGCTGCTGGTGAACCTAAGAACCAGGCCTTGAACCTGGTCATTGTCTTTCTTGAGAAAATGTCCTAGAACCAGAGTCCCATTAGGCTCTAGGTTTTGTGGTTGATCCATAATTACCAGTATCCTTTTCTTATTCAGGAATAGCTCTAATCTGCCTTTTACACCATTCCATACCAACCATACTGTGTGCCACTGAAATGGAATCAGGTGGTAACGAATGTGAAAGGTCTTGCCAAAGTTGTACACAATTACCTGCTGATGATCTCCTGAGAGTTCAAGTTCTATGTCTTCTCTGCCCAGGAAAGTATTATTAGTAAGGTAGGAGAAAGCCATCCAATCACTTGATTTGACACTCACAAATCGCAGGTCAAGGCCTACTGTGAATTGACTTAGTCCAGGAATATTGTTGGTCAGGCTTTGCCATATGTATCAGCTTTGCCATAAAAATCCAGCCTTTTTCCTTTCAGTGAGAGTGAATCTGTCCACATTTGGGGGAAGGGAAAAGAGAAAACAAATGAAATTTCAGTAACAAAAAAATCAATTTTAACATCTTCCTTAGCTATAGAGTCCAGAGAAGGCAATGGCACCCCACTCCTGTACTGTTGCCTGGAAAATCCCATGGATGTTGGAGCCTGGTAGGCTGCAGTCCATGGGGTCGAGAAGAGTCAGACACGACTGAGCGACTTCCCTTTCACTTTTCACTTTCATGCATTGGAGAAGGAAATGGCAACCCACTCCAGTGTTCTTGCCTGGAGAATCCCAGGGACAGGGGAGCCTGCTGGGCTGCCGTCTATGGGGTTGCACAGAGTCGGACACGACTGAAGTGACTTAGCAGCAGCAGCAGCAGCCATAGAGTCAAATCCAGATTGTACAAGACTATTATGAGTCAATACTGGTGTGCATAAGCCAAAGAGTAAGATATTAAAAAAAAATCACCTCTATTTGACATTGACTTTATTTTGGCAGAAGAGCTTCTTCCTAATTATATTTAGCCTGGGATAGTATGAAAAGTTAGATTAGTGTTCCCAGAGGCCACAGCACACACCAACTGAACAATTTGGGGAGGGGGCAGTTAGAAGTGTGTGGCTAGTGGCGGGAACAGGCCAAGAAAAGGCAGCTTGGACTTAAAATTTGCTGCACGTAATACTCACTCATACAATCAAAAGATAACCATTTCCATCTACCTAACTGCCTTATTATATTCACATTGCAACAGCAATTTATTTCTCCAATGCCTTTTGCTGATCCAAATTACCTGATTTATTCTGCCTCTGGAGATGTCTTCTCACTGAGGCACTGACAGGGGCCTGAAGTATGGACAACACTGGAGCTGCAAGGCTTCTGTTTGCATTCAGGAGGGGTGCAGTGGCACTGCCCGGAGTGCAACCTGATTCCCTCCTACCATTTCCTCACTAAGAGGGCTGCAGCAGCTTTAAGAGGCTCAAGATGGCCATGGACCTGGTTACCATTGACTCTGGAGTCAGACGACCTGGGTTGGAATCCCAGCTCTGACACTCTTCAGGTAGGTCACTTTGAGCAAGTAACCTAACCTCCCAATGCGTCAATGTTTGCTTCAGTAAAATGAGAATTTAGGAGCACAAAGTTACATGAATGCATAACCCAAGGTCACCACCAAATAAGTCTCCTACCTATCAGCCTTACAAGATTGATTGAGGATTAAGTGAGATGATGTGTGTTCTCAAACATTACTGAAGGACATGTGCATTGGTCCAGTCTTTTGGCAGGCAATTTGGCAGAATCTATGAAGGACAGAATAAAGGACAGAAATGGTATGGACCTAACAGAAGCAGAAGCTATTAAGAAAAAGTGGCAAGAATATCCAGAACTATACAAAAAAGGTCTTCATGACCCAGATAATCACAATGTTGTGATCACTCACCTAGAGCCAGACATCCTGGAATGTGAAGTCAAGTGGGCCTTAAGAAGCATCACTATGAACAAAGCTAGTGGAAGTGATGGAATTCCAGTTGAGCTATTTCAAATCCTAAAAGATGATGCTGTGAAAGTGCTGCACTCAATATGCTAGCAAATCTGGAAAACTCAGCAATGGCCACAAGGCTGAAAAAGGTCAGTTTTCATTCCAATCCCAAAGAGAAGCAATGCCAAAGAATGCTCAAACTACCGCTTGATTGCACTCACCTCACATGCTAGCAAAATAATGCTCAAAATACTCGAAGCCAGGCTTCAACAGTACATAAACTGTAAACTTCCAGATGTTCAAGCTGGACTTAGAAAACGCAGAGGAACCAGAGATCAACTTGCCAACATCCTCTGGATCATCAAAAAAGCAAGAGAGTTCCAGAAAAACTTCTGCTTTATTGACTATGCCAAAGCCTTTGACTATGCGGATCACAACAAACTGTGAAAAGTTCTTCAAGAGATGGGAATATCAGACCACCTGACCTGCCTCTTGAGAAATCTGTATACAGGTCAAGAAGGAACGTTAGAACTGGACATGGAACAACAGACTGGTTCCAAATAGGAAAAGGAGTACGTCAAGGCTGTATATTGTCACCCTGCTTATTTAACTTATATACAGAGTACATCATGAGATACGCTGGGCTAGATGAAGCACAAGCTGTAATCAAGATTGCCGGGAGAAATATCAATAACCTCAGATATGCAGATGACACCACCCTTATGGCAGAAAGTGAAGAAAAACTAAAGAGCCTCTTGATGAAAGTGAAAGAGGAGAGTGAAAGAGTTGGTTTAAAACTCAACATGATCTGAGAAAACTAAGATCATGGCATCCGGTCCCATCACTTCATGGCAAAGAGATGGGGAAACAATGGAAACAGTGACAGATTTTATTTTGGGTGGCTCCAAAATCATTGCACATGGTTACTGCAGCCATTAAATTAAAAGACACTTGCTCCTTGGAAGAAAAGCTATGACCAGTCTAGACAGAATATTAAAAAGCAGAAACATTACTTTGCCAACAAAGGTCTGTCTAGTCAGAGCTATGGTTTTTCCAGTGGTCATGTATGGATGTAAGAGTTGGACCATAAAGAAAGCTGAATGCCAAAGAATTGATGCTTTTGAACTGTGGTGTTGGAGAAGACTCTTAAGAGTCCCTTGGACTGTAAGGAGATCCAACCAGTCCATCCTAAAGGAAATCAGTCCTGAATATTCATTGGAAAGACTGATGCTAAAGCTGAAACTCCAATGCTTTGGCCACCTAATGTGAAGAACTGACTCATTTGAAAAGACCCTGATGCTGGGAAAGATTGAAGGCAGGAGAAGAAGGGGACGACAGAGGATGAGATGGTTGGATGGATCACCGAGTCAATGGACATGAGTTTGAGTAGGCTCCGGGAGTTGTTGATGGACAGGGAGACCTGGCATGCTGCAGTCCATGGGGTCGCAAAGAGTCGGACATGACTGAGAGATTGAACTGAACTGAACAAGGATATTTATGGCAGCATTGTTTGTAACTGAGAAAAAAAATAGGAAAATCTCTATGTCTATCAAGAAGTAACTACTGCTGCTGCTAAGTCGCTTCAGTTGTGTCCGACTCTGTGCGACCCCATAGACGGCAGCCCAGCAGGCTCCCCCGTCCCTGGGATTCTCCAGGCGAGAACACTGGAGTGGGTTGCCATTTCCTTCTCCAATGCATGAAAGTGAAAGTGAAGTTGCTCAGTCGTGTCCGACTCTTCGTGACCCCATGGACTGCAGCTACCAGGCTCCTCCATCCATGGGATTTTCCAGGCAAGAGTACTGGAGTGGGGTGCCATTGCCTTCCCCAAGAAGTAACTAGTTAATTGTTATCTGTATACAATGGAGTCATAAAACAAAGTAGATGTATAGAGTCGTGGAGAGATTTCCAAAGTTTACTATTATGTGAAATGGGAGTTACATAAATGGCAGAAAGTATTATCTATGTGCCAGATCCTATTTCAAAAATAAGATAAAAATGTGTGTGCTGGCAAACACTAGAAAAAAATCTGAAAGAATATATACCAAACAGGTAAGAATTGAGTATCTTTAGGTTTGAGGGTTTAGGGGGATTTTACTTTCTATGTTATTTATTTCAGTAATGTTTACAATCTTAATAAATAAGGCATTATATTTCTAATCAGAAAAAAGGTGGATGTATGGATAAATGATAGATAGATAGAAACCACTTGTGGCCATACTTGGGGTCCTGCAGATAGAGGTAACTTCTGCTTGTGTGTGTGTTAGTCCCTCAGTCATGTCCAACTGTTTGCATCCCCATGGACTGTAGCCCGCCAGGCTCCTCTGTCCATGGAATTCTCCCGTCAACAATACTGGAGTGGGTTGCCATTCCCTTCTCTAGGGAATCTTGCCAACCCAGGGATCGAAGCCGGGTCTCCTGCATTGCAGGCAGAATCTTTACCATCTGAGCTACTTTGAGCAGAAGTGTGGTGTAGTGAAATCCATAAAGGCCAGATTCAGGCCCCAGTTTTAACCCTTCCCTAGCTGCATGAACATGGGAAATGAATGCAGGTAAAAGCATTTAAATATTTTAAAATTTTTTATTAAAGTATAGTTGATTTACAAGGTTGTTTAGTCTCAGGTGCTCAGCAAAGGGATTCAGATATATATATATATACACCAGTGAACCAGTGAAGTTGATCAGTCGTATCCAACTCTTTGTGATCCCATGGACTGTAGCCTACCAGGCTCCTCCATCCATGGAATTTTCCAGGCAAGAATACTGGAGTGGGTTGCCATGTCTTTCTCCAGGGGGTCTTCCCAACCCAGGGATCAAACCCAGGTCTCCCACATTGCAGGCAGATGCTTTACTGTCTGAGCTACCAGGGAAGCCCATATATACACACACACATTCTTTTCCAGATTTTTTTTTCCATTATAGGTTATTATAAGATATTAAATATAATTCCTGTGATACATGGTTATCTATGCTGTATATAACCCACTCCAGTGTTCTTGCCTGGAGAATCCCAGGGACGGGGTAGCCTGGTGGGCTGCTGTCTATGGGTCGCACAGAGTCGGACACGACTGAAGTGACTTAGCAGCAGCAGCAGCATGCTGTATATAATAGTGTGTATATAGTAGTGTGTACATGTTAATCCTAAATTCCTAATTTATCCCTCTCCCACGTGAAAGCTTTTAAGACAGTATCTGGCACATAGTGAGCACTATATGAATGTTAAATAAACTAACATCACTTCTCTATGCCTCGTTCCTCCATGGTAAAACAGGAGGAATAATGACCTACCTTGCAGGGATGTCATGAAAGTAGATGCAATAAGTAACAAATTAGGCAATAACTAACGCTTCGGTCACATATGTGAGAAAGTTGGTAAACTGTAAAGCCCCATATAAATGTCAGCCCTGTTTGCCCTGTTTGCCATCATCATTATCAGAGGTCTCTTCTCCCACCAGCTCTTTCGCGCCCTCACACATGCAAGCGCATCCACGCTGAGCCCTTTCTGTAGCCTCCAGGCCCCAAGCAGGGCTCCAAGGAGGCCAGGCTGTGATGAGGCAGGACAGGGGCTTTGTCCTTCTGTTTGGCCAGCCAACCAGCGTTCTCTGCCGGGCCTCTCCAGGGCCTGCTTCACAGCCACTTGTGTTTTTGCATATGATTAAACTATGCACTGCAGATGTCTGCTTGGATGCTGCCATCTGTTCCCTGGCAATTTTCAAGTTCAAATTGCATGATTGCTCCCCTGAAGTGTGTTCTCTCTTGATTTGGCTCCTCTGTGTCTCTTTGCCTCTACCCTCTGTTTCCTTTTATTTTAAATTACATTTATTGTTTCTCCAATTTTAGAAAAAGAAGTGTTTTTTTTCCCCATTGTAAAAGTAATACTGTACATGTTTTTAAAAGAAAAAAATGGAAAGTATTAGAAAGTAAAAAGATAACAAAGTCAGCCAGAGTCCCACCACCAGAAACAACCATTGTAAACATTTTACAATATTTGCTTTGTTCCATACATGGTCTATGTTACTGAGAACATATTGTGTGAAAAATGTGGTGCCCTGCTTTCCTCACTTAACATTATGACATATGTGTTCTCCATGTTAGGAAAACCCTATCGTAAACCTTATTTCAATGACAAAGTTACAGCCACCAGGAGTAACTGTATCTGTATTGATAAAACATATATAACATAAAATTCACCATTTTACTCATTTTAAAGTATACAATTCAGTGACATGTAATACATTCACAATGGTGTACAAACATCTCCATTATCTATTTCCAGAACATTTTCATCACTCCCAAAGGAAACCCTGTACCAATTAAGCAGTCGCTCTCCTCAGCCTGGCCCCTGGCAACCACTAATCTGCCTTTTGTCTCTGTGGATTTGCTTATTCTCGACATTTCATACAAATGAAATCATACAATGTGCCTTTTTGTGTCTGGCTTATTTCACTTAGCATAACGTCTTAAAGGTTCATCCATGTCACAGCATGTGTCAGTACTTCATTCTTTTATATGGCTGAATAATATTCCATTGCATGGGTATACCACATTTCAAAAATTCATTCATCCATTAATGGATATTTGGGTTGTTTCTACCTTTTGGCTATTATGAATAGTGCTGCTATGAACATTCATGCTATTTGTTGTGCTTGAACATGTTTTCATTGCTTTTGTGTGTATACCTAGGAGTGGGTCATAGAGTAATTTTATGTTTAACTTACTGAGTAACAGCCAAACTGTTTTCCAGCAGCAATCTATGAGGGTTCCAACTTCTTTACCTCCTTGCCGACCATTGTTTTCTGGGGTTTAAGAAATATTATAGCCATCCTACAGGGTGTCCGTGGCATCTCACTGTGAGTTTGATTTGCATTTCCCTAAAGAATTGGGAATACCAGACCACCTGACCTGCCTCTTGAGAAATCTGTATGCAGGTCAGGAAGCAACAGTTAGAACTGGACGTGGAACAACAGACTGGTTCCAAATAGGAAAAGGAGTACGTCAAGGCTGTATATTGTCACCCTGCTTATTTAACTTCTATGCAGAGTACATCATGAGATACGCTGGGCTGGAAGAAGCACAAGCTGGAATCAAGATTGCCAGGAGAAATATCAATAACCTCAGATATGCAGATGACACCACCGTTATGGCAGAAAGTGAAGAGGAACTAAAAAGCCTCTTGATGAAAGTGAAAGTGGAGAGTGAAAAAGTTGGCTTAAAGCTCAACATTCAGAAAACAAAGATCATGGCATCTGGTCCCATCACTTCATGGGAAATAGATGGGGAAACAGTGGAAACAGTGGCAGACTTTATCTTTTTGGGCTCCAAAATCACTGCAGATGGTGACTGCAGCCATGAAATTAAAAGATGCTTACTCCTTGCAAGGAAAGTTATGTCCAACCTAGATAGCATATTCAAAAGCAGAGACATTACTTTGCCAACAAAGGTCCGTCTAGTCAAGGCTATGGTTTTTCCTGTGGTCATGTATGGATGTGAGAGTTGGACTGTGAAGAAAGCTGAGCACCGAAGAATTGATGCTTTGGAACTGTGGTGCTGGAGAAGACTCTTGAGAGTCCCTTGGACTGCAAGGAGATCCAACCAGTCCATTCTGAAGGAGATCAGTCCTGGGATTTCTTTCAAAGGAATGGTGCTAAAGCTGAAATTCCAGTACTTTGGCCACCTCATGCGAAGAGTTGACTCATTAGAAAAGACTCTGATGCTGGGAGGGATTGGGGCAGGAGAAGGGGACAACAGAGGATGAGTTGGCTGGATGGCATCACCGACTCGATGGACGTGAGTCTGAGTGAACTCCAGGAGTTGGTGATGGACAGGGAGGCTTGGCGTGCTGCGATTCATGGGGTCGCAAAGAGTCGGACACAACTGAGCGACTGAACTGAACTGAACAACTAATGATATTGACCATCTTTTCATGTGTTTGTTGGCTATTTACATATCTTCTTTGGTGAAAAGTCTATTGAAGTCCTTTGCCCATTTTTTAAACTGGATTGTCTTTTGTTGTTGAGTTATAAGCACTCTTAATGTATTCTGTGTACTAGGACCTTATGAAATATGTTGAAATATATGACCTGCATATATTTCCCCTTCTGTAGACTGTTTTTTTCTTTTTCTTTTCTTTTTTGGCCATGCCATGTGGCATGCAGGATCTTAGTTCCCCAACCAGGGATAGAACTCATGTCCCCAGCAACAAAATTGCAGAGTCCTAACCACAGAACTACCAGGGGCTTCCCAGATGGTGCTAGAGGTAAAGAATCTGCCTGCCAATGCAGGAGATGCAAGAGATGCAGGTTTGATTCCTGGGTTAGGAAGATCCCCTGGAGGAGGACATGGCAACCCACTCCAGTATTCTTGCCTGGAGAATTCCATGGATAGAGGAGCCTGAAGGGCTACAGTCCATGGGATTGCCAAGAGTCAAACACAACTGGGCAACTGAACCAGCACAAAAACCACTGAACTGCCAGGGAAGTCTCTGTAGGCTGTCTTTTAACTTTCTTGCTAATGTCTTTTGATGCACTAAAGATTTTAATTTTGATGAGGTATAATTTACCTATTTTTCTTTTGTTCTTGTTCTTTTGGCGTCATTTCTAAAAATCTACTGTCAAATCTACTTCAGGGTCATGATGATTTACCTCTATGCTTTCTAATAAAAATTTTATAGTTGTAGTTCTTATATTTAGCTCTTTCATCCGTGTTAATTTTTTATATGGTGTGAACTTCATTCTTTTACCTGTGTTTACATGTATTTTTATGTATACAATGGATATATGTTTATATATCCAGTTTTCCCATCACTTTTTGTTGAAGATTACTTTTCCTCATTGAATGGTCTTGGTACCCTTGAGACCATTCAATGAGGAAAAAGTAATTAATTGACCAGACGTATATGGGTTTCTTTCTGGACTCTAATTCTGTTCCATTAATCCATGTCTATCCTTATGCCAATAATGTATTGTTTTGATCATTGTAGCTTTGTAGTAAGTTTTTAAATCAGGAGGTATGAGTCTTCTAATTTTGTTCTTTTTCAAGGGTTTGTTGCCTATTCAGTGTTCCTTGCAATTCCATATGAATTGTGGCATCAGTTATTCCATATTTGTAAAAAAGGGCATTGGAATTTTGATAGGGTTTGCATTGAATCTAGAGATCTCTTTGTGGTATATTGCTATCTTAATATTAAATCTATAAACATGGGAGCTTTTCCATTTATTTAGGTCTTCTTTATTTTATCAATGTTTGTGGTTTAAGTGTAGAAATCTTTCACCTACTTGGTTAAATTTATTCCTAGGCATTTTATTCTTTTAGATAGTATTGTAAACAAAATTGTTTCCCTAATTTCATTTCAGATGCTCATTGCTGGTGCATAGAAATACCGCTAATTTGTATATGTTGATATTGTATCCTGCAACTTTGCTGAATTTGTTTGCTAACTTAAATATCCTTTTTTTTTTTTTTTTTTTATTCCTGAGGATGTTCTTTATGTAAGATTTTATTATCTGTGAATATAGTTTTACTTTTTCTTTCCAGTTTGGATGTCTTATTTCTTTTTCTTGCCCAATTACTTTGACTAGAACTTCCAGTATAATATTGAATAGAAGTGGTGAAAATGGATATTCTAGTCTTGTTCCTCATCTAGAGGAAAAGCTTTCAGTTTTTCACCATTAAATATGATGTTCACTATGGGGTTTTCATAGATGCCCTTTACAAGTTGAGGAAGTTATGTCCTATTTCTAGTGTGTTGAATCCTTTTATCATGAAAAGGTGTTGGATTTTGTCAAATACTTTTTCTACATCAATTAATATGATCATGTGTCTTTCCCCTTCAATCTATTCATGCAGTGTATTGTATTGACACATTAATTTTTATATGTTGAACCACCTTTGCATTCCTGACATAAATTCTACTTGGTCAGGGTAGATAATCCTCTTAATATGCTACTGGATTTTGTCTGTTAGTATTTTGTTAAGAATTTTTGCATCTGAGACAGGGTGCTCAGGGCCGGAGCACTGGGATGACCCTGAGGGATGAGATGGGGAGGGAGGTGGGAGCAGGGTTCAGGATAGGGAACACATGTACACCCATGGCGGATTCAAGTCAATGTATGGCAAAAACCACTACAATATTGTAAAGTAATTAGCCTCCAATTAAAATAAATTAATTAATTAAAAGAAAGAATTTTTGCATTAAAATTCATATGGGATATTGATTTGTATTTTTCTTTTCTCAGGATGTCTTTATCTATCAGCACCATTTTTAAACTCTAGCAGATTGATACAGCAAGTTCATGCCCCAGGTCTGTTACTCAGTATGTAATTTTGTTTTTTGCTAAATTCCAAAGCCGTTTGCCTGATGATGCCAAGTTTAAGCAATTTTTAAGCAGAATTGAATTCACTGAGTATTAAACAATGCCACTTCCCCCCAGAAGGCTCCTGCTTTTTATTATCTGATTTTCAGGGCAGGAGTATAACTGGAGCCTTGGCCCCTACTGCCAGTTTCCAGTGCCCAGCATAACAGCTGGCACATAGTAGGTCCTTTATTGCTACATGCTGAATATATAATGGTTGTGCACTGTATTAGGCCACTGAGTTGGAGACTAACAAGTGGGTTGATGGAGGGCTGTCCATTGTGCAAAAGTTATCAGCGATGTGGGTGAAGCATCTGGCATAGTATGACAAATTCTGAACTACAAACTGAACTTGTGCGCCCTGCCCTCTGTTTTAGAAAATCTTTGGCAAAATATCAGGAGAGAGTTCACTCTCCCTATCAGACCCCAAAAGTAACAAATACATTCATTGTAAAAGTCAGTGAGGGGATTCCTTGGCATACCAGTGGTTAGGACTTGGCCCTGTCACTGCTGTGTGTGACCCAGGTTTAATCCCTGGTCGAGGAATTAAGATCTTGCAAGTAGCACAGCCAAAAATAAATAGATGATAGATAGATAGACAAATTTTCAAAAATAAAATAAGTAAAAGTCAGTAAATAAAAAATTTAGGATTCTAGGGACTTTCCTGGTGGCCCAGTGGCTGAGAATCCACACTTCCACTGCAGGGGGCACGGGTTAGATCCTGGGTTGGGGAGCAAGATCCTACATGCCATGTGGCCACACACACAAAAAATTAGAACCCTAAGAGGTAGATAATCAGAATGATTTTTTTTCAACAAAATCCCTTTGTTTTCTGAAGACAGGATTAGTAATCATCAGATATATTCTATACTAGCTTTTCTGTCATCTCTTGGTAAAGATTCTCCTTGAAATGTTAAAGTGTTTCAAAGGTTAGGGGACTGAGATTTCAGGAGCGCTGCTCTGCACCATCTTAGGAGGAGTGAACAAATGGGGTTCCTTCCTGGCCAGGCACTGTGGGCATGACCTGGTCTCTGTTTCTCCCCTATAAAGTAACCTGCTTTCCTCTACTTTATGCAAGAGTTCTGATCCAGAGACCCTGACCGAGTGTCTGAGTGGAATAAGTTGCCAGGGAGCTGTAAGCAAAGAACCACAAACAACAGAAATGTATTGTCTCACAGTTCCGGAGGCTAGAAGTCTGAGGTCAAAGTGTAGGCAGGGTCGTTTCCTTATGGGGCCCCTGAGGGAAAAATCTGTTTCTGGCCTCCTAGTTTCTGGTGGTTTATGGACAATATGGGGTGTTCTGTGGCTTCTGCTACATCACCCTAATTTCTGCCTTTATCCTCACATGGCCTTCTTCTTGTGTGCCTATCTGTGTCCAAATGTCCCCTTTGTATAAGGACCACCAGTCATATTGGATTAGGGGTCCATACTACTACAGTGTAACTTCATCTTTTTAATAATGTACTAATTACGTTTGTAATGACCCTATTTCCAAACATGGTCACATTCTCAGGTGCTGAGGGTTAAGACTTCAACATATGAATTGTGGGCGGGATAGAGTTCAACTCATAATACTGCATAAGGCTCAAAGCCCAGCTAACCACCTGGCAATACCTCCTGTCCAAGGAAGGAGAGAAATCAGAGCTGATTTGAGGGAAGGGGCTCCCTAGAGTCATTGGCTGTACCAATCCTGTAAAGAATCTGCCAATTCTGAAGGTGAACATTCTGCCAAGTGTATACCATGCCTGCCTCAATGAAGGAAAAGTCATTACTCATAAAAGGGCTCTTCTGGCTCTTAGTACACAAATCTTTGCAAAAGAATATCCAAGAGCGTTGAAAAATTTAGTAGACCAGCCTTGGCTGTCTAAGTAGATATAGTAGATACACGCTTTATACTGGGGAGCTCCATTACCCACATCACTGTGGCCATCATATAGATAACCATCCACATGATGATGGCTACTGCCATCCACTGCCTATACTTCTCTCTGGTCTTGTGAGTAACCAACTATTCTTTAGATAAACCCTTGTACACTGTTTGTGAGATTGCAAATTGGTGCAGTCACTATGGAAAACAGTGTGGAGCTCCTCAAAAAACTAAAAATAGAGTTACCATATGACCCAGCAATGCCACCATCTAGTATATATTTGGAAAAAATGAAAACACTGATTAGAAAAGATACATGCACCAGTGATCAAAGTAGCACTATTCACAAAGCCAAAATATGGAAGGAACCGAAGTGTCCGCTAACAGATGAACAGATAAAGAAGATGTGCTACTTATTGTACTATTTCCAAACTGAACCTTAATACTGATACAGCTTAATAAGGCAAAGGTATCCTGACAATGTTGGTATTACTAATATTTTTATATTATTGACAATAATATTTTGTATAAGTATTAACATTTTTAAAAGATTTATATATACACACACATATACACACAATGGAATATTATGCATCCATAAAAAGAATGAAATTCAGCCACTTGCAGCAACTCAGATGGACCTAGAGAATATTATGTTTAGTGAAATAAGTCAGACAGAGAGAGATACAGTATGATATCATTTATACATGGACTCTAAAAAGTAACACAAATGAATGTATATGCAAAACAGACTCACAGATATAGGAAATAAATAAGCAGTGGAGGAAGGGATAATATAGGAGTAGGGGATTAAGAATTACATGTTATTATGTACAAAATAAGCTACAAGGCTATATTACATAGCACAGGCAATTCTAGTCATTATCTTGTAATAACTTTGAGTGGATTATAATCTGTAAAAATATTGTCACTATGCTGTACAGCTGAAACTAGTATAATATTGTAAATCAATTATACTTCAATAAATTTTAACTAATTAAAACAGATGGTATACTAACCTGGAACTTTACATATAGAAAAAAAATTCCTATACCATCAATGAATAAATTTGCCCCCTACAAATGTAAAAACAAAAATGAAAAAAACAGATCTTCTGTATATAGAAGCACCCAACTTTGAGCCTCATTTCTCTCACCAGTCCAGTCACAGAGTTATCCAACATGGCCTCTCCTCCAGATCATGTATGTGGCTTGCCAAGAGTTCTTGGAATAGGAGGCAGAGGAATCACCTTCACAAAGGTAATGAGATTGTCCCTTCAAATCTTGCATCCAAGGCCATGTCTCACTCAACAAAATAGATGTTCTTATTCATAAAGCCAAAAGCATCCTGGAACATTCATTTACTGAACAATGATGGTCATTGAGCCCTGATCATGTGGCAGTATTGGAATACAGTGATAGAGTGAACACATGTCCACACCAGGTCCCTGGCCTTAACATTCCAGAGAGAGAGAGGCAGTCACTCAACAAGAGAAGAATTACGAACTCTGAACTGTGCTCTGAAGGAAATTAAAAGGCTGATGAGCTAGAAAATGGCGGGGGGGGGGGTCAGGAATGTCTACATTCAATCAGATAGTTAAGGACAACCTCTGTGAAGAAGAGTCACTTTAGTCCTAGGGGATAAAAAAGAGCTAGGGTCACAAAGATGTGAAATAAGAGCGACCCAGACATGGGTAATAGTATGTGCAAAGGTCTTGAGATGGGACTGTGCCTGCCACACTCGAGGACTAGGAAGGTGTGTCTGGAGTGAGAGAGAGGAAGTGTGGTAGGAAATGAGGCCCAAGAGGCACTGGGAAACCAGACCATGCAGTGCTTTTTAGGGCTAATTACAGAGTATCCTAATTGTGATGGAGATGTACTGACAAATTTTGAGTAAAAGAGCGACTGACTTAGTACCTTAAAGGAGTTCTCTGATTGCTCTGTTGAGAATAGGCTATCAAAGAGCAAAAGTAAAAGCTGGGATCCACGAGTCCGTTCCCTGTGTCTGCATCTCTATTCCTGCCCTGCAAATAGATAGCCACTGGGAAACAGCTGGACAGCACAGGGAGCTCAGCTGTGTTGACCTAGAAGGGTGGGATGGGGGATGGTGGGAGGGAGGTTCAGGAGGGAGGGGATAGATGTATACTTATGGCTGATTCACTTCATTGTACAGCACAAACTAATACAACATTGTAAAGCAATTATACTCCAATTTTAAAAAAATAAAAAATTGTTTTTAAAAAGCAGGGAGCCCAGCAGCTATTTATGCTTTATTCTTTCCCTTCTCTTTCCCCTTCCCCTCCATTCTGCAGCTATTCAGTTCCTGACCTCAGTCTTCACCCGCTCCTTGCTGGTGCTGCTCTCACCGTTTAGGCCTTATGACAGATTTGGTTTCTTCTTCTTGACCCTTGATATTCTTTCCATGGACATGGTTTTCCTCCGTACTCTGGCCTCATCCAATGATGGCATCTGAATCACCTTCTGCCCGATCTAGGCTTGACCTCACTCTGTCTCCCACGCAGACCCTTATAGTTGGGAAGCTGGAGACTCATCTGAAGTTCAATGGGGACTGTTTCAAGAACCAATTTTTTTTTCCAGGAAAAATGATGAATTTCTCACCAATTGAAGGACAATGAAAACTAATTGTTGGATAACCTAAAAGAAACACCTGGAGTAACAGGCAAATTTGGCCTTGGCGTACAGAATGAAGCAGGGCAAAAGCTAATAGAGTTTTGCCAAGAGACTGCACTGGTCATAGCAAACACCCTCTTCCAACAACACAGGAGAAGACTCTACACATGGACATCACCAGATGGTCAACACCGAAATCAGATTGATTATATCCATTGCAGCCAAAGATGGAGAAGCTCTATACAGTCAGCAAAAACAAGACCGGGAGCTGACTGTGGCTCAGATTGTGAACTCCTTATTGCCAAATTCAGACTGAAATTGAAGAAAGTGGGAAAAACCACTAGACCATTCAGGTATGACCTAAATCAAATCCCTTATGACTATACAGTGGAAGTGAGAAATAGATTTAAGGGACTAGACCTGATACACAGAGTGCCTGATGAACTATGGACAGACATTTGTGACATTGTACAGGAGACAGGGAGCAAGAGCATCCCCAAGAAAAAGAAATGCAAAACAGCAAAATAGCTGTCTGAGGAGGCCTTACAAATAGCTGCAAAAAGAAGAGAAGCAAAGGAGAAAAGGAAAGATATAAGCATCTGAATGCAGAGTTCCAAAGAATAGCAAGGAGAGATTAGAAAGCCTTCCTCAGTGATCAATACAAAGAAATAGAGGAAAACATAGGATGGGAAAGACTAGAGATCTCTTCAAGAAAATTAGAGATACCAAGGGAACATTTCATGCAAAGATGGGCTCGATAAAGGACAGAAATGGTATGGACCTAACAGAAGCAGAAGATATTAAGAAGATGTGGCAAGAATACACAGAAGAACTATACAAAAAAGATCTTCACAACCCAGATAATCACTAAGGTGTGATCACTCACACTCATCTAGAGTCAGACATGCTGGAATGTGAAGTCAGGTGGGCCTTAGAAAGCATCACTATGAACAAAGCTAGTGGAGGTGATGGAATTCCAGTTGAGCTATTTCAAATCCTGAAAGATGATGCTGTGAAAGTGCTGCACTCAATATGCCAGCAAAGTTGGAAAACTCAGCAGTGGCCACAGGACTGGAAAAGGTCAGTTTTCATTCCAATCCCAAAGAAAGGTAATGACAAAGAATGCTCAAACTACTGCACAATTGCACTCATCTCACACGCTAGTAAAGTAATGCTCAAAATTCTCCAAGCCAGGCTTCAGCAATACGTGAACTGTGAACTTCCAGGTGTTCAAGCTGGTTTTAGAAAAGGCAGAGGAACTGGACATTGAATTGCCAACATCCGCTGGATCATTGAAAAAGCAAGAGAGTTCCAGAAAGACATCTATTTCTGCTTTATTGACTATGCCAAAGCCTTTGACTGTGTGGATCACAATAAACTGTGAAAAATTCTGAAAAGGATGGGAATACCAGACCACCTGATCTACTTCTTGAGAAACCTGTATACAGGTCAGGAAGCAACAGTTAGAACAGGACATGGAACAACAGACTGGTTCCAAATAGGAAAAGGAGTACGTCAAGGCTGTATATTGTCACCCTGCTTATTTAACTTCTATGCAGAGTACATCATGAGAAACGCTGGGCTGGAAGAAGCACAAGCTGGAATCAAGATTGCCGGGAGAAATATCAATCACCTCAGATATGCAGATGACACCACCCTTATGGCAGAAAGTGAAGAAGAACTAAAGAGCCTCTTGATGAAAGTGAAAGAGGAGAGTGAAAAAGTTGGCTTAAAGCTCGACATTCAGAAAACTAAGATCATGGCATCCGGTCCCATCACCTCATGGCAAATAGATGGGGAAACAGTGGCTGACTTTATTTTTCTGGGCTCCAAAATCACTGCAGATGGTGATTGCAGCCATGAAATTAAAAGACGCTTGCTCCTTGGAAGGAAAGTTATGACCAACCTAGATAGCATATTGAAAAGCAGAGACATTATTTTGCCAACAAAGGTCCATCTAGTCAAGGCTATGGTTTTTTCAGTAGTCATGTATGGATGTGAGAGTTGAACTATAAAGAAAGCTATGTGCAGAAGAATTGATGCTTTGAACTGTGGTGTTGGAGAAGACTCTTGAGAGTCCCTTGGACTGCAAGGAGATCCAAGCAGTCCATCCTAAAGGAGATTAGTCCTGGGTGTTCATTGGAGGACTGATGTTGAAGCTGAAACTCCAATATTTTGGCCACCTGGTGCGGAGAGCTAAGTCATTTGAAAAGACCCTGATGCTGGGAAAGATTGAGGGCAGGAGGAGACGGGGACAACAGAGGATGAGATGGTTCGATGGCATCACCGACACAACGGACATGGGTTTGGGTGGACTCCGGGAGTTGGTGATGGACAGGGAGGCCTAGCGTGCTGTGGTTCATGGGGTGCAAAGGGTCAGACACGACTGAGCAACTGAACTGAACCTAAAAGAAACATTGTCTTGATTCATTAATTTTAAGGCTTAAAATCAATTCATCTATTGTAATTTTTATTGATCAATGACATTCCTCACAAAACGCATTTTAATCTTCAACTTTTTCTTCCATGACTTCACTAAAGACTTCTAGGTCCCTCTATTCCCAGATCCCTCTTTACCCACCACACACACAAAATCCACTTAGAGTTTGTGTCACACACACCACCACCGTACAGGTGTTCAAAGTTTTATAATTTCAAACTGCATTAATTTATTAAATCAACAAATATGTACTGACTGCCTCAGCTGTGTGTCAAGACCTATGCTGGATGCTTTGGATAAAGAAACAGGACAAACATCCTGCCTTTGAGGAAACTGGGAAAAGATAAGTCAACATCTTAGCAAGTAGTCAAGGCCAGGCGACAGAGTTGCCACTGTGACCCCTAGATCCAATTTCAAGCTTCATTATAAGAAACAGAGTTTCCCATCAGGCCCTGCACACAGTCAGTGTTTGTTGCTGATGGTGATGATGATTTGGTATTTTTCCAGAAGATCGGCTCTCAAATCTGAGGGCCATTCCAATTAAACCCGAAGTATATTTCATCAAGGAATTGTCACTCATTGGCATGTATGGCCTTTTAGCTAAAGACTGATGTGCTAAATGAGCAATGTTATCTTACTGAATTCACTTAACATGGATGACATTGCAGTCTTCCAAAACGATCTCATTCTCAAGTTTCCAAATTACCAGCTACTGCAGTTCAACTTTCTCAATCATCTATTTGCTGCAGAATAGAAACAAAGACAGAATCTGTCTTTGTTTTGATCACAGTCCAGTCAAGGGTTGGGCCTCCCAGATCAGATACATGTTCCTCACCATGAATCAGTGACCAGCTTTCATCACACCTCAGCTTTCCCATGTGTTTTCTACGATTGTTGCTATATATGTATATAATAGCGATAGGAAGATGATATCATAATGCTCCAGGGAGCTTTAAATAAAGCATTATGCATAAAAGAAAACAGTCTAAAAGTAAAACCAAAGCTTCAGTTAAGTGCTGATTGGCCCCCAAATGGCATTTCAGAGTTTCATTAGGAAATGTCAAAGACAGCAGTAGTCCAAGCTATTATCTACTTGAGGCCAGTTCTCCATCTATCACAGGTAATCCTGAGTGAGTGGATTCACTTGCTGAAGCTCCAACTTGTCCTCTAGCCATATGAACTAACAGGAAGCCATTAAGAGGCAACCCAACAATTTTTCAAATACTTTATTTCGATAACCTACTGTCCATGAGATATTAAAAGGGTTAATAAGAATACATTTTCTTACCTGAGAGAAAGATAAAACTCGACATGAGAATGGTTCCATAAAGCTTCTGATATATAATGTGTTCTTTCATTGTTTAAACCTGCAATGAAAAATCAGAAATAAGCTGAGCTCAGTCAGAAGAAACGATTTCCAAGTGCATGTGACTATACTTGTCCTTCGGATCCCACACAAGACTTTTCCTGTTGCTTAAAGCCAACATTTATTGTTGCTGTTTAGTGCTCAGTCGTGTCTAACTCTTGTGACCCCATGGACTGTAGCCCTCCAAGCTCCTCTGTCTATGGGATTTCCTAGGCAAGAATACTGGAGTAGGTAGCCATTTCCTTCTCAAGGATCCTGCCCCAGGAATCAAACCTGTGTCTCCTGCATTGGCAAGGGAGTTCTTTACCACTGAGCCACTAGAGAAGACCCAAAGCTGACATAGTCAGCCACAATATAGATGCTTGTGAGTTATGCAGCTTGGCTGCCACCTCATCGACAGATTTATTTGCATATCCACCTAACACATTTTATTGAGTGCCTACTATGTGTCAAATACTGTTTTACACACTGGGAATACAGTGCTGGAAAGACAAGACAGAGATACCTGCTTTCATGGGGCAGTTAGCCCAGAGGGCAACTCAGTCATTAAATGTATAATTACAAAAGGTGATGTATTCAGCCTTTTTCCTTTAAATGGCAGAAACTGTTTTTTTTTTTTTTAATTGGAGTATAGTTGCTGTACAATGTTATTTTCTGCTGTATAACAAAGTGAATCAACTATATGTATACATATATCCCCTCCCTCTTGAGCCACCCCCACCCTCCATTTGCGCATTCAACCTTAATGCGCATAACTTCAACCCAACTTGCCATTTTAATGATGCTAAACTTTTTGGAGGAAGCATTATGCAAGATCTGATAGACAAAAGTAACTCATCAAATCATTGCTATTTCTAAAAGCACATCTGTTTAGAGAAACCTGACTATTTTCTTATGTTGACCCACCTTCTCTCCTTAAATAATCATAACTAAAGCTGCTTATTTGGGAAACATACTGGAAGTCCCCCTTGTTCCAACCAAAAGCGGTATTAAAACTACAAATCCTATGGAAACTATTACAGAAGCTTGGCAGTAAGGCACGGGTGGGTATTTTCTGATTTTAAACAAAATACACTTCTGAATGATTTACCACTGATTTTCACATTTTTTTCTATAGAATAAGGCAACATATTGTATTTCTTTCCACTTCTAAGCAGGGTTTGGAGTGAATTGACTCACTTTATATTTAAAGTAACAGAAGCCAATTAGGAAACCAAATGAGTCTTGGGCGTGCTATGAGCACCAGCCATTAATAAAGCTCTTCATATTTACCAAGTGTGCTACTGCTATTCTCATTAGAATAATAAGGAAATTTGTATGACTTGGATGGATTTTCTAAACTACAAGCTTAGAAGTAAGGGGCTGTCTAAATCTTTTATGACTTGCGAGATGAAATGCAGGTTAAATTTCCAGTGCTGGAAGAGGATCTGACTGAGAATCCGTAACTAGCTTTGAGACTGTATTGCTTATTGCCGTTCCTTCATTTTCCTGGGCCTCAGTTTCCTTATCTGTAAAAATGGAGATAATAATCTGCCTATTTCCCAGAGCTGCTACAAAAGAGGATCAAATGAGGTGATATTTCAAAGGCAATTTTCAAAGTATAAAGTGCTATAGAAATGGATATGATTGCTATCTATAAAATGGAATTTTCAGCAGCAAACAATCCAATTTATACCTTCCTTGCATTTCCTCTTAACTTTTATAACAATTTCAAGGTATATTTCAGAAACTTACCTCGCACCCCATAAATAAACGCTGGAACATTCATACTACAGAATACTATGCAGTCATTAAAAGGAATAAGGTAAGTCTCTATGTTTATTAGGCATGAAAGGTGGGTTGGAGGAGGGGGGCTGATGACTGAGGATTTTTCCTCTGTATACCATACAATTCTGTACTGCTTAATTCTTTCATAATTAGCATACATTACCTACATAATTTTGAAACATGAAGGAAAGGAGAAAGAAAAGGAGGGAGGGAGAGAGGAAGGGAGGGGAAACAGGAAGGAAGGGGACAACAGAGATAGGAAGGAAGAATGGGAATGAAAGGGGTTTCCTGTATGCCTCATACCATTTTGTACTGTTTACTTTACAGTGATCCTGCATTACTTTCATAATTTAAAAAAAATGAAGGAAAGGAAGAAAAAGGCAAGAGAGAAGAGAGGGTAGAAATGAAAGACTTTTATGTCTCATACAATTACATGCCATTTGGTTTTTATGATGAATATCTGTTACTTTTGTAGTTTAAAGAAATTTAAAGGAAGGTGAAAGAGAAAGAAGGAAGGAAGACACTTACCTGAGGACTAGACTCCCTTAGCCTCCCACCCCTGTGTCACTGTGGAGTCCAGAAGATGAGTTTGCTTTTCCAATGACTAGATCTGGTTTCTGAATCCCTACATTTGATGTGAAATGAGACAAGCAAAAAATAAAAATAACAAAGCAGGAGGTTCATTATCTGCTGGCCATGCCTCAGTCACCTTCTTCTGTGGATCAGATCAGCCTCTCTGCTCTTAGCTTTATGGGGCTTGTTGATTGGGCACATCCCCTTTTTGTGGCTCGTAGCACGTCATGGGGCTGCTCTCCCAAGCAGGAAATCAGCAGGAGTAAAGTTCTCAGGTGTATCACACACACTTGCAATAACCCATTAATTTGAGGACTCTTTCCCAGTTTTCAGTAACGATTATCTTCAGTTGCCAGTTGATTATGGCTTTGGTAAACTGAATCTATTAAATAGACACTTGTTCACTTAAGCTCGTTTCATTTTATTAAGACAATGGGGAGGAAGGGGCAATGATGTTCAGAACTAGAAGCAGAAAGCAGAGGCCAAGGAAGTATTAACTTGTTCACATCTCACACTGTCAGTAAAGGGAAGCCAGCTGTTTACTCTCGCTGCAGATCCAGCCTTCAAATTGCCTTGAAAAGAAGTAAACTTCCAGAACTTGTTTGTTGGAGTCATTCTCAAGATGGAGGAGGTAGCTTTTGCCCCAGGAGGTGTCAGTAAAGACCTTTGGGGATGATGGAAATACTAAATCCCATCAACCATCCAGAGATGATTCCTGCCACCCTCTGCATTTCCAAGATCGGAACCCTGAGGTCCACAGGGTAGAATGAATTGCTTAAGGTCATGGAGCTTAGGAGAGGCAGAGCAGGAATGAAAACTGAGGCTCCTGACTCCCAGACCAGTGCATTTTCCTTTCCACCTCACACCGTAAATGGGAAAAGACCATCTAAAAAGAGGCTGAGTCAACCTATCATCTGTAGGTTTTCCATGGGGGAAGGGGGAAGAAGGGGTGTATAGAATCCCCCCTTTTGTACTCGTAGGATTTTTATCATCTGCATGTATTGCTTTTTCAAAGAAAAACACTGAGGCTTAGTTTATTTGGTTGTAGCGCAAATGAAATAATTGACTAGAAAATGAAATGTGGAAAAAAAATAAAGAAGTTGGAACCTTTTGGTCAAGGAAAAAAAATGCCACCTGAGGAGGAAGAGCTTTCATGGCTACCTTCCATTCTCAGGAAGGTTATTAGGAGAATGTTCTCCATATCTATATAGTAATAGGAAACGGATTGAAACTGCAGTGGGAGATATGAGTTAAATATAAATAAGTTATTATTGACAATAGGGGTTGATAAACACCAGAAAAAGCTATCACAGGATGTTATGAGCCATCCATTCCTGGAAACTCGAAGGTCTAGAGAGCCATATGGCTCTGCTGATTGAAGTGTCCTCCCACACAAAGTGCTGAGCTTGGTGACACTTTGTCCCTGTTTTGGACAATACAATAGACTCTTAATCTGGTGAAGGTCCAGGCTGTCATCATTCCCTCTTCCCTTTCCTGCAATGAGCATCCCACCAGGCCAGTTAGGAGTCTGATGGTTTCCATACAACATGGCCCCCAAACACAAGCACACTACTGAATTCAGGGCTGAACCATATAGAAACAGTGGAAGAGTCCAATGCTGGAGGAAAAACCATCCGAATGGGTGACTTCCTAAGGGATTTCCAAGGACAATCTTGATTATATTTGATTGCTACCAAAAACACTGGGGTCTTCCCGGGTACCTCAAATGGTAAAGAATCTGCCTGCAATGCAGGAGACCCAGGTTCAATCTCTGGGCAGGAGGATCCCCTGGAGAAGGGCATGGCAGCCCACTCCAGTATTCTTGCCTGGAGAATTCCATGGACAGAGGAGTCTGGCAGTCCATGGCATCACAAAGAGTCAGACATGACTGAGTGATTAACACAGACACACCTCAAATGCTACCTACCATCCCACCAACTCCCTGCTGGTAGTGGTTTCTGTGCGTACCTTCATACTTTTGCTTTATATGTAGGCATCCCTCGACAACATGTAATACTATTTCTAACAAAAGGCCAGCTTAGCTATTTGCGGTAAAGTGTTCTTACATAACCACAGTACACTTATTGAAATTAGGAGACTTACCTTGATGTACTATTATCTCCCATACAGTTCATATTCATATTTAACCAACTGTTTCACTAATGTCCTTTATTGAAGTTTTGCCCTCTGATCCAGGGTCCAGTCTAGGATGACACATTGCTTTTAGCTGTTATTAGTTTTCAGTATCCTTTAATCTGGAAATATTCCCTCAACCTGTACTGGACTTTAATCACATTGACATTTTTGAAGTGTACAGGCAGCTATTGTGCAGAATGTCCCTCAGTTTGGTTTTGCATAATCTTTGCTCATAGTTCAGGTTATATATTTTTGGCAGGAATAGCACAAAAGTGATGTGTCCTTCTCAGTGCATCACACAGGACACACATGATGTTATTTTGTCCCATTATTGAGGATGTTAACTGTGATCACTTGGTTAAGATGATGTCTGACAGATTTCTCCATGTTAAAGTTATTCCATTTGTAATTTGTAAGTGATCTGTAAGAAAATACTTCAGTTCAGTTCAGTTCAGTTCAGTCGCTCAGTTGTGTCTGACTCCTTGTGACCCCATGACTTGCATCACGCCAGGCCTCCCTGTCCATCACCAACTCCCAGAGTTCACTCAGACTCACGTCCATCAAGTCAGTGATGCCATCCAGCCATCTCATCCTCTGTCGTCCTCTTCTCCTCCTTCCCCCAATCCCTCCCAGCATCAGAGTCTTTTCTAATGAGTCAACTCTTCGCATGAGGTGGCCAAAGTACTGGAGTTTCAGCCTTAGCATCATTCCTTCCAAAGAAATCCCAGGGCTGATCTCCTTCAGAATGGACTGGGGTTGGATCTCCTTGCAGTCCAAGGGACTCTCAAGAGTCTTCTCCAACACCACAGTTCAAAAGCATCAATTCTTCGGTGCTCAGCCTTCTTCACAGTCCAACTCTCACATCCATACATGACCACTGGAAAAACCATAGCCTTGACTAGATGGGCCTTTGTTGGCAAAGTAATGTCTCTCCTTTTGAATATGCTGTCTAGGTTGGTCATAACTTCTCCTTATACTTAGTCTGTGTAAATATCCTATTCCTCATTGTCTTAGTTCACTCAAGATGCTATAAAAAATTACCAGAGACTGGGTGACTTATAGACAAGAGACCTTTATTTCTCACAGTTCTGGAGACTGGGAAGTCCAAGATCAAGGCACCAGAAGATCTGGTGTCTGGTGATGGCCCACCTCCAGGTTCATAGACACCTGTATTCTTGCCGTTGTCCTCACAAGGCAGAAGGAATTAGGGAGCTCTCTGGGGCCTCTTAAAAGGGCACTAAACCAATTCATTAGAATCCATCCTCCTGACCCAATCACCTCCCAAAGCCTCACCCCTAGTACTATCACATTGTAGACTAGGCTTCAACATATGAATTAGAGACACAAACATTCAGTGTATAGCACTCCTTAAACCTTCAATCATAGTTTTAGCATTCATTGCTAATTTTTGCCTAATGTTGCCAAATGCCAGTTTTCTATTTCCATCATTTGTCCTTCACTTATTAGTAAGTTTTCTACAGAAAAGAAGAGCTTTCCCTTCTCCCATATTTCATTCATTCATTCATTCATTTTTATCAGTATGAACTCATGGATTCTTACTTTATTGAGTGGTTTATAATCTGTTATTATTTTGATGTTCAACATAGTCCTAATGGAACAAATTGCCAGTAGGAACTCTTTCAAGCTGGGCTCTGTGTCCTTTTGACACATCCCTGCTGATTCTTTTTTTTTGATATTTATTTATTTGGCTATTCTGGGTCTTAGTTGTGGCATGTGGGATCTAGTTCCCTGACCAGATACGGAACCTGGGCCCCCTGCATTGGAAACATTGGAGTCTTAGCCACTGAACCACCAGAGAAGTTCCAACACATGCCTGTGAATTCTCTGAGAACTTCTTACCTTCTTGTACAAGGTACTCCAGGTTTATCTTGTATTTCCCCTGCCTCAGACTTACAGTCTGCCATTCTTTTAGGACCCCTGTTCCATTTAATGGATAATAATGTCTAGAAGCCAAGATCTGGGTCATGACAGACTTTTGAGTTGAAGAATAACATGATTTGACATGTTTTAAAAGGATCACTCAGCATGCCGTGCTAACAATTGACTCTAAGGGGATGAGGGAGAAAGCAGGAAGACGCATTGGTGCTGACAGAGTAGACTTCTTTCTCTGCAGTGCCAGTCTGAGTATGTGACTCTTCTGCCAAAATTTTTCAACAAATAATATCATTATCATTTAATTATCTAACGATTTTCCCACTCATCCTTCAAGACTCAACACACCAATTAAAAATATATATATATTTATTTTTGGCCACGCTGGGTCTTGATTGCTGAGGACTTTTCTCTAGTTGCTGAGAGTGGGGGGCTACTCTCTAGTTGTGGGGCTTATTTGCTCCAACGCACATGGGATCTTCCCAGAGAGGGAATCAAACCCAAGTTCCCTGCATTGGCAGGCAGATTCTTAACCACTGGACCACCAGGGAAGCCCCAGTACAGCTATCTTTTTCCTGTGTGTAGCCTTCCCTGAGCAATTCCCTCTACTTGCATCCCATCCTAGGTACAAATGATCATTCAGGCCATCGTGAGATAGTGCCTTTCCTTCAGTCAAATTTCTAGACTCTGGAAGGGAGAAAAGTCACCTTTTCAGGTTCCTTTTGTCCCAATTTATCAACTATAATGATTGGCCCTCGGGTGTGAGGCCTTCGGAAGCTCAGATTCACTAGACCCTGGCCCCATAGTACAAGTGAAGCCCCAAGGCTGGAATCCTTGAGATTAAACAGAGGTAATAGGACTTTCAGGAGAGCACAGCCCTGCACAGACAACCCTAGGAAGATGGGTAGGCCAGAATTCAAAGGAGCCTGGGGCACAGGGAAGAGGGAAGTAATTGACTAATTAGGAGAAATAATTCAGTTGAGTTTTTCCCTGTTTATTCCCTCTGTTCATACTCTGTTTTCATTTTCTTTAATTAATGTATTGTTTTACTTATTTTTGGCTGTACTGGGTCTTTGTTGCCGCACAGGCCTTTCTCTAGTTGCAGTGAGCAGGGGCTGCTCTGGCCGTGCTGCACGGGCTTCTCCTGGCAGTGGCTTCTCTTGTTGCAGAGCATGGGCTCTAGGCTCCCAGGCTTCAGTGGTTGTGGCTCCCAGGCTCTAGAACTCAGGCTCAGTAGTTGTGGTATGGGTTTAGTTGCTCCGTGGCATGTGCAATCCTCCTGGACCAGGGATCGAACCCATGTCCCCTGCATTGGCAGGTGGATTCTTAACCACTGGACCACCAGGGAAGTCCCTTCAGATGGAAGCCCTTCTCTTAGTGCCCTCCAAATCTTACTGAAGCCCAGCAATAACGTTATTCCTCTTGTTATCTGACAATGAGTTACGGTCATCCAAGTAGGTCAGATCACAGCCTTTAAACCAGCTGGAAAACTGTAAAATGCTTCAAGTTAGTCCTCCTGCAAAGATCTAGCTTTCTGAAATACTTCCTTCAGGGTCTTAGAGATGAGTCTCATGAGCAGGTCTTGGGTCCCTATCAAAGTGCTCTAATGTCAATGCCCTCCAGCCACAGGCCACCAGGATCACAGTCGCAGTTGAGCTTTTATTACTTGTTGCCATGAAGGAGAATACACACCATGAGGAACCATAAGGTGTCTCAGTCAGAGGGAGTTAGAAAGGACTAATTACAGGGTTTGGGTTTTGGTTGGGTAATTTGGAGAGAGTTTAAGAAAGCAAGGAAGGCTTCCCTGGTGGCTCAGTGGTAAAGAATGCACTTGTCCCTGCAGGAAAAATGGGTTCCATCCCTAATCTGGGAAGATCCCACAGGCAGTGGAGCAACTAAGCCTGTGCGCCACAGCTACTGAGCCCACGCCGTAGAGCCCACGCTCTGCAATAGAAGTCACCACAATGAGAAGTCCCCGCACACAACTAGAAAGTAGTCCGCTCAGCACGGAAGACCCAGCACAGCCAAAAATAAATAAAATCATGAAAGAAAGGGTTTGCTGTAGATAAGGTGCTGTCAGAAAGCGGGAACCAGTGTATCGTTGGGTATCTCAGTAAATCTGACTAGAGTGAGGCTAAAGTTAGAATTGGGAAAGGCTGAAGCTAGCATTGGTGGGTAACCAGCAGTCACTGAGATTAGCGAGGAGAAGGTGATGTTTGGCAGTGTGTTGGTTGCACCGTGACCTTGTTTTTGTTTGTGCTTAGACAAAATTATGAAGTGACCTTGTTTTGTCTGACTTGACTGTAGTCTTGGAGTAATCTTATCTGACACTGCATGCCAAGTCACTTCAGTCATGTCCGACTCTGCGACCCTATGGACTGTAGCCAGCCAGGCTTCTCTGTCCACAGGATTCTCCAGGCAAGAATACTGGAGTGGGTTGCCATGCCCTCCTCCAGGGGATCTTCCCAACCCAGGGATCAAACCCTTGTCTCTTACATCTCCTGCATTGGCAGGTGGGTTCTTTACTACTCATGCCACCTGGAAAGCCCTATCTGACACTGGTGTTCTGTAAAATTATGTCTCACAGGAGAAGACCATGGTCTAGCTGTGAGTACCAGTCCAACCTATACCAACACTGAGGCTCAGATGTGAGCATCAGACAATTTCCTGGTTGTCAGGGACTGCTTCTTTTCTTTCTCCTTTGGCCCAAGGCAGGTGAAGTCAGGCTGCTGGTCATTACTCTTGGGTAGCCAGATTTCCCCGCTACAGATTGGGAAGTTGTTTTGAAATCACAGTCTGTACTGGGACTGGGATTTTTCTCTCCTGCTTTCTGCAGAGTGAGTTGCTGCATGCTCTGATATGAAAATGACTGCACAATAAGAAGTCAATATAAAAGGACTTTGGGTATTTTGCATCAGCCAACTGTAACACAAGCAATCATCAGAATCAATGACCAGTAATAGGTCTTGAAGTCAGAAGTCTAGAATATAAAACCCAGATAATGAAAACATGTTTCAGAATTCAGTCAGGTTTGTTTTAGATAAGCAGGTGGCTTTTTCTTTTAGCCTAGTCACAAACTCTTCTGCTTGCCCTGTAGTGCTTACATAAGTATAACAAGTAACATTGCTCTAGCACAAACTTCCCCTTGGCTGGCTAAGAGGAAATCAAGGGCAATGTGATTGCCCAGGACAACTCTGGCTAATAAGTTTAGATGAGTTTGTTGAGCCTCCAGAGCAGAAGCATACCTTTTACAACTTCCATTAGTGGCAGAGACAAATTTCAAACTCCTATTCTAGTTGAATTATCCTCATTATGGGAATTTCAGCTCATAGTGCAGATGTAGAAAGGAAATCAATTCTCCTTCTTGGAAGTGCTCCTGAATGACTTGCGTTTGCCTCACTTTCGAGGCTTCTGGGCATCCTTCTCAAGGTAGAAGGCTGACATCCACGTAAGAAGTGGTACCCTAGTGGAGCACAGATTATATTATGCAATGTTAGGACTGCAACTATCACTTACTACAATAGAAGTGAGCCAATTTGTGTCTCTCAAGGTGGACATATCTCTTTAGTGGAGTTAAATATTTCCCACAAAGCAGGTTGAAGAGAACAAACAGACCACTGCAATCAAAATATGCTCAATATTAGCATCTACTCCTGATTGACCAGGCCTTGCTGATAGGATTATAACAACTTCAGCAGAAACATTTTGTTGATGTGAGATCAAGGTCCAATTTTCATAAGACTAAAGGTTGAGGTTAATGCTGTGAGGAAAACAGGTACCAGAAGGGACTTGTAAAAGGGAATCTACCTCCTGAAGTGTTTCAAGGAATAGCTATTAAATTGTTGCCAGCAGAGTTAGGTAGGGGGGTAACAGAGTCCGCAGTCAGTTAAATTCAGAGCACTGGTTACAGGGAAAACACATAAGAAAGTCTTGCTTTTTCTTAAGTGATAGAAGGAGACATAGGGTGACAAAAATCATGGGATGGAGATAAGGGATGTCCCATTAGTGTTCTAAAAGGCATCAAGTAGAATAATAGGGAGGTTTAGTGAAAGAGGAAAGGAATAGAAAAGAAGGTAGAAGAATCAGAAAATTCATCTTGTTCTGTCATCTGGGGCAAATGCTGTTCACCTTAGAGGTCAGAAACTTGTCCTGTCATCTTGGATAGAAGCTGTCTACCTCTGAAGTCAACAGACTTTGGAGGATTCCTAAGAATCCAAAGTTTCAGGTCTCCAAGTAGAGTGGATGTCTTGTAATCAGGATGAACTCACATGTATCTTTTGAGTTGAGAACCATGAACCCAAGGATTAATATATTGGAGCCATACAGCTGTGACATGTGTTAACAGTACCTGATAAGGTCTTCTCTTTTGAGGCTCAAGAGCAGTTTTTCTCCACTATCTTTTCCAGAAGATGAATCTCCTGGTTGCCAGAGCACGTCAAGGCTGTTCAGGTTAGATATTTTGGCAATGTGACTGTACACATAGGTGATAAAGCCAGAGGTATTGTCTGAATCCCTTGCATTAACAGAGTAGAATTGAAGGCTGAGGGTGAGATTCCCAAACACATAGAGCTTATTATTTCATTAACCTTCAGTAATTCATAAGCTAGTTTGTAGGTCCCAGAGGCAATTGACCTTACAGACATTAAAGTTAATGGCAATACTTTAGGTCATACAAGATTTAGGGTTTCTGACAGCATTACTAGTTTATACTAATTAGTTCTCTCTATTTTTTATGAGGATGCTGGTTGATAAGGACAATGGAAGTTTCTGGGTAAAAGAGGAAAAGTTTACTGAGCTTCTTAATAATGGCGTTGGTAAAATGAGTTTCACTATGACTTACAGGCATAAGTTAAAATGCCTCACAATGGAAAAAAATGAGATTAAGATTTTATTTTTCCCAGTTAGAACCTACTGCATGTTTAATTGTGTGCCACCCAAATTCATATGTTGAAGTCCTAACCCTCAGAACTTCAGAAAGTGATTTTTTGGAAGTAGAATCTTTGCAGATGTAGTTAGTTAAGTTGAAAGGTCATCAGTGTTAGCCCTAGTCCGGTATGACTAGCATTCTTATAAAAAGAGAAATTTGGACACAGAAACAGGCACATAAACAGGGAAATTGATAGCCATCCACGAGCCAAGGAGAAAGGCCTCACCGTCCCAGAAGAAGCCAACCCTGCCCACACCTTGATCTTGGACTTCTAGCCTCCAGAACTGTGAGACCGTCAATTCCTGTTGTTGGCGCCACCTAGTCTGTGGTGCTTTATTATGGCAGCCCAAGCAAACTAATCCAGGGCTGTAACCCTCTGCCAGAAAACGTTTTAACCACCCTGCAAATAAACAACAACCAGATACTCACAGCCTTGTTACTGTTGTTCAGTCACTCAGTTGTGTCAAACTCTTTTGTGACCCCATGGACTAGAGCCCCACCGGGCTCCTCTGTCCATGTGATTTCCCAGGCAAGATTACTAGAATGGGTTGCCATTTCCTCCTCCAGGGGATCTTCCCAACCCAGGGATCGAACCTGTGTCTCCCGTGTCTCCCGTTTCTTCCGCATTGCAGGCAGATTCTTTACCAATGAGCCACCTGGGAAGCCTACTTATAGCCTCGTGAGGAGATATTTGTGGAAATTAACTTGGAGGTATTCAAATGGCCCTTCAAGCTTCTATTCCTGTCCACAACCCAACTTTACAGTTTAACCAGGTTTATGTTGTTAGAAGGTAGAGCATGTTTTGGGAACATGCCTCTAAAATTACCCCAACCCAACAATATTAAGTATAACATCATGGCAAATTTATCTCTGCTATTATGGTTAATATCATGAAGAATTCTGGCTAACACCCATTTTAAAGAATTTGACATAACCGGTTAGCCATACCAAGAGTACCAAATATTGTCTTTATGAAATGAGCCTTCAAACTTTTCCAGATATATTTTTTTTCCAAATTAGAAGCTTCTATCTGACAATAAACAACAGCAAACAACAAACTTAGAGGAGTTTATTAATATTAAGGCCTCTCCTTTCGGAGTCATTACAGGAGCAATTATCTTAGTAAAAGCTGCTTATTTAGTGGCGAAAATGATCAGCTAAGGTTTTATCATGAGATGCTGGGTCCTTGCACTTTGAATGATGCTCCACTTTTATTGTAACTATTTCTTTAAGTTAATAGCATCTAAAAGTTCTTTAATTTGTCCATTTTTACAAGTGTTTCTGTTGAGGTCAGAAAACCTCTGTGTTTCAAAGCATTTTGAAGTCAGATTAACCTAAAGCCATATACTTACAACCAATATAAATATTTTCTTTTATCCTTTGTCAATTGGTAAGTCTAAGTGAGGGCAACCAATTAAGCCACCTGAATAGATTTAATTTATATGAGAGGTTTATATTCTAAAAGTAAATATAAGTCTGTGATTGTATATTCTGTATGTCAACTTTTGTTTTACTTTTTATATATGAACAATTAACAATTATATTAACATTACTCAAAGAGGGTTCTAGAAGTTCTCTACAGTATATGGTGTTGGGGAGGGGGAAACCCTCTCTCCATCTTAAATTCTTGTGGCTGGACTAATAATAAAATTGATACAAGACAGATTAAAAGGAGGAAAAGAAATAAATTTTAATTTGTGTGTACAAAAGTGTCATAGAAATAGGATCTAAGAAGTAGCCAAAGCAGGCAGCTTTTATACTTTTTAGACAAAGAAGAAATACATTTGTAAGGAATTGACAGGACAAAGAAATACAGATTTTGGGTGCTCAGTTAAAGAGGAATCTAAACAGAGTATAAGCTTGGGGTAATCAATGAAAGAAGCTACAAAGTTTGTTTATACAAACCATAGATAGCCTAAATTCCCTACCTCTGGTGTTAAGAGCATCCTACCTCCAGATGCAGATATGTACCTTTCATAGGAGATTTATTTCCTTCTTTCGGGGAGACAGAAAGGACGTCAGGGTGTCCCTCTTATACTGACCATGTCTAAGTAACTTTTATTAAAAATATTTAATATGTCATTAAAGCATATTTTGAGGTAGCCTGCTCTGGGCCCCAATGGATACTTTTTTGCTGTTGGATTTTTTGTTTCAACAGAGGGTATGGGGTTTCTTTTTTTAAGCAAAGCAAAGAGGCTGGGCTTATAGCATTGCAGCAATGGACAGTGATATTTGAAGAGGAAAGCAACAGCACTTTACAGGAAGTAGGTAACAAGCTAAAAAATGGTGAGCACTATTTTTTTTAATACAAGAGGTTTTACAGCATGGAGAACCATAAAGTTTACTTAGAACTAAACTCAGTAAGGTTTTCACATGTTTTGCTACTGCTGTTCCAGTTCTTAAGGAAGTGGGATATGTCTTGGCTCCGGAGTCTAATCAAAGGCTGAAATAAGCCCCAGGGCTCTGATTAGTGCCTAGAAGCTAAGGCAGTATCCTAGTACCTGTTCACACTCTTTATGAACAAGCCTACTTCTAGGCTTGTGAAGCTATAGAATTCTCGAAAACATTTTGTGGTTAACAGTTATTGTATCAGTCTTTGTGCTTATCTAATAATATGTTTCTTCTACCTTGAAAAGTACTCAGTCATTAAAACACATTCACATATAACCTGGTCCTGGTCTGCGTACATCACAGTTAAGGCCGGGTCATAATAGTTGATTAGCACACAATCAATCTGGGCAGGGTCAGGGTATAAATACAGGGTCACTCCTTGTGAGAGCTCAGACTCTGGAGAAGGGCCTAGATGAAGACATCAGAAGCCCACCTTCGTGGCTAGGCTCACATCCAGAGAATCACTAACATCTATCCACTCACCTGGGGTTGCAGTTGACATCTATCAAGTCCCATCAGAAGCAGACTTGCCTGAAAAAGAACAAGGTAGGAGAGAAAGTGAATGGGGTACATGGAAGAAGCAGCAGAGCTAAGGTTTCGAGGTGAAACTCTCCAAGACTCTATTTACTATTAATTTATTCTATTTGCTGCAAAAAGAGTTGGAGACAGCTTATAAAGATTCATTCAATAGAGTCATCCAAACAAATTTTAAATCGAGTAAGATAGAGCACAAAAGACTAAAGGGACAAAGCAGGTAATCTAGACCAGGAGCAAGGTAAAGATGCAATTATGCTGCTGGGTCTCAATTCAAACCAGCAGCAAAGACAGAATTTGAACTAGAGTAGAAGGCAATGGCACCCCACTCCAGTACTCTTGCCTGGAAAATCCCATGGACGGAGGAGCCTGGTGGGCTGCAGTCCATGGGGTCGCTAAGAGTCGGGCACGACTGAGCGACTTCACTTTCACGTGTTGGAGAAGGAAATGGCAACCCACTCCAGTGTTCTTGCCTGGAGAATCCCAGGGACGGGGGAGCCTGGTGGGCTGCCGTCTTTGGGGTCACACAGAGTCGGACACGACTGAAGCAACTTAGCAGCAGCAGCAGCAGCAGCAGTAGGCTTCAAAGGAAATAATGGACTTGGACTTTGAAAGATAAGTGACCTTTGTGTGGGTGGAGATGAAGTTAACAGCCATTTCAGGCCGAGGTTGAGCTCTAACACCTACACTAGGTCTGGGTAAAGCACCTAGAGCAAAGATGATGGGGAGGAGCCTTGGGAGATGGATGAGGCTAGAGGGAGAACAAGAGACAAATCACACAGAGAGTTTAATGAATGCCTGCTTTTCCATCACTCAAAAGTTTTCAAGGTTCTGAAGTAGGGGAAACTTAGATGGGCCTTAGAAAATACATTGGATAATAAGGTAAATGTAGTGTCTCAATGTGAGTGCACCTAGGTATGGGAATGGGCAGAGTTGTCTTTACCAAGGGTTGCCTGGTTACTGTAACTTAGGGAGACTGTGACATCACAAAATAGCAGCGGGGAGGATGGGTGGGGATGTGAAAGGATGGAGGGTGAGAAAATGGGGCCATGAGAGATTTCAGAGACCCCCTAGTAAATAACTACTTTTTGCACTTGTGCCCCAAGGAAGGTTGTTCAGAAAAGAGATACATTCCCTGACATATCTATTCATGTGTCTGAGTGGCTGAGGGGCCCATGATGAGGTGGAGTGGAGAGGGAGTGGGGAGGAGCCATGATGCCACACAATGGAGGTATGATTTGTCTTCCCCACATGGGGCCTTTTAGTCAATCAGGGAGCACCTTCTGCTGACACGTGAACAGTGATGTCAGGGATGACTAATACAACCCTCCATCTTCACACAATGCTCCCTTCCCCTGGGGTAGGGAGCACTGTGTGAAGATGGAAGTGTTATGGGGGAGTACTAACTTCTAGGTACAGCTAGTTTCTGTGGTATGGGCACCCAGGTGGGAAGCAAGAACACTGATTTCTAATATGAACACTTGATTAAGTAGGAGATAGGCATTGGCCAGCTTCCACTAATGGGAGATTTTGGTTTGTGAGACAATTAAAGCCTCACAATGGGAGCATCATGGCTCCTCTGTCCTCCTCCTCCCTCCCTCTCTGTGGGTTCCTTAGCCAATCAGAGGGCACCCTGTGCTGACATATGAATAGTGATGTCAAGGATGGCTTCTGCTACCCTGTCAAGTCCTTTTCCTAGGGCTAGGTCTGGAGAATGAAAGTGGGTGTCCAGGTGGACTACTACTTTCCAAGGCCAACACTATTTCTACTAATAGCCTGTCACATGGGGTGCTGCCATCAAATCGAGCAGCTTGGCTGTTGATACAGAGTTTGCTATTAAGTAAGAGTCATCCATTGGTCAGCTTCCACCATTGACAGACCTTAGTTTGAGAGGCCATCAATGCCTCACAATGGAGGTGTCAAGGCTCCTCCCCACACCCCTTGAGTCCCTCAGCCAATCAGAGAGCACCTTGTGTTCACATGTGAATAGTGATATCAGGAATATTTTCTGCTACCCTTTCACGTTCTTTTCCTAGCACTAGGTCTGGAGAGTGAAAGTGGGTGTGTCTTGGGGGACAACCATCTTCCAAGGCCAATCTTCCAAGACCTCTCAAACTAAGGTCTCCTATTGGTGGAAGCTTGCCCAATGGCTACCCTCCTTGTCTTCACAGTCTTTTTATCAGCAGCCATGTGCTGGCATCTTACTAGAATTTCAGATCATAGTTTCTGATCTTTGAGAAGAACTAGGGTTGGCCTTAGAAGATAGTGCTACCTTCATGACATCTCCACTTCCATACTCTGCACCCTGCCCTATGGGAAGGAGTTGAGAGGTAGGAGAAATTATCCCCAAACGTCAAGTCTAGGGTACTCTCTGAGTGGTCGAAGGGAGCTATGGGAGGGGGAGGAGCCATGTAGCCTCCAATGTGAAGTGTTGTTGACCTCTCAAACTAAGATCTCCCATTGGTGGAAGCTGGCCCAAAAGCTGCCTCCTACTTAGTCACATACTCAGTATCAGCAGTCCCTGTGCTTATTTACCACTCCAGCAGCCCAAATCATAAGATTTGGCCTTTAAGACAAATAGAGATGATCTTGGAAGCAGTGCTCCTTCATTATACCTCCACCTCTAGTGCAGTCTACCTTGGGAAAGGAGTTCAGAGGGTTCCAGAAGCCATTGCTGACATTACTATGCACGTGTCTGACCAAGGGTCTCTCTAATTGGCTGAAGGGACCCATAGAGGAGGGGGGGAAGCTATGATGCCTCCATTGTCAGATGTCAACTGGCCTTTGAATCTACGTATTCCCATTGGTGGGAGCTGGACCAATAGCTGCCCTCCTACTTAATAAGAGTTACTCTTTGCCAACCACGTGGGGGTTTGTGTTAGATCTAAAGGTGAAAAGGTCTCTCTCCCATTACCACTCTCCTGAGTATACGAAAAGCATAAGCGAGTTTTAATGAAGGGATTATTATGTCTTAAGATGTTAAGAGATAAATGTCAGTTGAGAGTTTATGGAACAGGATAGATACTATTACATAAAATGGGAAAGGAATTTTTAAATCTTTCTGTGTAGTTATATGTAAATGCATATACTATATGGTCTATATAATTTATATACTCTATAAACATATAATGTAAAAGCATTTCCAGTCAGAAAAGGTATAGGCCTTTTCCTGACCCCATTTGAATCTTTTGAAATTGATTTTAATTTGCTTTGGGGATATATATGAATTGGGCCATGGTTGCTATGGAGATCTCAAAGCTCATCCTATCTTCTCTCTCGTTATGTCTAAAATGATGTCTTTGGGGAGAGTCAAATTATGAGAATGAGGACTGTGGGTGTCTGCCTCTCAAGATGCCACTTGTTATCAGCTACCATCTTCTCCTAAACTAGAAAGGTTCATAGATTCCCAATCTTAATAGATGATTACATTTCATAGTAGATCTTTTATCCTGTCAACCATTCTGAATAACACACCAAATTAATTTGGGGGCATAAGTGGATGTGCTTTTTAGGAGAGTTTGGCTCTATTTTCAGCTGTGAATTATGCATTAGTAAGAATTATTTGGACAGCATTCATCATAGTTTCCAAAGTTAATGAAATTCCATTACACTTCAGTACATTTTCATTTCACCCAGTGGCAAATTAATTCTCCTTCCCTCTTTCAGTCTCTTGCTCCCCTTTTGCATCATTTACAGTAGTTAGAGAGTGGGAACATGGAGAGGTTTCACAACTAGAATAAGTTAAATAAGGGCCAGGAAAGACAGATGTTACTGATTCCCTCTGTAATGATGATGTACTCTATAACTCAATGCCAAGATGAGCAAGGTTGCTTGTTTCCACAGCTGTCACTGCTGTTTCCATTGCTCAAGAATTCAGGGCAAGGACCGGGTTCAGAGGGCTACAACTTAGAAGTTGGGCTCATGTCCCATCTTAACACAGAGCTCCCACTTATGAGCTGCGCACAGTGGCAGCTCAGGCCACCCAGTTCCCACACTGAATAGATTGCTTGACCTAGGGAAACTCTTTGAGCCAATGAGAGAGCCAGTAGCACTGCCATGTCCAGCTTTACCCCACTGAGAAGCAAACCGGGAGCTCTCCTAGGTTCTGGATATTTTCCTTTAATTGTCTTGGCCTAGTCCTTCCCTGGGAGAAGGCAATGGCACCCCACTCCAGTACTCTTGCCTGGAAAATCCCATGGGCGGAGGAGCCTGGTAGGCTACAGTCCATGGGGTCGCAAAAAGTCTGACACGACTGAGCGACTTCACTTTCACTTTCCACTTTCATGCATTGGAGAAGGAAATGGCAACCCACTCCAGTGTCCTTGCCTGGAGAATCCCAGGGACAAGGGGAGCCTGGTGGGCTGCCGTCTATGGGGTCGCACAGAGTCGGACACGACTGAAGCAACTTAGCAACAGCAGTCCTTCCCCAGTAACACCCTGCTTCCAGCCCTAGTTACGACTCAAACCAAACCCTGCTCCCACATGGCAAGAAACCTGTCTGTCTGGTTCTCCAGCAGCTGACCCAAGTGTACTCTGGCAGCTACTTTCACCCTCACTCACGGGAGGCTCTATGTGTTTCTAGATTCTTCTTCCAGTGAATAGTGGTTCAAACAGAGTTCTGGCTCTGAACTCAGAAAGACCAGGCATAGAGGGACTTGAACTTGCTTGGGAATGCTGCTGCATTCCAGACCAACTTGAGCCTTAGTTTCCACAGCATGAAACGTAGATGAGATCCCTCTTAGAGGAAGACATGAGATACTATCTGGGAAAATATTGAGCATTTGCCTGAAGCTTGGTAAATGGCAGTTCTTATGACTATTACTTAGGCCATTGTAGTGATGCTCTCTGACTGCTTTCCGAGTCCTTGTGCCTTTTCCCTTTTATTTGCTGTGAGGAACAGCCTCCTGCTCATCCCTGATGAGGCTTAGAGGGAGGCACTAGTGTGTGACAGGTACCGCCCCACTCACATAATACCCCTGGCTTCCTAGTCTAGGCCAGTCTAGTCCAACCTAAGCATGTGACTTGCTTCCTTCCTCATTCCCCCACTCAGAAATCTGCCCAGATCCCATTGATTACCTCAGCTATTTGGGGGTTGGCGTTTTGCCTACAGCAAGTTTGAGAAGGCTAGGGCTTCTTTCTGCTGTTTCATTCAGCCCTGCCTCAGGTCCCATGAGGCACTGTGCTGGACAAACAGATATTTAGTGAGAACCTGTTCCTACTCCAGACACCACACTAAATACTAAAGATTTGATGGTCAGCAAAATTAGACATAGTCTCTGTTCTCTCAGAACTCAGTCTACTAGGAGAGAGAGATACTAATTCACACCTTAATGATTTAATAACTCGAGGCTAAGATAGGTGCTCTGTAGAGTGATTTTTACCATAAAGCTAGAAGAAGCTAATAAAGCTTCCAGTAAATGTCAGGGCCCCTCATTTGAACAAGCCCCTATAAGATACTGTGAGTTATAGAATGTTCTAGATGGAGACAGGATATAGATATTAAAGTCACTCCCAAAATATTACCCTTGTGGCTCAGCTGGTAAAGAATCCACCTGCAATGCTGGAGACCTGGGTTCAATCCCTGGGTTGGGAAGATACACTGGAGAAGGGAACGGCTACCCACTCCAGTATTCTGGCCTAGAGAATTCCATGGACTGTATAGTCCATGGGGTCACAAAGAGTTGGACACAACTGAGTGACTTTCACTTCACTTCACAAGATGATACAAAATTTGAGGTGAAAAGGAAGATCATTTTCAGAGTGTTTACTGATTTCGTTGTATAAATAGGTAATAAACTTTCAGCCTTTATGCAGATATATGTTTTATTTTTAGAAAAAGGATGGAACTTTTGAATACTTTATAAAGGGAAGGGGTTCCAAATTCCTAAATATCAAAACCATACAAAAACAAGTCTGTTTCCATGGCTGAAAAAGTCCTCAGTTCTGTCAGAACAATTAGAAATGACCACAGTCAGATGAATTGTTTTCTGATCAATGGTATTCAGCCAAAGTACCTGGAATAAAATCAACCAGATGGCAATCCCATTGATTGTACAATCATCTGCCATTTTCCATTCCAAGGAAATGATCTCCACATGAACAATCCAGGCATGTCATAACACAGACTCCACTTCAGAGTACTCTTCAGCTTGATTTAGTTGCTCTGTATAACACAATGTGTATTTATTGAGATTATTTGATGCTCTCTACTTCAATTACCTCCGGACAGGTTCCTTCCAGAGGTAAAAGGCAGAGAGCATATTTATTTGCTTGCTTTCACCATATTGGCAGGTAGTCAGGCAACTGTGACAACATCTGTCTAGTAAACTACCCAGAGCTCCCAGGCCAGGAGGGTGATTTGAGTCAGGTGGAGATAAGTGGGTAACCTTGACAACCTTCTTAGTTGTCAGGGAAATTACAGAACCAGGGAAGTACCCTCAGTTCAGTTCAGTCCCTCAGTCGTGTCCGACTCTTTGCGACCCCATGAATTGCAGCACACCAGGCCTCCCTGTCCATCACCAACTCCTGGAGTTCAACCAAACTCATGTCCATCGAGTCAGTGATGCCATCCAGCCATCTCATCCTCTGTCGTCCCCTTCTCCTCCTGCCCCCACCTTCTCCTCCTGCCCCGAATCCCTCCCAGCATCAGGGTCTTTTCCAATGAGTCAACTCCTCGCACGAGGTGGCCAAAGTACTGGAGTTTCAGCTTTAGCATCATTCCAGGACACCCAGGACCGATCTCCTTTAGAATGGACTGGTTGGATCTCCTTGCAGTCCAAGGGACTCTCAAGAGTCTTCTCCAACACCACAGTTCAAAAGCATCAATTCTTCAGCACTCAGCTTTCTTAACAGTCCAACTCTCACATCCATACATGACCACTGGAAAAACCATAGCCTTGACTAGACGGACCTTTGTTGGCAAAGTAATGTCTCTGCTTTTCAACATGCTATCTAAGTTGGTCATAACTTTGCTTCCAAGGAGTAAGCGTCTTTTAATTTCATGGCTGCAGTCACCATCTACAGTGATTTTGAGCCCCCAAAAATAAAGCCTGACACTGTTTCCCCTGTTTCCCCATCTATTTCCCATGAAGTGATGGGGAACGGATGCCATGATCTTCGTTTTCTGAATGTTGAGCTGTAAGCAACTTTTTCACTCTCCTCTTTCAACCTTCATCAAGAGGCTTTTTAGTTCCTCTTCACCTTTCTGCCCATAAGGTTGGTGTCATCTGCATATCTGAGGTTATTGATATTTCTCCTGGAAATCTTGATTCCAGCTTGTGCTCCTTCAGCCCAGCGTTTCTCATCGATGTACTCTGCATATAAGTTAAATAAGCAGGGTGACAATATACAGCCTTGACGAACTCCTTTTCCTATTTGGAACCAGTCTGTTGTTCCATGTCAGTTCTAACTGTTGCTTCCTGACCTGCATATAGGTTTCTCAAGAGGCAGGTCAGTGGTCTGGTACTCCCATCTCTTTCAGAATTTTCCACAGTTTATTGTGATCCACACAGTCAAAGGCTTTGGCATAGTCAATAAAGCAGAAATAGATGTTTTTCTGGAACTCTCTTGCTTTTTTCCATGATCCAGTGGATGTTGGCAATTTGATCTCTGGTTCCTTGCCTTTTCTAAAACCAGCATTGAACATCTGGAAGTTTCATGGTTCACGTATTGCTGAAGCCTGGCTTGGAGAATTTTAAGCATTACTTTACTATGCGTGTGAGATGATGCAATTGTGTCGGTAGTTTGAGCATTCTTTGGCATTGCCTTCTTTGGGATTGGAATGAAAAACTGACCTTTTCCAGTCCTGTGGCCACTGCTGAGTTTCCAAATTTGCTGGCATATTGAGTGCAGCACTTTTCACAGCATCATCTTTCAGGATTTGAAATAGCTTCAACTGGAATTCTATCACCTCCACTAGCTTTGTTCGTAGTGATGCTTTCTAAGGCCCACTTGACTTCACATTCCAGGATGTGTGGCTCTAGGTGAGTGATCACACCATCATGATTATCTTGGGTCGTGAAGATCTTTTTTGTACAGTTCTTCTGTGTATTCTGCCACTTCTTCTTAATATCTTCTGCTTCTGTTAGGTCCATACCATTTCTGTCCTTTATCGAGCCCATCTTTGCATGAAATGTTCCCTTGGTATCTCTAATTTTCTTGAAGAGATCTCTAGTCTTTCCCATTCTGTTGTTTTCCTCTATTTCTTTGCATTGATCGCTGAGGAAGCTTTCTATCTCTCCTTGCTATTCTTTGCAACTCTGCATTCAGATGCTTATATCTTTCCTTTTCTCCTTTGCTTTTCACTTCTCTTCTTTTCACAGCTATTTGTAAGGCCTCCACAGACAGCCATTTTGCTTTTTTGCATTCCATGGGGATGGTCTTGATCCCTGTCTCCTGTACAGTGTCATGAACCTCTGTCCATAGTTCATCCAGTACTCTATCAGATCTAGGCCCTTAAATCTATTTCTCACTTCCACTGTATAATCATAAGGGATTTGATTTAGGTCATACCTGAATGGTCTAGTGGTTTTCCCTACTTTCTTCAATTTAAGTCTGAATTTGCAATGAGTTCATGATCTGAGCCACAGTCAGCTCCTAGTCTTGTTTTTGCTGACTGTATAGAGCTTCTCCATCTTTGGCTGCAAAGAATATAATCAATCTGATTTCAGTGTTGACCATCTGGTGATGTCCATGTGTAGAGTCTTCTCCTGTGTTGTTGGAAGAGGGTGTTTGCTATGACCAGTGCGTTCTCTTCACAAAACTCTATTAGTCTTTGCCCTGTTTCATTCCGTATTCTAAGGCCAAATTTGCCTGTTACCCCAGGTGTTTCTTGACTTCCTACCTTTGCATTCTAGTCCCCTATAATGAAAAGGACATCTTTTTTGGGTGTTAGTTCTAAAAGGTCTTGTAGGTCTTCATAGAACCGTTCAACTTCAGCTTCTTCAGCGTTAATAGTTGGGGCATAGACTTGGATTACTGTGATATTGAATGGTTTGCCTTGGAAACGAACAGAGATCATTCTGTCGTTTTTGAGATTGCATCCAAATACTGCATTTCCTACTCTTTTGTTGACCATGATGGCCACTCCATTTCTTCTGAGGGATTCCTGCCTGCAGTAGCAGATATAATGGTCATCTGAGTTAAATTCACCCATTCCAGTCCATTTTAGTTTGCTGATTCCTAGAAGGTCGACATTCACTCTTGCCATCTCCTGTTTGACCACTTCCAATTTGCCTTGATTCATGGACCTGACATTCCAGGTTCCTATGCACTATTGCTCTTTACAGCATCGGACTTTGCTTCTATCACCAGTCACATCCACAGCTGGGTATTGTTTTTGCTTTGGCTCCATCCCTTCATTCTTTCTGGAGTTATTTCTCCACTGATCTCCAGTAGCATATTGGGCACCACTGACCTGGGGAGTTCCTCTTTCAGTATCCTATCATTTTGCCTTTTCATACTGTTCATGGGGTTCTCAAGGCAAGAATACTGAAGTGGTTTGCCATGCCCTTCTCCAGTGGACCACATTCTGTCAGACCTCTCCAGCATGACCCGCCCATCTTGGGTGGCCCTACACGGCATGGCTTAGTTTCATTGAGTTAGACAAGGCTGTGGTCCATGTGATTAGATTGGCTAGTTTTCTGTGATTATGGTTTCAGTGTGTCTGCCCTCTGATGCCCTCTTGCAACACCTACCGTCTTACTTGAGTTTCTTTTACCTTGGACGTGGAAGTACCCTACTCTTGCTCAAATGAAAGCCAAAGCCATCAATGAGGGGAAGTAATTAGTCCTGATAGTGAAAGGTACTGTAAATCCTGTGATCACATGCATCCCCTTGTCAAGAGATGTTCTCCAACCTTCACCAGTCCTGGGAAGTTAGGGTGCTGGGACTAATTCAGGACACAGCAAATCCATACATAAACCTGAGGATTAAAAGGCAGTGTGATGCATTCCTTAGAGGGAGCACTGAATTAGGCTAACCTCTGGAGACCATGTAATTTTAATAGAAAAAAAACAGTCAAATAAATGCCCCCTCTTTGGACCAGGCTTCAGGCTAAGATCATGAGCTTAGTCTTTCTCTAGGGTTCTTCATTTTCCTTAAGAATGATTTTTGTCACCACATAACACTTGGTCACTGCTGTTCAGAGCTGCTGCCTCTGCTTATAACAATACTTCATGGTAGCCCCCAACAACAACACAAAAACCTCCATTCTAGACAAGAGACCAAATTATTCCACATTTTCATCCTGCTTCCTCAAAGATATCTCATCTCATCAGCAATATACAAGCAGTACAGATACTCTGAATCCCTCTCAGCATTTGATAGTATCAGTTTTGCTTAGTTTTAAATATTTATTTCTTTTTGGATAGTTACAGAAGGCAAGGGATCCTGACTTTTTTTTTGGCCACGTGGCATGTGGAATCTTAACCACTGGACTGCCAGTGAATTCCCTGAGTGTATCAGTTTTTAGTTTTGCTTTTTGTTTTAGCCATCCTGATCCGTACATAGTAGTATCTCACTATGGCTTTAATCTGAATGTCCCTAATGACTAATGAGGCTTGAGCACCTTTTCATGTGCATATTTGCCAGCATTATGCCTGGCACATAATAATTGCTCCCTTCCAAGATGGTTTCTCCTCCCTTTTTCCCAAATACATGATTTTAACAGATGTCATCCAGAGACAAGACTTTACCTCCCCTGCTCAGGATTTTAGGTAGCAGTCACAAGCTTGAGGAGAAAAGCTTGGGAGACCTAGGAAGAGAAACGGATGTCTTTGAGAATTTCTCACACATCACACCATATAAGTGACTTCAGACTTCTGGTGGTAAGAATTGGCCACATCCTAAAAATTATTTTCAATACTAGCTTCTTTGGATTAAACAACACACACACCATGGGGTTTTTTTTTAATCAAATAATTATTTCAGTGAATTGTACAGTGAAAGTAGACAGCAAAATTTGAAGGCAGCTGTGAGAAGTCCTGAAAAACTTTCCATATGCCCTGCTGGCTGCATTTTTACAATTATCATTCATATACAAGGAGATGAGTGCATTTACTACCATATAATCTCCCCTTCATACTCCGAAAGGAAGTCTGTAGTTTCTTATTTCTTTTGCTGTTTCACCAATAAAAGCACCCTGATTCTTGAAGCCTGTAATCTGATTACAAAGTCCATTTTGACTCATTAAGTATTTACTGAGTATCTAAAACACACCAAAACTGGCCTAGGCAATTTGGGGGAATTTACTGATTATAAAAGACACAATCTTTAGCCCTGGAGGCAACTTGTGGTCAGTCTACTGGCAGCTTGGGCTTATTTCAGGAAACAGCTGAAAATTCCGCTGATAGTCTAGACTTGCTTTGTGGAGACCAGGCAAGAGGTGTGGCCTCTTTTTTTAAAGCCTTTTCTTTTTTGACGACCCTCCTGACACAAAGTTTCTATAGTCCCCAGCTCACTTCCTCTTTTTTAAGAGCCTTCTCAGCTTGTGTTCAACCGTTTCCTGTTGACCTTTTCTAAATGTGCTTGTTTATTATTATCTGCCTTAAAAGCAAAAAACTGTAGAGAGGCAGCATAAAATGTTATATAAGCTCTTGCATCTATTCTTAGCATAAAAAACAAATAAAAAAAAGACCAAAAGTGGGAAGAGGTGGGACAATAGATGATAGATTCTTCTTCATAGAAAGTCTTCACCCAATTGATAATTTAATGGGAGGAAGATGGGCTCATATTTGACAACAAACACTGGAAGGAAGTCCATCCCTTTTCGTGAATAACTGTGCATGCTTGTTGATTACTGAAGGGACTTTTTATGAGAGAGGAAGGAAGGTTTGAATCACTTAACTATACAGTCAGTTCATAACAGTCTGTGTTAAGCAATTGTTCTGATGAACTGAACAACAGACAATCAAAAGTTCTTCCCCTTATTTACCTATCTTCCTGCATAGATCTCCCCCTCCACTTCCAACCAGCAAGCAATTTGTTAGAAATTAGGAAATGTTTTCCCAAGGTAATCTCTCCCCCTACAGGCAAATAGCCTACCAAGCAGCTGGACCAATTCCCGGAAGAGAATTGCTGGATTACTCTGCTCACGTTTACAATGGGGTCTACGTGTTGAGAAGGGACTCCTATCCAAGTTCTCACGGAAGAGGTGGTATAGGGTTGTGATTAAGGGCTGAAGTAGTCAGGGGAGCCTTGGGACTCTGGGTAAACTGCTCTGTGAGCGTCAGCTTACTCTGTTGTGAAATGAGGATCGTAATTAGTACCTCATGGGGCTTTTGCCAGATCTAAATGATACGATAAAGGCAAAGGCCCTGACTCAATGAATACACTTGGTGATGTCAGCCATCATCGTTGTCATCATCATGATTAAATGTGGTTGACTGTGCAGAGGATAATTACAAGACTATGTGGACCACTAGAATTAGGGGCTATGAGTTTGTTGCAAGTCGACTTTTTAAAAAATACATTCTAGCAGAAGCAAGTTATCCAGCAACCACCTTTGCTTTTATGCTCACTTCTGATATTCTTTCCTGCAAGCAGCGGAAAAGGTAAGATTACACCTAGCCCACTGGGAGCTATGGTCGCTCCCCCAAGGATGGGACTGCCTCTCTGGAAGATGAGATCCTTCACTGGGGGCTTCTAGGAACCCTAGGGAGAAGGCAGTGGCACCCCACTCCAGTACTCTTGCCTGGAAAATCCCATGGATGGAGGAGCCTGGTAGGCTGCAGTCCATGGGGTCACGAAGAGTCGGACACGACTGAGCGACTTCACTTTCACTTTTCACTTTCATGCACTGGAGAAGGAAATGGCAACCCACTCAGGTGTTCTTGCCTGGAGAATCCCAGGGACGGGGGAGCCTGGTGGCTGCCGTCTATGGGGTCACACAGAGTCGGACATGACTGAAGTGACTTAGCAGCAGCAGCAGGAACCCTAGAGAGACAGCCTTCCCTCTCTCCCTGCAGTAAGAGCGCCTTCTAGTGCCTAAAGCTCCAATCAGGGTCTGTGCCTTCTGGTTTTTGTCAGACACCCATTCCTTCCCATCAGAACCGTCAGGCTTTCTTCAAATATGCAAATATCATTGATTCAGTTCAGTTCAGTTCAGTCACTCAGTTCTGTCCTACTCTTTGCGACCCCATGAATCGCAGCACGCCAGGCCTCCCTGTCCATCACCAACTCCCGGAGTTCACTCAGACTCACGTCCATCGAGTCAGTGATGCTATCCAGCCATTCTCATCCTCTGTTGTCCCCTTCTCCTCCTGCCCCCAATCCCTCCCCAGCATCAAGAGTCTTTTCCAATGAGTCAAGTCTTCACATAGGTGCCAAAGTATTAGGAGTTTCAGCTTTAGCATCAGTTCTTCGAAAGACACCCAGGACTGATCTCCTTTAGAATGGACTGGTTGGATCTCCTTTAGAATGGACTGGTGATCTCCTTGCAGCCAAGGGACTCTCAAGGGTTTCTCCAACACTACAGTTCAAAAGCATCGATTCTTAGCTCTCAGCTTTCTTCACAGTCCAACTCTCACATCCATACATGACCACTGGAAAACCATATCCTTGACTAGATGGACCTTTGTTGGAAAAGTAATGTCTCTGCTTTTCAATATGCTATCTAGGTTGGTCATAACTTTTCTTCCAAGGAATAAGCATCTTGTAATTTCACGGTGGCAATCACCATCTGCAGTGACTTTGGAACCCAAAAAAATAAAGTCTGACACTGTTTCTACTGTTTCCCCCTCTATACCGCATGAAGGGATGGGACCAGATGCCATGATCTTCGTTTTCTGAATGTTGAGCTTTAAGCCAACTTTTTGACTCTCCTCTTTAACTCTCATCAAGAGGCTTTCTAGTTCCTCTTCACTTTCTGCCATAAGGGTGGTGTCATCTGCTTATCTGAGGTTATCGATATTTCTCCCGGCAATCTTGATTCCAGCTTGTGCTTCTTCTAGCCTAGCGTTTCTCATGATGTACTCTGCATATAAGTTAAATAAGCAGGGTGACAATATACAGCCTTGACGTACTCTTTTCCTATTTGGAACCAGTCTGTTGTTCCATATCCAGTTCTAACTGTGCTTCCTGACCTGCATATGGGTTTCTCAAGAGGCAGGTCAGGTGGTCTGGTATTCCCCTCTCTTTCAGAATTTTCCACAGTTTTATTCGTGATCCACACAGTCAAAGGCTTTGGCATAAGTCAATAAAGCAGAAATACATGTTTTTCTGGAACTCTCTTGCTTTTTCCGATGATCCAGAAGGATGTTTGGCAGTTTGATCTCTGGTTCCTTCTGCCTTTTTCTAAAACCCAGCTTGAACATCTGGAAAGTTCACGGTGCACATACTGCTGAAGCCTAGCTTGGAGAATTTTGAGCATTACTTTACTAGCGTGTGAGATGAGTGCAATTGTGCGGTAGTTTGAGCATTCTTTGGACACTGCCTTTCTTGGGATTGGAAATGAAAACTGACCTTTTCCAGTCCTGTGGCCACTGCTGAGTTTTCCCAACTTTGCTGGCATATTTGAGTGCAGCACTTTCACAGCATCATCTTTCAGGATTTGAAATAGCTCAACTGGAATTCCATCACCTCCACTAGCTTGTTCGTAGTGATGCTTTCTAAGGCCCACTTGACTTCACATTCCAGGATGTCTGGCTCTAGGTGGGTGATCACACCATCGTGATTATCTGGGTCGTGAAGATCTTTTTTGTACAGTTCTTCTGTGTATTCTTGCCACCTCTTCTTAATATCTTCTGCTTCTGTTAGGTCCATACCAGTTCTGACCTTTATCGAGCCCATCTTTGCATGAAATGTTCCCTTGGTATCTCTGATTTTCTTGAAGAGATCTCTAGTCTTTCCCATTCTGTTGTTTCCCTCTATTTGCATTGATCGCTGAGGAAAGCTTTATTATCTCTCCTTGCTATTCTTTGGAACTCTGCATTCAGATGCGTATATCTTTCCTTTTCTCTTTGCCTTTCACTTCTCTTCTTTTCACAGCTATTTGTAAGGCCTCCCCAGACAGCCATTTTGCTTTTTTGCATTTCTTTTCCATGGGGATGGTCTTGTTCCCTGTCTCCTGTACAATGTCATGAACCTCAGTCCATAGTTCATCAGGTACTCTGTCTATCAAATCTAGTCCCTTAAATCTATTTCTCACTTCCACTGTATAATCATAAGGGGATTTGAGTTAGTTCATACCTGAATGGTCTAGTGGTTTTCCCTACTTTCTTCAATTTAAGTCTGAATTTAGCCAATAAGGAGCTCATGATCTGAGCCACAGTCAGCTCCTGGTCTTGTTTTTGCTGACTGTATAGAGCTTCTCCATCTTTGGCTGCAAAGAATATAATCAATCTGATTTCGGTGGTTGACCATCTGGTGATGTCCGTGGTAGAGTCTTCTCTTGTGATTGTTAGAAGAGGGTGTTTGCTATGACCAGTGCGTTCTCTTGGCAAAACTCTATTAGCGCTTTGGCCCTGCTTCAGTTCCGTACTTCTAAGGCCAAATTTGCCTGTTACCCCCAGGTGTTTCTTGACTTCCTACCTTTTGCATTCCAGGTCCCCTATAATGAAAAGGACATCTTTTTTGGGTGTTTAGTTCTAAAAGGTCTTGTAGGTCTTCATAGAACCATTCAACTTCAGCTTCTTCAGCGTTGGTGGTTGGGGCATAGGCTTGGATTACTGTGATACTTGAATGGTTTGCCTTGGAAACGACACAGAGATCATTCTGTCGTTTTTGAGATTGTATCCAAGTACTGCCTTTCGGACTCTCGTTGACCATGATGGCCACTCCATTTCTTCTGAGGGATTCCTGCCCACAGTAGTAGATATAATGGTCATCTGAGTTAAATTCACCCATTCCAGTCCATTTTAGTTCACTGATTCCTAGAATGTTGACGTTCACTCTTGCCATCTCCTGTTTGACCACTTCCAATTTGCCTTGATTCATGGACCTGACATTCCAGGTTCCTATGCAATATTGCTCTTTACAGCATTGGACCTTGCTTCTATCACCAGTCACATCCACAGCTGGGTATTGTTTTTGCTTTGGCTCCATCCCTTCATTCTTTCTGGAGTTATTTCTCCACTGATCTCCAGTAGCATATTGGGCACCTACTGACCTTGGGAGTTCCTCTTTCAGTATCCTACCATTTTGCCTTTTCATACTGTTCATATCATTGATTAGGTCTCCTAATCTTGCTCCAGGCATGCGAGCTGTCATTTCAGTTCAGTTCAGTTCAGTTCAGTTGGTCAGTTGTGTCCGACTCTTTGCGACCACATGAATCGCAGCACCCCAGGCCTCCCTGTCCTTCACCAACTCCTATAATTCACTCAAACTCATGTCCATCGAGTCGGTGATGCCATCCAGCCATCTCATCCTCTGTCGTCCCCTTCTCCTCCTGCCCCCAATCCCTCCCAGCATCAGAGTCTTTTCAAATGAGTCAGCTCTTCGCATCAGGTGGCCAAAGTATTGGAATTTCAGCTTCAGCATCAGTCCTTCCAATGAATATTCAGGACTGATTTCCTTTAGGATTGACTGGTTGGATCTACTTGCAGTCCAAGGGACTCTCAAGAGTCTTCTCCAAAACCACAGTTCAAAAGCATCAGTTCTTTGGTGCTCAGCTTTCCTTATAGTCCAACTCTCACATCAGTATATGACTACTGGAAAAACCATAGCGTTGACTAGAGAGACCTTTGTTGGCAAAGTAATTTCTCTGCTTTTTAATATGCTGTCTAGGTTGGTCATAACTTTTCTTCCAAGGAGCAAGCGTCTTTTAATTTCCTGAGAGTGGATTTTATCAGATCAATTTTTAGAGTTCTGGGACCAGCCTGATGTCACCCTGCTTATGTCAACTACCTGTGTGCCTTGATCAAAACATTTTTTCTGTACAATGAAATGGGTTACCCTAGAAATTCTCTGAGGATGCTTCCTTCCTTCTCAAACCTTCTAGGGTTCTGGGATTCCAACTGAGAGAGAGAGAGGATCATGGGAAAGGACCCAGTATACACCCAATATCACATCTATTTAATAATAATGCCCAGAAAAGCAATTTTTCCAATATCAATTTGGTCAAAAGAAAAGTAATTGACTTTTATAAACCTTGTAAGATTTAACATATCTGTGAAATCGCTTGTACTGGTCAATTGGATGATTTCTGCTGGTTTTCCCCTATGGACGGAGGAGCCTGGTAGGCTGCAGTCCATGGGGTTGCTAAGAGTCAAACACGACTGAGCGACTTCACTTTCACTTTTCACTTTCCTGCATTGGAGAAGGAAATGGCAACCCACTCCAGTGTTCTTGCCTGGAGAATCCCAGGGACGGGGGAGCCTGGTGGGCTGCTGTCTATGGGGTCGCACAGAGTCGGACACGACTGAAGCGACTTAGCAGCAGCAGCAGCAGCAGCACAGGAGAGGGCCTTGCCTGGAAGCCATGCTCCTTTTCCCCACTAGATGGCATCAACACTCAGCCTTGCCAAATAGTGTCTTTTCTGTTGTCATTTCTGCCATGCTCACTCTTATCTATATGTTGGATCTGGGACCTTGATACTTAGTATTTATAGTTCTACTTTCCTGAGCAACTAAACACGTCTCATTTCAATTATAAGTAATCATCAATAATGGCACAGATTCTAAAAAACACAAAATGTAAAGCTAGGAAAGAACTAAAGCCACAAGGGAGTAGGATCCTTTAATTTGTAGAGGATGGAACAGAACTGGAGTGACTTGGGTGAGGTCACCCAGGTAGGTAGTGGCACCTTAAGAACTAGAACTCAAGTCTCCTGAGTCACAGTTCCCAGGTCTTCTTTCCTTCTTTTGGGAGGTCAGTATGCTGTTAGTTTCATTTAGAAGCTGTGTATCCTGGGGCAGATTGAGTTCCTCATCTGTAATGTGGTCATAATAATAGTATCTACTTCGTAGAGTTTTACTAGAATTAGAGACCATGTATGTAAGAGACCAGGAGGCACAGCACACTCAGGGAGGCATGTCACAGACAGGCAAGTGTGTCACACAGGTGTGCCACAAGCAGGTATGCCCAAAGGCATCTTGTTCCACAATTTCCCATAAGAGTCTAATACAATATATGACTTACACAGTGTTCCTTGTCTTTTCCCCATAGGGACAGTGCATACCTTTTAAACAAAAACAATAAAACTCAATTAGCCTCTTTCAGGGCTAACATCCTCTCAATGGTTGGTCTCTGGCTCAGGTATTAAGGTGAACTGTGCCTAACTCTTGGTTTCTCCCTCAGGGACACAGCCACTCCTTCACTTACTTGCCAGCTTCATGATTCATCCACGCCAATAAAACCTGAACCAGGTGAGGACCACAACCCCATCTAGTCCACCGAACTACTTTTGAAACATGGATCACTCCATAATCAGGAGCAATGGCACCGGCAGCGGTAAGTCTTTCTCCTGATAGTTCTATCGAGGGGGAGCACTGCATTTGCAAATATCACAGTGTAACTGAAATCAGGGACCCACTTCCCAGAAACTGTTCTTAAAATAGAAACGACTGAGTCTCTCCCAAAAGCCTAGAGCTGTGCCAGGTTAGAGTCCTAGAGCATCACCATGACCATGTGAAGTCGCTCAGTTGTGTCTGACTCTGCGACCCCATGGACTGTAGCCTACCAGGCTCCTCTGTCCATGGGATTTTACAGGCACGAGTAGTGGAGTGGGGTGCCATTTCCTTCTCCAGAGGATCTTCCCAACAAAGGGATCAAACCGAAGTATCCCGCATTGCAGGCAGACGCTTTACTGTCTGTGCCACCAGGGAAGCCCAGAGCATCACAGTAGCCGAATTAAATCCAAGTGATGACCACGCCTCACATTTATAAAAATGCCTACACTCCTATACAATGTTTTGGTTTACTCTTTGCAAAGCACTTTGGGGTTTTTCTCTCATTTGATCCTTGAAACAACACTGGAGTAAGTATGGCAGGTAAGTCCCCATCTCATAAATGAGAATATAAGAGGCAGGACGAGATCAAGCACAAAAAGACCTTAGAATCAGACCTGAGTTCTTATCACAGCTCTTGTACTTCCTAGGTGTGTGACTTTGGGCAAGGTAATCTTTCTAAGCTTCAGTTCCTCATCTGTAAAAGGAGGATGATCGTGGTAGTTATGACGATTAAATGAGATGATGCATGGAAGCCAAAGTCTTTAACACTCAAAATATTTAACCTGTGATTGTTAAATAACTGGTAATTTGTGACAGAAGTCAGAAGAGATATCTCAAGTCCACTGGGCCAAATGGTCAAATCAAACACATGTAACATAGGTCTACAGTGAGATTTTTCTCTCTGAAATGGCAGGCTTTTCTTACCAACTAATCTTTGAAACCAAAATCACCTTTTTGTCCGTGATGGAAATTTACAAGTGAATCACCTTTCATTTGGTGAAGCCCTTGAGGCGGTCAACTTCTGTATGTTGCTTTTCTTAGGTTTTTGCCACTTACTGATACAGAACTGTTCATCCTCTTCTGTATTAGCATGCTCACTTCTGCTCCAAGACTCTGTGCAGAAGCAGGAAGTTAGGAAAAGGCCAGAAAAGCACTAACACTGCCAAGGACTGAAGGGTGGAGTGCGCAAGGCCAGGCTAGGAAGTTTCAGCCAAGAACTCCCAAGTTCCTTTTCTATGCCCAGACAGAAGAGTTAAACCACTTTTTTTTTCTGACGGCCATAGCGTGCCTATCCACTGATGACCACACAAACACAGTAAACTGGGTGCGATTCCCTAGAGGCAATCTGCCTGTTGAAGCCTTATTATGCCCATTGTTTTGAGAAAACGATTTTTCCAAAGAAACCAGCTTAAAAAAGGACCCGCAGTGGTGGGAGGGTGGCAAGCTGTAATAAGGTTGTTCCAAGCCTCGCTTATATATTAATGGTGAAAACCGCTAGAAACCACCCAAATGTTCAATTAATGGTAGCGTGTTAAAAAAAAAAAAAAAAAGTAGAGTATGGACCAGATGGAATGTTCTTTAAGCATTAAAATAGTAAGTATGGGGTCTGTGTTAAGTGAAAAAAAGAGATCAAGATGTGTATAGACCACAAACATTACAACTCTGTAAACTCAAAATGTATGTGGACCATAAATATCAAGGAAAGAAAATGTGTAATGCATAGAACCTTTTTGATTTCATTTGCCTTAGCAACTGTGCATGCCACTTTGCAGATGTTTATTTTTATCCTCCTGACAACTCATCAGCTAATTTCACACACAAAAATGCCCCTGCTGTGGTGATAATTTGGATTGTGTATAACAGCATTTTGAAAACTTTACCATATAGAGCTCTGCCGTTTACTAGCTGTGTGACCTTGGACAAGTCAGTCTCTCCAAGTGGCTTCCTTTGTTAAGATGGGAGAGGACAGCTGACTAAATCTCTAAGCTCCGGATATTGAGTGTCTTCGAGGTATCCAAAGAGTCCCAGTTTGAGTTTTTCCATCTTTGGCCTTTCCCCAAAAGTGTCCCTTCACAACAGAGTTGTCTTGGAGTGTGATGTAAAATGTCACTGGAGAAAAACAGGGCTTTTTTTATTTGTAAAACTAGATCAAATACAAAATGTTACATTACTCTCTGGTCATATTTCCATGAATTCTGGGGACGCCGGCTGACTGGTGCTTCTTTTCGACCACACACACCCAGAAATTTGGCAGAAGTGGCAGGGAGGGGGAGACGTAGTCGGAAAAGAATTTGGGACCAGGCTCAGACAGTGTTAGGGAAAAATGTTGATAATTCTCTGCTGTGGCTTCCTGGAAGCCAAAGGGAAAATAGATTCTGCTTTGTCTTCAGTTAGCATTTAAATAAGCCTCTCACGCCGGAGGCAGCACTTCCCGCGGGTGTCTGCCCGGCCAGCGGAGGTGGGCGGGGCGGTGTGTTTAGCCACGTGACTGGGTTAACCCCTTCTAGACCTTCAAGGCAATGTGCTTCCCTCTTTGCGATAAACTGCTGAGGCTGAGTATGAGCTTCCGAGGCGGATTCTCATCTGAGGCTGCTTTAGCTTTAGATTACCCTCAGGGGAGATCCTCTCTTCTTGGCAAGTGCTAACTTCCAACCAGGCCGTTTCCATTTGTAAGAAGAGTGTCACAAGCATCCTAGTGACAGCCATCTATGTGTTTGGACTGTATCTGCTCCCGCCTTGTGCGTTCCCCACCGGAAGAGGGGTCTGGGGGAGGGGACGGCTGGATTCTTGCCACCTGAAGGGAAAAGGCCCTACCTTGACCCCGCTTCCCCGCCCCCCCCCCCAACAGCTGAGGGAAAGCGGAGACGGAAGGAGGGTGGTAGCAGAACACAAAGAGTCTCGGCCTTCTGTGAAGCTCCAGTATTCTGATTTAAAAGGAGATTTCTGAATGACCCTCATGTTTGTTCCCCGCCCCGCTCCCCCGCAAATAAGGCCCTTTTGTTAGATAGTTCCACACAATTAGTACTCTTTGCATGAAAATTTGATCTCTTATCTCTAACTGCAAAGCATTTGGGTTGCAAAATGTTTGTGCTCTTGGCCTTCTATGTTCATTCCCCTGTCTGTTACCTGGTGAGACAACTCCAGCGCTCTGGACTCAAATGGAAACTCTGTGCGGAGGAGGATGGGGAGGTGTGAGGGCAGATGAGGGAGAAAAAGCGGGATTAGAAAGTGTGGGATTATCCTGATCTGAGCTGTATTGTATATCGTCATGATTAATAGTATTAGGCATTTTAGGGGATAATTCTTCTAACCTCGTAGAATTATTGTCAAACTAAGTGGATCAACGTGGGGAAAAGATGCGTAACTCAAAGCCTGGCACATAATGCGTGCCTCTGAAATTTTAGCTATTGTTATTACTATTATAGCTATTGTTATTATTACTAATATTAGCTATTATTACTACTACTTTATATCTAGCTCATACTGTATACTGAACATCTGATGCTTTACATCAAGTGATTTCAAGATTTATAAAACAGTTTTAAGCAATTGTTTCCTCATTTTACAGATGAGGAAACCTAAGCGCAGGGTCAATGAGTCTTTAGGTGGCAGGACTGGGAAGCAAGCCCAGATATTTTGAGCTCCAAAGCCCATGCTCTTTTTACCACACGTGCATGCGTGTTAAGTTGCTTCAGTTGTGTCCAGCTCTTTGCAACCCCATAGACTGTAGCCCTTCAGTCTCCTCTGTCCATTGGAATCTCCAGGCAAGAATACTGGAGTGGGTTGCCATGCCCTTTTCAGGGGATCTTCCCAACCTAGGGATCGAACTTGCATTTCCCTGGGAATCCTGCATTGTAGGCAGATTCTCTACTGATGAACGACCAGGTGACAGTGGGCAAAAGGCAAGATGGTAGCCAGCCAGTCACTAAATTTCGAATGTTTATATATAATGGCAGCATTTCTCCCTGAACGAATTTGCTTCAAAATATCATTCCCCCTTCTTTAAACAGAGCAAACACATCCCTGACTCACATGTGAACAAAGTCCTTTCACATTTAGAATTTTCTTTCCCCTGCAGTCAGCCCTATGGCAATTCCACAGGTCTGGGGCCAGATTCCAACTCACAGTGGAGGATGTGTGAATACCATAGGCTAAGAAAATCACACGAGACCAACTGAAAGCGGTCCCCAAAGTGCCATCTTACCCAGTTCTTTCCCAGCAGGCTGAGGATTAAGATATAAGTGAAACATATGGAGATGGGAAAAGCATATGTCAGGCCTGCTGTGGCCCATGTTCCTGTTAAGTGCACACACGGGGTCATTTTAATCATGAAAACACCATCAAGCAGACTGCCCAAATATTCTACAGAACTGAAATTGAAATCAGTGCTTTATTTCTCACTTTCTTTCTCAAGTCAGCCTCTTCAGCAGTTTCCCAGGGTAGGCACATCCAGAAGGAACCAGAATTTGGCATCCAGGCTCCTCCTCCCAGAGAAAGAAAAGAACTGGGTAGATCCAGATGACTGAACAATTCCTCCTGGGTATATTCAGTTGAATTATCTCCAGGCATAATAATATTGACAACAACAAAAACAAATTGAACACAAACCCTCCACAGAGCACTGCGCAGGGTTCTGAGGGTAACACATATATGAATTTACTATCCAATAAATAGTCACTATTTATAAAGCCTGGTTTTAAAAGCCACTTCTTCCATGAAGCCTCTCTGGCTTGGCTGGTACTTGATCATCTCCTCCATCCCCACCTCCAGATTCAAGTAACAGCTGGATATGGCCACTCTTTTGGGATTCCTAGGTGGCTCAGTGGTAAAGAACCTGCTGCCAATGCAGGAGACATAAGAGACATGGGTTCAATCCCTGGGTCAGAAAGATCCCCTGGAGAAGGGCATGGCAACCCACTTGTGTTCTTGCCTGGAGAATCCTATGGACAGAGGAGCCTGGAGGGCTACTGTCCTTGGGGTCGCAAAGAGTCGGACACAAGTGAAGCAACTTAGCATGCATGCTTGGCCACTCCTTAAGCCCCAGCATAGACCACCAGGCACTGTTTTGGGTGGCTCTCTCCTGTTCTGGCTCCTAATACCTCTGGAAAACTCTAGAGAACTCTAGAGTTAGATTATCCTGAATTCGAATCATGCTTCTGTGAGGTGGGATGAGGGTGGGGGGAAGAGTAGAGATCAAGAGATCGGCTTGAGCCCAAATGTTTGTCTGGTTTTGCTGTTGCAGACAGAATAGGGTTCCTGTGAGGATGTAGTGAGAATTATGTGGAGCAGCAGGTAGGAGCCAGTTCACTGGTTCCTTCACAATAATAACTGTTGTTCAACATCCTTTAAGTATGTCTTTCATAACTCAGCGGGATCTCCATCTGTTTCCCTCCCATGTCCGTTTCAGTTTCATTGGGAGATATAGGTCAAATTCCAGCTGGATTACATAGTTGTTCCTAGCACTGGTCAGCAATTCTCACTTTTTTTTTTCTTCTTCTAAAAGATTGTGTGGACAGCCTTTCATGGGTGTGCAGAGGAAAGTTCATTAGATAGGGTGCTAGGAGACCTGGGTTCCATCAGCTGTGGGAACTTGCATCAGCAAGCCTCTCTGAGCCTCAGGGGAGAATAAGAGGACTCAGTGTAGTGGCCTTGATGTTCCTTCTCAGCTCTCACATTCTGTGATCTGTCCTCGACACTAATATCTAGAAACTAAAGAAAAGCAATGTCAAGGGAATATGTTTTTCCTGAGAGCAGGGAAAGATGTTCTATTTACTTGGCCTCAGAGATAATGCTCTTTTCCTTTCCTCTCCCCCCCACCCTCCATCTATCCCAACACTTTGAAAATTCTGGAGAATTTTCTTTTCAAGGGCTTGGATGTCCGGCTGACTCTTAAGTTTTTTTCTATGTTACTGAATCTTTCAGCCCAGCTGCATAGAGAGATGACAACCCGTTGGAAGCCTGCTTCGCCTCTTGGCTGCCCACGTGTGCATCCCCACAGACCCACGTGCCTCAAAGCATGTGCACAGAAGTTCCCCTTTGCCCTGTCAGGCCCTTTTGTCTCTAAGAGTACACATTCTCTAAAGAGATCTGTGAGCTGGCCATGAAAAAACAATGAGGCTTACAGTGCAAGCTTTTGACTCCCCAAGGATATCAGCCCAGTGACAAACAATTGAGTTTTGCAAAGGGATTCTCAAGAAGAGCCAGAGTTAGGGACAGAATTGTTTAGTCCTTTTGCTGACCCTGGGAAACTTTTCCTTCTTGGGTGGCAAGGAGAGGAGATTCTTGTGCATTTCACTTCCTGTGTGTGATCTGGCTTTCTTTGGAGAGGAGATTCTTGTGCATTTCACTTCCTGTGTGTGATCTGGCTTTCTTTACCCTCCCAATACCTGTGTTAGCTCCTTTTCAAATGTAGATATGACTGTGTGATATGGGTGAACTATCCTATGGGGGTGAGGGTGGGAACGAGAAGGAAAACTGTCTATTCAATGTGTTGTACCACCACACTCTGTCTCAGAAAATTGTGGTACAAAATGTTCTCAGGCTTCCCTGCCTGGCAGCTCAGGGTCTGTGATGTTCCTCCCTCCATTGTAATGCTCACCCCAAGGCCTTGGCCAGACCTGGCTTTCAGTGAACCCTAGAGCAAAGCATTTGCCTGCCCTTAGTGAACAAATGTCAAGTATCAGGATGTACATGACACTAGATCTGTATTTGAATTTTTAATATTTGTCATCATCAAAGTGTAATGATAATGCTAGATCTGGATTAGAATTTTTAAATATTGATCATCATCAAAGTGTAATGATATTAACCACTCAGGCTGAACTTGACATCACACTAGACATTCGGTACATTTCCTCGGTGGTATATGTTATACAGTTAATCACACTTATAGAATCAGAAACTCTGGGAATGGGGCCCAGCAATCTGTGTTTTAATAAACCATCTCAACTCTTCTTTTCCTCTCCTCTCCCATCTGGATTTTACCAAGTTTTAACTCTTTTAGAAATTCCAAAGTGTCTTTAAAGGGCATTCCTTGATATTTTATGCTTTTTGGCATCCCCTGAAGCTCCTTTTATATTACAGGCCCTGTATTTAGAATGAGAAGACACAGCCCATGTTTGCTCTACTTTATTTGAAGTCAAGCAAAAAAAATAAGGACATTTTCTTGCCCTTTAATAATTTTAAGTCTAGACCTTTTCAACACCCCAGTGGCCATTGAAAATATTTTCATTTCTTCCTCCATCAGTACTGTGGAGGCTTTCAGTACTCTTTCATTCATTCAAAAAATATTCATTGCAGGATAAACAGTGAAATAGATGTGGCACATTTTCCTTTACACATACATTTTGAAGTCAGCCCTGAGTACCTGGCATTTACAGTCTTAGCTGAGCCTTTTAGAAGAAAGGCTGCTTAAGAGAAGTCATATTTATCTCTATTGTCAGATATATATTAAACATCCATTTTCAATGGTTTCTTATTGAATAGTTTGTGTCCATCTTATTAAAGGCTTAAGAGACTGTCATAGTGGTTTTGAGTTAAAAGATTTAATTTTAGGAAGACCTCACCAGTGATAAAAGTGCATGTCTAGGGACTTCTCTGGTAGTCCAGTGGTTAAGACTCTCCGAGCTTCCAATGCAGGGGCTCAGGTTCCATCCCTGGTCCTGATGGGGAAACTAAGATCTCATGTGCCACAAGGCTGAGCCAGAAAAAATAATAGGCCTGAGTGTGGGGACTGCATCAATGGAGAAGTGAAGACATGGGCTAGGAATTAAAAGTGGACTAGGGCTCATCATCTGGTAAATCAGAAGACACAGTGCAAGAAGTACTAGATATACATGGCCTTGAATCCTGGCTCTGCCATTTGCTAACTGGTGCTAACACCGGGGAGGTTAACTCCTTTCCTTATGTGTAAAATGAGGAGATAACAGAAGCTGCATCATGAAGTGGTATAAGAATTAGATGAAATAATCCATGTAGAACTTAAGCACTGTGTCTGCCAGTGTATAAGTACTGGACAAATGACATCTGTTACTAAGTAACAGTAAGTATCTAAGACTCTAAGATGCAGCTACTGCTCCTAGCAGATTGCACGACCACCATGATGCCCTTCCCATCTGTTTGTCTGAATCCAACTGACAGTGCTGGCCTCTTCCTCCTCCCCCCAGAAGCTCATGCCCCCCACCCTGGTGATCTCAGGACATGAGAATCATTCCCCCACCACATCCCAGGAAAGAGCAAGGTCACCCTGGTCCTCAGTGCAAAGGGAAGGGGAAAAGGGGGGAGTGGGAAAGGGGCACTGAAGGGTCATTGGTGTGGGAGGGAGTCGGGGCAATGTGCTGCAGTAGGAATTTCGGAGCTGGGAAAGCTGCCATCAACCAAGCAAGAAATGACCAGAGCCTGAGGTGAGCCTGTAACTTAGAAGAGAAGAAAAGTGCAGATTTGGGAAAAGGGAGGAAAACGTGTGAGTAGAATTGGAGAGATGAGTCCAGAATGAAGCATCGCTCTTCCCCTGTTTCACGGCCAAGCGGCAGTAGATGTGCGACAAGAGTCAGAAATGAGAGAATGAAAAACCAGAGCCCTGACTCTGCTGTGTATATGATGGATGAATCTGACAGGTAGTCTAGGATGCAGAGGGACAGTTGTCTCATGGCTGTGAAGCTTAGGACTCTTCCACAGGGCTGTGATGGTTAGCAGTTTCAATACAAATTGTTGGACTTGATAAGTGCACTGAGTGTTTATTACATTGTGAATTCAATGTATTAGTAGAAAAAAGTGACAATTCCTAGACCTAGTATGAGTGTGGTTTGCTGAATATTTTTCCTTGCTGGTTGTCAGGTTTAAGGGAAAAATAGCCAAGTTAGGAAAGAAACAGCAGGAATTCAGGGTTTTTTTGCTCACTGGGGAACATAGGCTTTTCCAAACAGGGGCGGAGAGAAGTTAAGTGGCCTGGGTTGTTTCCCAGCTCTGAGTGAGTTGGTCCAGAACACACTCAAGTCTCCCCAAGATGGCAGTCTTCAGTTCCAAAAATTTTTCTGAGAAATGTACAGACAGTCCTGTGGGGGGCTCCTTAGGGAGCTGCTGTAGCCCCAAAGATACATCTAAGGGGATCTTCCCTGTCTTTCTAGCCAACCAGTCAGGGGAAGGATAGGTGGTCATAAAAGCTTTTGTTGAATGACTCACCTACTGAATGTTTCACAGTGATCTGTCAAAGATGTTGGATAAAAAGAAGGGTTTATCTATAGATTAAAAGAGACCTGTTTGTGACGTTCCAGATAAATTCATCAAAGCGGAATTTCTGTGTAGGTATATGTGCTTTGCTTGTGCCCTAATCATGTGTCTTGATAATCATGGCTACCATTGTGTATATCATGCAGAGCACTGGTGTCTCTATACAAGTAGGAGCAGGGCTTCAGGTACTATAGTGCCAAACGTTCCCTGACCCCCTCCTCAAAAACACACACTAGTATTTTTTCAAAATTGAGTCTAGTTGATTTACAGTATTATTTTTCTCCACCAATATTAAACTACATCTTCACCAACACTTACTTTCCGCTCTTAAATTTTTTGCCAAATCTGTAGGTGTAACATGGTATCTTGTGGTTTTCATTTGTGTCCTCTTGAGTGCTTAAGAGTTTGAGAAAAAAAAAAAAAATTTTTATGCTTATTGCCATTGTGTTTTCCTCTCTGTGGCAAGGCTGCTCATGCCTTTTGCTCACTTTGAGGGGAATTGCTTTTTTCTTAAATATTTTTAGATCTTTATGCATTCCGGATAGGAATCGTTTATGAATATTATATATGTATATATATAATTATGTATCTGGAGTGATTAACATCAATAGTCCTCTCCTTCACTTTAAAGGAACCTAAAGACACTCTAAAGATAATTCACACAACTTTGAGACCTAACAGTGTCACGAGTTATTCTATCAGTTTTAAGAAAATCTTTCCTTGTGAATCAAGCCCCTAGAGCATCACAGGAACCCTAGAGCATCACTCTTCCCCCAACCTGGGTCTTTTCCGTCCTGTTTCAAAGACTAGCAAACTCATGATGCAAGCGCACCAAGGAGGCACTCAAGAAGACCTCCATAAGTGAACAAACGAATGAAGGGAAGATGTTCCTGCGTTGTTAGGTAAAGTGAGGAAAAAGGAAATTGATGGCCGGCTGATCATCGGCCGGCCTCCAGGACGCACGGTGAGAGGAGAGCAGGGGAAGTAGAAGAGGGTGTCTTTATTACACCTGGTCGTCACCGCCCAGCGGCTCACAACTTGGTGCGCAGAAGGCAGCGCTGACCGGTCGCGGGTCCGAGGTGGCGCGGCGGCCCTTTGGGCCCGCCCCTTCCCGCCCTCGACGACGCCACGGCTTCGGCCCCGCAGCGCCGCACGAGAGCCTGCGCACTGGGGCCCCAGCCGCCTGTAGCGGCTCCCGGCTCGGCTTGCTCTGAAGATGGCGGAGCGCGCCGGCGGCGGCACATCCTTGAGGGGACTGCGCGAACGGATGGTGACGGGGCCGGCGGCTCCCGGGGGTTCTCGGCCCGTGCGGGACGCGGGATTCCCGCGGCTTCGGGGATCGTCGGAGCGGAGAGAACTTTACTCCGGAGTCGCCTCGCGCGCCGTCGGGTCTTCACCTCACCCCCGCCGGAGCGCCCTGGGACGGGACGGGTCGCCGAGAGGGGACGCGGGCGGGGAGGGGAGACCAGCCCAATTCCTTCAGCCCGCGGTCCAACTGCCACTGCCGACGGGCCGCACCCCCTCCGGCGGGCGGGGCCCGAGGGAACTAACGGGCGCTACTGGGCGGGAGGGCGGGAGGGCGGGCGCTGGCACCCGGGAGCAACGAGGACAACCCCGAGCCCCGCCTGCCTTTGGGGGGCGGCGGGCAGCCCTGGAGATTTCCCTGAGCCCTCGACGCTCGAGTTTTCTTCGTCTTCCACAATCGGAACCCCGGGCTCTCCGGAGGCTTGACTTCCAGCACCCTCCTGGTTAGGATCTGGTTAAGGTCCTGTGAGGAGGGGGCCGTGAGGGTCTTGATTTGAAAATTTGGGATGAGACTTGTCCCCATCCCCCGCTCCTCTTGGCTTGCCTCCTGTAGCACGTGATCCCAGGATGTCACCTTCCGTGGGACGTCTTGCAGACCCTAGGCTGAACTGAACGAAACTCAGCGCTTCTGGGTGCTTTCTTCTAAACTGGTCTCATCACCAAAGAAATTTTGATCCCAAATCGTTTTAATTTTATAAAATTTGGCAGCGCATGGCTTAGCCCAGGAGACTGCTCCCAGTGCTTGAGCTAGTATATGTTGCTTGTGGGAGGTTGCTTTTAGTTCTCGAGCTAGTTTCCTTCTATATGAGCTTGAGTAAAACAGTCTTATTGATTTTATTGAAGTCCTTCGGAATTTTCCATTTGCAGTTAGAAATTAATTTAGACTGGCTGCAATTGGAAGGGTTTATGTTACTTCAGAACGCTTTGAATTAACTCCCCAGAGACTATGTCAGCAGCAAATACACTTTCATTATGGCACAGGGGGAAAAACGCTTATGTCTTTAGTTTATTATGGTTCACCTACAGGGAGAGTTTGCCAATAAATTCAGATTGTTTTATTGCTTACTGGCACCTAAAGTTCTCTGACATTGACTTATTTCACTGATTTAAACTAAACCAGCATTCTGGATACCCGCCCCCCCCAACGTATTTTTATATTGAACATTGTAAAGTATTTCTAAAATTTTACATGGAACAGTTGCTTGGAATTCACAGTATTTCAAACCAAAAACTTGAAAACAAAAAAGGCTTAACCCAGAATCCTCGTTGACATCTTTGGTGCCCATTTCACATTAGGAATGAAAACATCACATATTAAAGTTTTCAGAGAATCACCTTGATTAAAAAGAACTTACTTCATGGTCACAGTATTTTCCTGAAGGGGACAAAGGGTCAATGAAATGTGCTGCCACTCTGTGGCAGTTGCTACTTTTCTCTTATACAAATAACAGTGAGTAAAACTTTGTTGCTGTTTTAGGCAAAATTCCTTGAATCCCCCTTATTTTTGTTGTTCCCTGATTGCAAATTTCTTTGGTTTCTTTTTTTTTTTCTCTTAATATTTTCTCACTCTCTTCCTGGCCTAATGACATGCAAACTTTGAGTAATAAGGCCATGAACAGAGAGCCTTGGGGCGGGTGGAACGGATCTGCAGGGAACCCCACCACTCCAAACTACTCAGCTTTGAAGAAGGGTGGATCCAGGCCTGGGCCAGCAGCTGTGTGGGAAGGCTCAGGGACTGGGTTGGTCGAAGACAGTCTGCTGCTAGATACCCCTGGCAGCCTAGCTTTGAAGACTGCATGCAGTAGGAGCTCAAGACTTGTAGCAGTTTACCTCTTATTCTGTTACCCAAAACAACAGTGAAATAGCACTATATTCGTTATCTGTAGCAATTTGGTTTCATGGTATGCTTGTTTCTTGCCACAACCATAGCCTTCTTAAAATAATTTTTAAAAAAACCTTTCATTCATTTTTTTTTTTTGCAATCTATGCCCTTGCTAAGTAATAGAAAATACTATTTCACTAGTTGATGTGATTAATGTTTCCAGTTAGTACTGAAGAAAGGTCAGGGAGAGTGGGGCTATAGATTTTATGTGGAACTCTGTGATGTCAAGAGCAACAAACTGTGGCAGAATTGCTAGTAAGTTTTGGGATGAATATTTATCATTGATATCTCATAAGGTTAAACATTTTGGGGTGATCGTGCTTGGGTGCAGATTTAGGAAGATTATTACCATTCTTGAATAACTGTCTTAGAAAAACGTTCTTCCTTTCTTGCATTTTGCTTGTCCTAGTAGAGCAGAGCCCTTATGACACGGATTGTGTGTTGAGGAAGGAGGTTTAGGAGAGAAGCAGAAATTTTTCTACTATGTTGAGGTCAGTAATGACCTAAAATGCTTTATGTCCAGAAGGGGCCTCAGAATTTCAATGGTATCTTTTAAAAGTCTATCAAGTGTAAACTATTCTTTAACTTTGGCATTTCTAGTGGCACCTATTTTGGTTCATTGTATTCTGAGGCTTTTATTGGGTTAGATAGCTGAATGATTTTTATTTTCTCCTTGTCGAAGGGGATGGCGGAGTTCCCTGGTGGTCCAGGGGTCAGGACTCTGCTGTCACTGCTGAGGGTTCAATCCGTGGTTGGGGAACTTTGCCACAAGCCTTGAGGTGCCACCAAAAAAAAAAAAGAGAGAATCGTTTTCTTTGTATTGTTTTTTACACATTTTCTTCAAACTTAGGCTTTTCTTAGCCACAGCTATTTCTTTAAAAAAAATAAAAGGGTAAATGCTTTATTTTAAAATAATTTCCATTGCTGTATTTCCAAAGTATGTTTTTATACCAAAACCAACATATTTCATGTACTTATTGTTGAATAAGTTGTATACATTTAGATCTTAATTCCTTGTGGTATTTTAAAAAGAAGTAACCTTAGAAGTAGCTGAAGTAGGAGTATTGAACTAAGTCATATAAAGGTTGATGTGGGTTTTGTACAGTCTGGTCCTTCATAATTATGTAATATTTCAAAGTAAAGTTACAATTGAAGTAAGTTCTGGCTTTACCAGTTCCTGTCTGTGTAATCTGGGAAAATTATATTTAGCTTCAGTTTGCTCATCTGTAAAGAAAATAATATCCACTTTATAGGATTATTATGAGAATTAAATGAGGTAATCAATGAAAAACAACTTCATAAATGGTGAAAGTGATATACATTATTGATTATGGCAGTTTTTTGGAAATACAGATTAAGATTCATAATTCAGTTTTAGTAATAAAATCTACATGTTTTCTTATTTAATCTCCAGGCAGAAAGTAACTTTTAACTTTAATTTGGAGTTTAGAATTAGTATAAGAACTATAGAAATACTCTATTGCACCTGTTACTTTTAAAGTGAATTAAATTCCGCATTGAATGGAGTTGAATAAAATGTTCATTTTGTTAACTCCAGACATGGAGGCTTTCCCCTAGTGTCTGGACATTTTTAGAGCCTGTCCTTTTGGTGAATATATTTCTTGTCAGTAGGAATTTGGAAGTAAGGGTCTAAAAGTCAGATTTGAGGGACATTTTCTGGTTGTCTAATGGTTAGGACTTGGCACTTTCACTGCCATGGCCTGGGATCAATCCCTGGTCAGAGAACTGAGGATCCTGCAAACCACCTGTGCAGCCAAAAAAAAAAAATTAGATTTGAATTATAACCTGTATGTGGTATGGTTTCATTATTGCCACAACAACTACTTTACGTTTACTTGTGATTAATAAGATCTTTAAATGTGGTAAAAGTGTACATTTTGAGGGAACTGTCCTTATGGCCAACTAAATTGTGCCAAAATATGGACTTTCCTTAGGACTTTTAAGCAGGAAAACTGAATATACAAAAGCAACGGTGGTTTTCTCTATGCTCACGTAGAAATGTGAGTGGAAGGGGTGGGTGTAGGATGTTATTTAACTTATAGACTATATAAGAATTTTCTTAGTACACCAGGACTGAAATTCAGAGAATAATTGTGGTCCACAAAATTGATAAATTACTGAAGAAGTTTATAACTGAAGAAGTTTAGAAGAGTCTAATCTTCAATTCAAATTTAGCTAGATCGTGGATTATCTGAGCTATTTGGTCTCTGGGATTAAAAAAAGTCATTTCCCCTTTTGAAACGGTGGTCTCTATGGCAGCAGTTGCGTCACTTTCAGGGTTACTCTGTAAAATGGCTCCCAGAATTTCATCAGTGGCAAGTAACATCTCAGAGTCCATTCATTCTGAGTACAACCACAGACCCTCTAGTCTCTTATTTAACTGCCCATCTTCAACTGTTCTGCGTTTTTCTTGATATGTAGAGAACCAGAACTGTATGCAGAATCAACAGGGGCATGTTTCCTGTGCTTTTATACTAGGTGGAAGAGAGTTTTCAGTGTTATTCTCCAGCTCCTTCCTGAAGATGCCTGCTACTGTGAGGCATTTTAGATACAGTCATAACATGGAAAGAGTTCAGGGAATTCCCAATAACTTGTTTTGGTATCATCCACAATTTTAGTTTTCTTACTTTCCCTCAAATTGTGCTCCCACACTCTTATACTCTATACTTCACCCTTATTGAAGTTTATTTACCATTTTCTACCTGTTTAACGCAAGATGTATTAATATTTATTAACTTGATATTTTCCCACCTCGAAAACACCATCCCATTGGACTTCTTTGAGTGTGTCTCCACCTTCACTATGCATGAGAATAGAGCTTTAGCAACTGCAAAGGCCTGGGCCCCTTTCTCAGAGAGTGGAAGTGGGGAGGGGAAAGCATTGCTAATTTTTTTTTTTTTTAAACAATTTGGGTGACTCTACTGGGGAGCCAGGGTAGATAGCCCCTGATCAAGGTAATTTATAAATGTTCTCCTTAATATTGGGCCCAATCTCTGAGGCTCTCACTGTTGACACTTTTGCTTCCAATTCAAATCCATAAACTCCAAATCTTTTTTAAATTCGGCCCGATTTATGGCGAAACATTTTTTCCGAATCCTTGCCAGCTCAGTTTTCCTATACTTGGTGTAATGTCTTGTCTGAGGCATTTTGAGATCTGTTACTCATTAGCTCTTATTCCCATCCACCAGCTCATGCTGCTGCTCCACTGACAATCTGTTGCACAGATAGGCTGGCATGTCTAACAAAAACAGTGTTAATTCTTTGTTGAATTGTTGACATCATAGGTTCTCAGTATGTCTTTGCTGACCCAGAGTCATCTGTCATACACCTTCTAGAAGAGATGCTATCCTTTATTCTCGAAGATACAATTTGCCACCCCTGGATTAGCTGTTTGTCTTCTTAATATTTAATCCCTTCCTTTATCTCCCTGTATTTTAGTTGCTGCTGCTAATGCCATTGCTGAAGAAAGACGAGTCAAGGAAGCTTTAGTTCTCTTCGTCCCAGCCTTCAAATATAAAATCACCATTTAACCAGGTATAATTTCTAGAGTACTTTAATAGATCTCAAAGTGTTCTATCCTTTAAGTTTGATATCCTATTGATATCTAATTATATTCTTTTTTTAGTAATAGATGGCTCTGTGCTTAAAATGACATAAAACAAAGATTAGCAAAGGAGCGGAGAGAAGAGAAAAAAGACAAGATGATGGTATTTTTTAAATTAATTTTATTGGAGTATAGTTACTTTATAATGTTGCATCAGTTTATACTGTACAGCAAAATGAATCAGGATGATGGTAATATTTTAGACTTTTAAAAAAATCAAAATGAATACATTTTACATTAAGGTTACATATTTCAAAGTGGTTTTACTTTTTAAATCTTTTTTTTAATAGTATATGTTATATAGCATGTGTTACTTTTACTTTGTGTTATATTGGATTAAAAGCATATACTAAATGAGATGAAGAACAATATTTGGCCAAATTGTTTGTTTTGAAGAGTAGTTTCTGTTAGCTTTAATTTTTCTGAAAACTAAAGTATGAAAATTTCTTCAGTGTTTGTAGAAACAAGCAAAATGGGGATTTCAGTAAAAATGACTCTGAAAACAAAAATGAAGGAATTCCCTGGAGGTCCAGTGGTTAACCCTGTGCTTTCACTGCCAGAGGCCTGGGGTTCAATCCCAGATTGGGGAACCAAGATCCCACAAGCCATGGCACGGCCAAAAACATAAATGAATTTGCTAATAATCTTACCATAGACACGGTATCTTTCACTGATTGCTGTGCTTTCTCAAGTGTGACTTTGTATCAATTAAGATCTAAAAGAATCCTCCAATTAAAATAAGTAAATTTATATTTAAAAAAATAATATTCTTTTCTAAAAGAACCATAATCTTGAGAGTGCTTTTTCAGCTCTTTATTTTCCTCGTCTGGCCCTGTAAATCCACTGCAAAACCAGTGCTCACCTTCATTCAAATGGCACAGCAGTTGTCTCTGTTTTGGTGAGGAGCAGTTTCTTCCTGTAGCTCTTTAGAAGAGTATTTTTACAACTGCATGGATGCTCTTCAGGCTTTAGTGAGAGGAAATTTGAATGTAGGAAAACATCATGCTGGTCAGTAATATGGTATGTGCCTAAGCTCATGAAGGTCAAATTGGCATGCTTAATATGCTCTGTTTAGATGAGGCCTTTAAAAAGAAGTTTCGTATTAGAAGGGAAAAAGCCATATGTTCTGGCCATGTGTTTTTTAATTCTTATTTTAATGTACAGCATATTAATCTGATGGGGTTTGACTTCAGCTCAAGTCAGCAGAAACATCACATGAAAGAAAATATTTCTTTTGAATTTGGAGTTTTAGTTTGGACAGGAGGAGAGTCATTTAAGCCAATTCAGTTCTCAGGAGTTAAATGAACACCCAGTGGAAATGATTCTTTCGTGGCCATCTCTGGTCATTTATATAATAAATCTTTAGTTATTAGCACAGGTTATGTTATTTTTAAGAAAGAGAATAAAATACACTAACTTTCCTTCTCTGTAATGTGGAAAACTTAAACATTTTCTTGGCTCTTACCTTGCTTTTGGAATATTTCAGCTAATAAAGAGACACAGCTACTTGAAAAAGAAAGAAAGTCTAAGATCGTATATGAAAAACAGATGGAAGAAAAACAGCGAAAGCTGAGGGAACAGAAAGAAAAGGATGAACAACGGAGAATATCTGCAGAAAAAAAGAGAAACGAAATGTTAGAGGAAGAACGGGTATGTGTTTTTTTTCTTTGTTAATCAGATGATACACTGTGTTGCCTGGTTCTGCAGTGCTTTTTTCTTAGCCCTTCTCTGCATTTATTGGAACCGACCCCGATTCTTCTGGAACTAGTACCAATTCTTCTTTGGTCTTCCCTTAAACATTAGCGGCTCTTGCCCCATCCTGATCTGAGGCCTGAGTTTAGGCTTAGTAACTGAGGTGAAGGCGAGCCTTGCGCATCCAGGGAGAGAGCCCTGTGCGCCTGCAGGATGCCTGCAGCCTGGGCTTTGCTCTGAGGCGCTCTCTCTCCTACCAAAGGTGTTGTCCCATTGCCTGGTATTCACCCACCCACTATCAGGCCCTCTCTGATAGGGCCCCCTCTGCCCCTGACGGACCACCCCCCTTCTCACCACTGCCCTCATTGTGAGAGTGGCAGAGCCCAGCTGGATCAAAGCCTTCCACTCTCCCGTGGTTCCCGGTTCCCTTTTGTTTGCTCTCTCTCCCTCTCCCTTTATTGTTCCTTTCTCTGTGTTGTGGCCTTGCTCTCTTCCTATCTGGACTCTGTTTGGGTGTCTTTGGCACTCTGTTGATACGAGTCACTACCTTTGTCCTGCCCTCTCTTTCCCTCCCTGTCCCTCTTCAGTCAGTTTGCCTTTGGCTGTTTCTCTGTGGGCATCTGATTACCTGTCTCAAATTGTAGGATTCTCTCTGACACCAAGTTTTTCTCCTGTAGGTTGTTGCACATCTTTACTATGAGTGTCCTTGGCTCCTTTGGAATTGGCATGTTCCCTCCTATTCTTCACTGCCATTCTCTCTTTCTCTTTGTTCCAGTGCCCCTCAAGTGTCCCTGAGTGAGCCTTGGCCTGTCTCTGGCTCTTTGTCTGACTCTGGCCCTTTTCTGCCAATAGCACCCCCTTTTTCTTTTACTTTCTTTGTCTTAGCTTCTCCCTCCTTTTTGCTCCTCATCTTTGGAGTTTCTGCCATTGTTCTCTCAGTGTGTGGGTTTTTATCCTCTCTTTTTTTTTCTGTTGCTCTAATTTTAAAATATTTTTTCTTTCTTTTTCCCTTTGTTTCCATTTCTCTCCCAAGAGCCCTCTTCTCTGTGTCCTTCTCTGGTGCTCACTTTTCTTCCTAACTTTTACACACAGTTGGCCCTTGAAAATGCCTCACCCTCCCCAACTCCTTATCCCCGTCGGTGAATCTTCTTTATTTTAGGACTATTCCTGTGGTGTTTCTTCCCTGTCCATGGTTCACTAGCACCTTCTCTGTCTTTTCCCCCACATTCCAGTATTTAATGAATTCTCATTCAGAACTTGTATCACTCTATCTTCCTCTGTGAAATGTCTCCTTAAAATTACTTCTCTGTGGTAAAGAAGAGTAAAGGCCAGAGAGACTAAAGTTGACAAAGACAGAACCAAAGAGAGTAAAATAGGAAACTGCTGGGTCAGGAAAGCCCCCTGGAGGACAGAGGGAGAGCCCCAAGGACTGCAAGTAGAAAAGACCATCTTAGGAGAAGAGGCACCTGAGAGAGAACACAGGAAAGGAAGAAGCAACAAAATGGCACTGTAGACAGGGTGGGAGCCAGAAAGAGTGAGCCAGACAAGAGCCCAGAAGGCAAGGGGAAAGGTCCAAAGAGAACTGGCCCCAGAGAGCTAGTGCGGGAGAGCCCTAGACAGAGCAGGGACCGCTCATCACTGAGGAGGCTGCACATAGAAAAAGAGAATGATTCAGCAGAGCAGGAAAAAACCCCAGACTCAGTGGTGGGGAAGAGGGGCGAGTGTGAGGGGCACATGGGAAGGAGGACAGGAACTTGGACGTGAGCTGCAGATGCCAGAAGGAACCTGAAAGAGCATGGAGGGTCAGCACATTTGGAAACAGCAAAAGAGCTTAGGAGAGAGGTTTTAATAATACAAGAATATTCTGTTTTTAATCTTTATTATACTTCTGGGGTGTCTAAGTAATTTAGGACAACTTCCTTTCTGTTAGAAAATATAATTTAAAATATTGTCATTAGATAAGTTTCATTTTAAAATTGCAGTTGCTTTTCTCCTCAGAGGATATGGATGACTCCAATTTCCTAATATGTTCACCCTCTAAACTGGGAACATTGTAAGGATGATGTTGCTATGAAACAGTTGCTGTCAGGGAAGAATAGAAAACTTTCTGGCCCTGAGGTTGATTTGCATACGTGAGTGTAGTCCATGGTATGTTACAGCACAGAGATGAGGAATAGAAAACTGCATCTCATTTCTGACAGTGGCGCTGTTTTGCCACTGTGTAGCATTTGCATTCGTAGACCTGTTATCCTGCGCGGTTTAGACTAAAGCTGAGGTCAAGACAAACACATCTCTTTTTAAAAACTTGATTAGTTAACACCAGAATTTAAGAAGTTAGAAATGTGGATATAATAGATGATCTGGCATAGTTTCATTGATGCATGTTAGTTGATTTTTTATCCTGCCTCATTCTACAAAGAATTTAAGGTATATTTTTAAAACTATATACCACAACCAGATGAGAAAATCAATGTTTGAGTGAATCAAGCAGAGGGGGGAATTAAAATAAGAAAATAATAAAACATAAGGTATGATTAGCATACATCAAAGCATACTACTCAGTCCTTGTATAGTTGCTGGAATAGGCTACACCTTTATTTCTAAATTTCCTGATGATACAAGCAAAGAGGGAAGCATGGTCAGTTTCTCGATTCATATCCGTAAGATTAAAACCTACTTAGTTGGGAAAGTATGGATTCATACCTGAGATGTTTCCAATTTTAACTTTTCTCTTTTATAAAAAAAATTTTGCCTGATTAAAAAATTTAGTGGTAGGGGTATTTTATAACTGATAGATCAGAATTATACTAGTGAATATAATACATATGTAAACATTTATTGGCTTTTATTTTAAATAGGAAAAATTCAAAGCCGTCCTTCATCGTACACTGGAAAGGAGCAGCCGCGTTGACCGTCAAAAAAGATGGTCATGGGCAGGCTATACAACAGTAAATTCCCAAAATAAGACCGGTAATTAATACAACTGCTAAACTTTTAAGTTTATTCATTTTCACATGTAAATATTAGCTGTTAGTATAAGGTTGCATTTACAATGGGTTTTCAGCTTTGTCTCCTAAGTGAAAACACTGCCATGTATTCTTTGGCATGCATTTAAGTTTGTGTCGTGTGAGATTGCCAAAGAAACAGGTGAAATCTTAGAATAACTTTATTTTATACGGTATATCCAAAATCTTAACCATTTAAACTTGTAATCTGTGTTAAAGTGAATAATAATTGATAAGCTTTGCACACCTTTATCCAGTGCATATTTTAAAAATAAATTGCCCTGTTTACTAATGATGTACTATAATTTTTCCTATGTGTGGATGTAATTCTAAGCAATTGCATAAAACGTAAGTTAAATTTCCATAATTTATAAGGAATGATCGACAGTGAGCATTGTGTACCTAATTAATACATGTTTATGCTCTGTATAAGTACATCATGAGCTCATCTTGTTTCAGCTAATGATGCTTTTTTAAATATGAGTACAGTAAATCTTGTATCTTTTCTCAGTCAACAAACATTCTACATCTACTGAAAAGCTTGAGCAGGGGACTTGTGGATTACATAGACAAATGTCATCTACTGGTCTTCAAAATTCTGTTGCCAAGAGTAAGTATTTATTTCATGTATTTTACTGAATTTCAAACCAGTGAAATCAAGTCTTTATATGTATTTCTATAGTACCACTTACTCTTTAGATCATAGGACATTTAGATTTATTTTAGAAGAGCACCACGTTTCGCAGTAGAGATGGTCATTACTTTTTTGTATTTTCATCAGTATAAATCCCTGTTTCTTTAAAAAATTTAAAAAAAATTTTTGGCTGGGTCTTTGTTGCTTCGTGGTTTTTTCTCTAGTTTCAGTGAGCAGCGGCTTTGCTCTCGTTGCAGTGCATAGGCCCCTCATTGTGGTGGCTTCCCTTGTAGAGCGTGAGCCCTAGGGCGCATGGGCTTCAGTAGCTGTGGCACATGGGCTCAGTAGTTGTAGTTCCTCAGGCTCCAGAGCACGGCTCAGTACTTGTGGCACACGTACTTAGTTGCTCCAAAGCGTGTGGGATCCTCCCAGATCAGGAATCCAACCCACGTCCTCTGCGTTGGCAGGCAGACTCTCCACCACTGTGCCACCAGAGAAGCCCCTTGTTTCTTGGTTTGTGTACTAATGGTATCAGATGGGTTTGTTGGGCTCAGGTAGCCCAACAGCTATGAAATATATTTTGACCCAAAGACATTGCCATTAAGTGACACAATAATTTATTTTAGAATTAATCCGTATTCTGTCTAACCTAAAACTGAAATCCGGTTTTCCAGAAACTAGAGTAGTGCATTCAATTTCCGTTAAGATTCATGAATATTACCTAATTTAAGAAAAATAATAGCATATATATAGCAGTGGACAGGTTAATCTGCTTCATACATATGTAAAGTTGACAAGCAAGTTACCTTCCTATTTTATAATTAAGACCCCAAGAAATTCAGTGATTTCCATTCCACCCTGCTCTTCTGTGGTTTATATTTTGGTTATCTGATCATAATTTTCTGGTCATTTGATCATAATTTTAAACTGTACATTCCACTAACAAGTCTGTGTTTTTCCTCAAAGCAAATAAAGTGGTTTTTAACTGTTAATGAGACAGTATTTCTAAGCTCTACTTTACAACTCTTTGTAGAGGTAATGCAGCGCTCTTTAAAATAAAACTTACCTACTGCAGATACTTCAAATACATTTTGCTCCTGGTGTTTGCCCTTTTAATTAGCACTCCTTAGTTTCTTGACCAGGAATTGAACATGCACCCTTGGCAGTGAAAGCGTGGAGTTCTAACGACTGGACCACCGGGGAATTCCCTAGCATTCCTTATTTAAAAAAAAAAAAATCTTTACCTGAGTGTGTCAGTGACCATATCTGGCTTATACTACGTGGTGCTTCTCACTGATAGTTGGAATGGATTAGATAACCATACCCATCAAAAAAATCCTTTTTCTTTCCAGAGAAAAAAACAGACATGATCTTTGCAGGAAAAAGACATGGTAAACATATTGCACTTCATTCTCTCAAACTTGGCTGTAGAAAAGATATACAATTTTTGTACCTGGTGAATTGAAACAAAGGCATAATTTTAGTTTGAATTAAAAATGTTTCTTTTGTGTTATTAGGTGTCTGAGCATTTTTTGAGCATGCTGATTGCTCTAAAATTCCAGTGTGGAAAAAAGATTCTGGACATCATTTAAAGCATATATTTAGTTAATTGTAGCAGTGGTTAACTTAGTGGGAAAGATTTCCATTTTTGTCTAAATATATGCTGAAAAAGGATTTTTTGTTTTGTTTATACTTAAATTACATCATTTGTACTTTTAGAACTCTTAAAATTTTCAACAATGAACTTGAGAGATCATTCGTTATTTGTCAGTTTTGACGCATCTCATTTTCTCTTGTAATAAATAGTCCAGCAGAAGTTGATCCACTTTCCGTCATTAACCTTAGTATGCTTTTCCAGAGCACTTTTACATATAGCCCAGGTTCATTCATAGATTAATATGGGAAGATTTTCTCTAGCACCTTGCTTATCATATAATAAAATTAATTTATTATTCACAAAACTCAATCCTTTAGAAAAATTAGATAACATTCATTGCAATGTCATATTTGTATATTTTCATTTTATTTTAATTGTTTCACAAGTGTTGACCCTGTTTTACTATCTAATTGATTGCAGGAATTAGCAAAGATTTCTCCACAGACATTTCTTAATTTTTATTATAGTGAGCAAACGCTAGTGTGTTTTCATTAATATGTGTATCTGCTGTATTCATGAAACATGTAAAGAAAAGGGACAGGTGATGACTTTCAAGTTAGTAATGAGTTCAAGTGCAATGAAGAAACAATTCCAAGTAATTTTTTAAATGATATCTTTACTTGTTTTTAATCCAAGAAGGTATGTGTGGAAGATACTTTATGAAATAACTTGCTTTATAGTATATTCCTCTAAGTCACTTCAGTCATGTCCGACTCTGTGCGACCCCATAGACGGCAGCCCACGAGGCTCCCCTGTCCCTGGGGTTCTCCAGGCAAGAACACTGGAGTGGGTTGCCATTTCCTTCTCCAATGCATGAAAGTGAAAGTGAAGTCACTGAGTCGTGTCGGACTCTTAGCGACCCCATGGACTGCGGCCCACCAGGCTCCTCCGTCCATGGGATTTTCCAGGCAAGAGTGCTGGAGTGGGGTGCCATTGCCTTCTCCATTATAGTATATTACACACTCTGAAATGATTAATGCTGTAATTAATGATTCCACGGAAAATAAAATCAATATTTTCACTGGCTTACCTTTGTAAAATCCCTTCAAACTGAAATAAAACCTGTTCAATCCAGAGAGATGAACATTTCAAACTCAAATGAATTTCATAGCTTGCTTTATATTTTCATTTTTTAAAAAATATGTTTGGCTGTGCTGGGTGTACTGTATGCAGGATCTTAATTCCCTGACTAAGGATCAAACCCTCGCCCTCTAGTGAAAATACAGCCTTAATCACCAGGGAAGTTCCTAAATAGCCTTTCTTTAAATCTTGACTGATTCAAATAATCTGTTTTTCTTCTACTCAGTGCTGACTTACCATAAATTCACACTATTTTGTCATTTCTTGCAATGTGATAGTAAGGGATAGGTGATCTCATCACATGATCGAATTGATTACATTTCTGTGGATTGTGCTGTGCAATTACATTATCAGTTCTAGAATTTTCAAATGATGCTACATTATCAGTATTTAATCTATAGCTCCCCAAAAGAATTCTTGTTTTCTTCTTTTGGCCACTCACCTTGTGGGATCTTTGTTCCCTGACCAGGGATTGAACTCTTGGCAGTGACAGCACAGAGTCCTAACTCATGAACCGCCAGGGAATTCCCCAAAGGGTTCTTCTTTAAACAGACTTCCATCAGTATTCTGAGCCGGAATACTTAAAGTGAAATGGAAGTGTCTACACAAAAGGGATTATTTTCCCATATGACTAGTTTGGGTTGCTAACACTGTGACATCTGTGCCAAATATTAATTATCATTTTTATTTTAAAAATACTAGTTGAGAGAATTCCTTGGCAGTCTGGTGGTTAGGACTCGGTGCTTTCACCTCTTTGGCCTGGGGTTCAATCTTTGGGGAACTAAGATCCTGCAAGCCATGCAGCGCAGCCAAAAAAAATAAAACTCATTAAAACTAAAGTGTATAAATTAGTTTAGTAATAGATGTCATGGACTGTGTCTAAAATTATACATTGTGTATTCCTAATTTGGGAACTTTGATATTGTCAGTCAGTATGAGACATTTTCTTTATTATTTCCTAGATAATTTTATTTCTCTTTGGATAACTTACTTAAAAGAGTAACCTGGTTTTAACTTTGGGCATGTAAAATCTCTTCATAATACTTGAAATTAAAAAAAATTCTTACAAGGAAGAGTAGTGAAGATAAAAAAAAATGTTTGGGAAAAAGGAGTGGCTCACTCCTGAAGGAATCTGTTTGTAAACAGCTTGTAAATAGTAATGTTCCTGGACTTCTCTGGCGGTCCACTGGTTAAGACTCCATGCTCCTAATGCAGGGGGTGCGGGTTCAATCTCTGGTTGGGGAACTAAGATCCCACATACTATGTGGCATGACCAAAATTTTTTCTTAATTTTCTTAAAAACTATGATTTCTTTGCCTTTGTTCTCCAGAAACACCAGAAAAGAGACGAAGTTCATCTTTGAATAGAAGATGTAGCAGACTGCATTCATCTACAGAAACAGAACAAATAGAAGAAAAACGATCTGGTTAGTTATTTCTAAGTGCCAATCTTCACTGGTGGTTTAAATGTGTTATGTTTATGTCAACATTCAGCTGCTTGAGAAGCCATTCCAAAACACTGGAAGCCAAAATATCCCTTCTTTAACTAAAAAATATACTTTGGTGACATGCTTATTTGGCTGAAGCTAGAAGAATCTCTTTATTATTATTTTTTGCCTTTTCCCAAAACTGAATTTTATTGGAAGGTCTGGTTCTCATTAAGTGTCGTACAACAATAAAATATGTAATTCTGCCATGAAGCAGAGAACCAGACCATAGAATGTTGGTATAGATAGATTTGTCCTGAGGCACTTCATTCCTTCGAACATTTCATTAGTTCGTATGTAGAAAGTAAAGGGAAAGTGAAGTTGCTCAGTTGTGTCTGACTCTTTGCAACCCTGTGGACTGTAGCCTACCAGGCTTCTCCGTCCATGGGATTCTCCAGGCAAGAATACTGGAGTGGGTAACCATTTCCTTCTCCAGGGGATCTTCCTGACCCAGGGATCGAACCCAGGTCTCCTGCATTGGAGGCAGACGCTTTAACCTCTTAGCCACCAGGGAAGCTCTAAATTACTGGCCACATTTTGAACTTCAGAGATTTGCTGCTTCACAGCATAATCCACATCTATCCTTTGGGGGTGTTTTCACTGCTGATCATTACACACAAGATTTCAAAATTATTACTGAAGTACTTGTTTATTTAAAGTTGTTTCTGACACCTTTCCCTTAAGTTTTCCCTATTAAACATGATAGTTCCTTTTTGTTTCATAACAAACTGTTCACTTACAGAAGATTCAGGTCACATCCTATTAAAACAAATGTCACTGTGGCAGGGATCTTCATGAACTTAAAAATTGGAGCAAGCTATTTACAGCAAGATTGACTTAATTCACTCAGTCCCTGGGAGCTCGTGGCAATGAACTTGACAAATGTGACTGTCAGTGACATATACCTGGAGGAATCCATGTCAGAGTGCTTTTGTCATTTATAACTTTTTTCTCCACATGTGAGTTTCTCCATAGAGACTCCATACATTGGGTATGGTAATAGATACATTACCTGGATCCCCGCATTGGGATTATTGTGGTATGCTGGGCTTCTGCCTGTCTATTCAGGTCCTATCTTCCCTAACAGTGCAGTCCCGTCAGGTGGCAGTGTTTGGTCCTGTTATGTACGTGTGGTTCTCAACTGCCTCTGCTTTTAGGCTGGGATACTTATCATTTAGAGCAGTTCACATTGCTCTTTCTTGCTTTCTTCATTTATTTGTGAGACCTCAAACTGAGTCCTTTCTGTTTGTTCTCATCATTTGGTTTGTTAGCTATGTACCTCTCTTTGGGAGAATACTTTAATTGGTTGCATGCTCATCCCAACAAAAGTGTCAGTAGCCAGGAACAAAGTACTGCTTCATTAGTAGTTTAATAGCAATAATCCAGGTAATAAGCATAGGATAGAGTGCCTGAAACTGTTAGCATTTGTGCTTAAAAAGTAGGTTTTATCACTTAGTTTTTTACAGAAAGGCATAAAAATAATTTGAATCAATACTTTGCAAATGAGTAAGTCTGCACAACATTTTATGTTGCATATTTATTTTACGATGGCAAACTGGGGTAGTTATCAGGGTAATTTATAGGATGAGATAAGGAGTTTCGGTGGTTGTTAAATTTTAAAACCGTGGGTTTCTTGACCTGTGCTTAAATATATCAGTATTATAAAAAGGGCTGGATTTTAGGTACATAGAAAAACCTAAATAATATCAAGAGAGAAAGCCAACCTTTTTTTCTTAAAATGTGGAAGAATAACATTGAGTGGCTCTTTAGCTTTTAATTAAGAACATAAAGATTGTTAGTAAAATAGGGACTTCCCTGGCAGTCCAGTGTTTAAGACTTTGCCTTCCAATGCAGGGGGTCCAGGTTTGATCCCTGTTCGGGGAGCTAAAAATCCCACATGCCTTGTGGCTAAAAATTCCAAAACATAAAACAGAAGGAATATTGTAACAAATTCAGTAAAGACTTTAAACATGGTCCATGTAAAAAAAAAAATGTTTAAAAGAAGATTGTTGGTAAAACAGATTTTCAGGGTTATGGGTCACATATCATGTTAAATATCCCTCTTGGTAGTAAGTCCTCAGTCATAGAGAGCTCTAATGCATTGTTCCCATTTTCTCCTTTTTCCCTCCACTTTTTCCTTTCCAGAATATATCCCGCCCCCTTTCCTTGTTTTTCGGTCAACATCCATATGATTAGTGAGCCAAAGTGCTGTCATAGACTTTGTAGCGCAGCTTTATTTCTCTTGATTCGAATTCCTGACTTTGCTTCTGCCTAGTTGTATGTGTGTCAAATTATTTTCTGCCCATCTCTCCCCAGTGTGTTGTGGGGTATTCTAATTCAGTTGGGTTCAATTCAGTTGCTTACTGTGTCTGACTCTGCAACCCCATGAACTGCAGCACGTCAGGCTTCCCTGTCCATCACCAACTCCCAGAACTGGCTCAAACTCATGTTCATCGAGTTGGTGATGCCATCCAACTGTCTCATCCTCTGTCATCCCCTTCTCCTCCTGCCTTCAGTCTTCCCCAGCATCAGGGTCTTTTCTAATGAGGCAGTTCTTTGCATCAGGTGGCCAAAGTATTGGAATTTCAGTTTTAGCATCAGTCCTTCCAATGAATATTCAGGATTGATTTCCTTTAGGATTGACTGATTTGATCTCCTTGCAGTCCAAGGGTCTCTCAAGAGTCTTCTCTGACACCACAGTTCAAAAGCATCAATTTTATTTATTTAATCGGTTGTGTGCTCATCCCAACAAAAGTGTCCTTTTTTGACATCATTCAGACTCATGCTTTCTTTATGGTCCAACTTTCACATCCATACATGACTACTAGAAAAACTGTAACTTTGACTGTATGGACTTTTATCGACAAAGTAAATGTCTCTGCTTTTTAATATGCTGTCTAGGTTTTTCATAGCTTTTCTTCCAAAGAGCAAGTGTCTTAATTTCGTGGCTTCAGTCACCATCTGCAGTGATTTTTGGAGCCCAAAGAAAAGAAAGTGTGTCACCGTTTGCATTGTTTCCCCATCTATTTGCCATGAAGTAATGGGACCTGATGCCATGATTTTTGTTTTTTGAATGTTTTAAGCCAGCATTTTCACTCTCCTCTTTCACTTTCATCCAGAAGCTCTTTAGTTCCTCTGTACTTTCTGCCATAAGGGTGGTATCATCTGCATATCTGAGGTTATTGGTATTTCTCCCTGCAGTCTTAATTCCAGCTTGTGCTTCATTCAGCCTGGCCTTTAGCCTGACGTACTCTGCGTAGAAGTTAAATAAACAGGGTGACAATATACAGCCTTGATGTACTCCTTTCCCAATTTGGAACCAGTCCGTTGTTCCATGTCTGGTTCTAACTGTTGATTCTTGACCTGCATACAGGTTTCTCAGGAGGCAGGTAAGGTGGTCTGGTATTCCCATCTCTTTAAGAGTTTTCCATAGTTTGTTGTGATCCACACAGTCAAAGGTTTTAGTGTAGTCACTGAAGCAGAAGTAGGTGTTTTTTTTTCTGGAATTCTCTTGCTTTTTCTGTGATCTGGTGAGTGTTGGCAGTTTGATCTCTGGTTCCTCTGCCTTTTCTAATTAGAATTCTAATTACTTTTTAAAATATGTTACTCCCATCACAAATCTCAATGGTTTGTCTTAAATTTCTTTAGCTATTAGAAATCTAGTTATTATACTTTTATTTTCTGTAGCACAAACTGTTAACGTTAAACAAGTGATTAGGCACATACAGGTATGTAAGTAAAATGCTTTCTCTGCCAAAAGTGAGGAACTGAAAAATAGCTGAGTCTTTTTGGTATATTTACCAAGTCTTAAAAAAGCTCCCATCAAATACCTTTTTAAAAATATTTAGGGACTTCCCTGGCAGTCCAGTGGTTAGGATACTGCACTCTCTCTGCCCAGGCTGTGGGTTCGATCCATGGTCAGGGAACAAAGATCCCACAAGCTGCATGGTGAGGCCCACACACAAAAAAAGTGTATTTTAAAGTAATAAATATTTAAACCAATAAATATTTAGTGAAAAAAAATTTAATGTAATTTCCTGTTATCCCAGTACTCACTGATAACTGAATATTTGCATTTATATATTTTTAATAAAGTGCAGTCATAACCTGCTTTTGTTTAGATTCAAAATATACCGTTTTCTGTGTCCAAAAATAGCGTATTATTACTCTTAATGACTGCCTTAGTATAGTCCAAATTTTGTGTTGGCTATTTAGATTATATTTTCAGTTGTTTCAGTATTATAAACAATGCTGTATTAAGTAACAACATACATACTCATTTTTTAATTTAATTTTCTCTTAAGGATAACCTAAAAGTGAAATTGCTGGAACAAAGAATATATAGTTTTCAGAGTGGCTTTTGATACACTGTTGCCAAAATGCTTCCATGGAGCATGTGCCAATCCCCCAGCCTAGTTCCCAACATTAGTATTATCGCTTTCTTCCATCTAACTAGTACCAGATACTATAATTTTTTCCATTTCTTAAGCTAAAAATATTTAGATTGTTAAAACTGGAAGAGACCTTGGAGATCCAGCCCATTCTGATTACTGTGTGTTAGTTGCTCAGTCATGTCTGACCCTTTGCGACCCATAGACTGTAGCCCATGGGGCTCCTCTGTCCATGGGATTTTCCAGGCAAGAATACTGGAGTGGGTTGCCATTTTCTCCTCCAATTCTGATTACTGTCTTACTGCAGTTTTTAGTATGGGTGAGAAGATGCTCTTGTTTATACTCTATCTTAAAATAATCATATATAGAGTGTCTTATGTAATCACCTGTAATGGCAAAATCCCTGGCCCTGGTGACTTTGTTTAGATTACTTTTTATAAGTGTCCAAGGTTTTGTAATTGTCTATGAAAATCATTCTGAACTATAGTGTGATTAAAATAGAAATGCTTGTTGCAGACATCAGCTTTGGAGAAGCATCTTATTTTCATCTAGAGAGCTCTGTTGCTTTCACAACGCTTCTCTTTTAGTGGTAGTGCCTCTGAAGTACCAACTTTGAGATGTTTCTGCCTTGTGTCTGTGATCCATTTCACTAAACATATCTGTATGGTGTGTAATCCCTGTGATTTCCTAATAAACGACTGATTTTGTTTTTATACTGCTAATGGTACATTTCTGTCTTGTCAAATTTCTACCTGTGTGGAATTTCACTCTTTGTTCTCACTTATCCACAGGCATCCACAGTGTAATCCAGTATGTAAACATCCCCCTGCTTAGGCATAGCAGTGATGAATTGAAGAGTACCATAGTGCCTCGCCAGTCAACAGCGGTGATGCCTTTCCAGGAGAAGGTAGAAATACCTTCCAAGACTAGTGTGGGAGTGGCCCCCAAGGCAAGTGTGGAAGTGCCCCCTGAGGTGAGCGTTGAAGCACTCACCAAGGCAAGCTTGGATGAATCCCCCCAGGTGAACGTGGAAGCACCCCCTGAAGTGAGTGTGGAAGCGTTCCCAGAGGAGACCATGAAAAAACACCCCAAGGTGAGTGTGGAAACATTCCTGGAGGCAAGCATGAAAGAACACCCTGGAGTGAATGTGGAAGCACTCGCAGAGGAGAGCATGAAAGAACACCCTAAGGTGAGAGTGGATGCACTCCTAGAGGTGAGCATGAAAGAACACCCTGCAGTGAGTGTGGAAGCACTCCCGGAGGAGAGCATGAAAGAACACCCTGCAGTGAGTGTGGAAGCACTTGCAGAGGAGAGCATGAAAGAACACCCTAAGGTGAGAGTGGATGCACTCCTAAAGGTGAGCATGAAAGAACACCCTGAGGTGAGCGTGGAAGCACTCGTGGAGGCGAGCATGAAAGAACACCCTGCAGTGAATGTGGAAGCACTCGCGGAGGCGAGCATGAAAGAACACCCTAAGGTGAGCGTGGATTCACTCCCAGAGGTAAGCACAGAAGAACACCCCAAGGTGAGTGTGGAAGCACTACCAGAAGTGAACATGGAAGGACCCTGTGCAAATGTGGAAACATCACCTGAGACCAGTGAGGACCTATCCCTTGAAGCGCATGTGGGTCCATCCCCGGAGGTGAGCATGGACTCATCCCCAGATGTGAGTGTGAACCCATCTCCTGAAGTGAGCATGGACTCGTCCCAGGAGGTGAGCACGGAAGCATCATCTGAGGCTAGTGTGGACATATCTCCCGAGGCGAGCATGGTAACACTCCCCGAGGAGAGTGTGGAAACATCCCCTGAGGAGAGTGTAGAAGCGTTCTCAGCGGCAAGCATGGATGCACTCCCAGAGGGGAGTGTGGAGGTGCTCCCCAAGGAGCCCACGAAAGGGCCTTCTGAGGCAAGTGTGGAGGCACCCCTGGAGACCTCCCCTGAGGTGACCGTGGAAATATCTTCCAAGGTAAAGTGAAAGATTCTCCACAGGTTCGACAAGTGCCTTTCATTGACAGATTTTCTATTAAAATCTATATTTTTTGTTGTATAGATGATGATGGGTCAGATTTCACAACATGCAGCATTCTATGATAAAATATATTCACTTTAATGATTTAAAATTATCTGATACTCATTGTCTCAGAGTTTCCCCCCAAAGTTGGAATAATAGATCATTTTTAATAGAAGGGATAAAATATAGTGGTTTATATGAATTATGTTTCTAAACTCTGAAGGAGTGTTTTTGAGAACTATCGCAGAGGTCAGTTAGGCTTTACAAATAAAATTAAGTTTTGAAGTAAAAGAATTATTTTAAATTATTTCTATGACCTGTTTGAATTGTATAATATAAAATGTTAGTCTGGAAGAATGAATGTCTGTACCTAAGTCTCATGCATGAAAGGAGAATTGGGATTTTAGGAGCATTTTATTCAGAATTTTTTTCTTTTGAAAGGGCAGCCACAAAAGGTAATACTAGTAATTTTTTTATATGATCATATTGATTGGTTCAGAAATCAGAAATGGACGAACAGCCCTCAAACCCTATTACCAAGAAGCGCATACCACCATCGCAGATACCGTGTTATAGATGGTCATCATCTCCTACAAGAAGGTGGCGTCCACCATCTCCCATCAGTGCTAGGTAAGTAGCTTATTTGCAGCTGTTCCTGATACATGTTTTACCAGGATAAACCTCGCATCAGTGTTTCATAAATAATGTAGTATGCATGGTAATGAAAATATAAAGGGAAAAGCCTTTAAAAATTAATTTACCTTTTATCTATTATAAAATATCGTATCATGATGTCAAGACATTATAGTGTGTGAAATGGTACAGTAAAAATCAGTACATATATATTATAAAGTCATACCAGACTTCCTCCATTAACTGTTTCTTTTTCCCAGTAGGCAAATTCAAAAGAATTGCCCCCCGTCACCTTCACCCGGCACGTCAAAACAATCGACACAGTTTTGTTTTTCCTATAAAGTAATTCCTACGCAGCGTACTGTATTTGCACAAAATGCATTAGGTACTATGGGAATGAAAAGCAAAGCCGTTTCTAACACCATTAACAACTCTGAGGCTCCAAGCCAAAAGGATATGATCTGTGAAGGTGAGTTCCTTCACTAACAAGTTCATTTCAGCCACCAGAAAATCTCAAGGTAGTCTGGGAACTGTCACTTTATTCCCCAGTTCAGAGAACTATAGGAAGCAAACTTTATTTAAAATAAAGAGCATTGCACCAGTCACACTGGCACAATGCTTGTTTTTTCTTGCTGCAACTTCTTATTTAGCCCCATTTTTGGAACTGATGTTTAGTGTGTACAGATGGGTTGGATGAATGCCATGGTCTAGATGGTCCCTGCAGTTCCTTCCAGCTCTGATAGTGGATGGCCCTTAGGTATTTTCCATCCTTGGAGACAGCACATCCAGCCGTTTGTAGCTGAGCAGGTTTCCATCAGGAGCTGTAGGGTAGTTTTTATGCATAGACCGTAACATGTGTCAGGTCTGTATGTGGGTTCTAAAAAATATACTGGTTTTTTGACTATCACGTGCATTCTTTTTTTTTAATTGAAGTGTAGTTGATTTCAAATTTTGTGTTACTTTATGGTAAACAGCAAAGTGATTCAGATACACATGTATAGATACTCCTTTTCATATTCTTTTCCATTATAGGTTATTATAAGATACTAAATACAATTCCCTGTGCTTATGCTCAGTCCAAATGAGGTATAAATCTTTTATTTTTCTTTTTTGGCCATGCTGCACAGCTTGGGGGGATCTTAGTTCCCCAACCAGGGAGTGAACCCAGCAGTGAAAGCAGTCAAGTAGGACCTTATTGTTTATTTTGTATGTAGTAGGGAGACGGCACTGGCACCCCACTCCAGTACTCTTGCCTGGAAAATCCCATGGACGGAGGAACCTGGTGGGCTGCAGTCCATGCAGTCACAAAGAGTCGGACACAACTGAGCGACTTCACTTTCACTTTTCACTTTCATGCATCGGAGAAGGAAATGGCAACCCACTCCAGTGTTCTTGCCTGGAGAATCCCAGGGATGGCGGAGCCTGGTGGGCTACCGTCAGTGGAGTCGCACAGAGTCAGACATGACTGAAGTGACTTAGCAGCAGCAGCAGCAGTGTGTATCTGCTAATCCCAAACTCCTAATTTATCCCTTCCCCCCTGCCTTCCCCTTTGGTAACCATAAGTTTGTTTTCTATGTCTGGGAGTCTGTTTCTGGTTTTTTTTTTTTTTTTAATTGAAATATAATTGATTTATAAGAATTTTCCACAGTTTGTTGTGATCCAGAGAGTCAAAGGCTTTAGCATGGTCAATGAAGCAGAAGTATAGGTGTTTTTCTGGAATTCGCTTGCTTTTTCTATAATCCTCCTGCATTACTTAATTTTAAATACACTTATGAATTTTGCTTTTTGAAGGAATTCCACAGTGAATTCTTTGTAACATAAACAGTCTTTTTATTATGATTTATTTATTCCTGATTTCTTAAAATCCTCATTTTCATATGTAGTTTATTTAAAACAAATTTGTCACATGAACTAAAATACTATGCCTCCATGTGGTCACCTTATTTTACTGATAGTCTTGCTTTCTTTGTTTATCCACAGTTAGCCACTTTATGATCAACCAAATATATTAACATACTGTTATCAACACTTAGTGAAATAATATTTATTTAATAAAAATGATGCACAATTTTCAGAATGTATGCTGGATATATTTTTGTTTAATTGACTTAAGATTTGTACACTTCAGGGAATTCCCTGGTAGTCCAGTGGTTAAAGACTAGGTGCTTTCACTGCGCGGTTCATTCCCTGGTTGGGGAACTAAGGTCCCCTAAGCTGTGCACCATGGCCAAAAAAGAAAAAAAAATTTATACCTCATTTGGACTGAGCATAAGCTTATCTTCCTCCGTATTCAGTACATCTTAATTTTTTTCCATAGAGGTAATTTAGTCAGGTATCTCAAAACAGCTAAACCAAAGCAGGAACACATTATTTCTTTTGGGGACAAGTAGTTGTTAAAAGTTAACAGAATGGTACTTCTGTTGGTGGCTTGGGGTGGCCATGAGGGCATAGGAATTGGGCTTTTGAACAAAAGCTATTAAATAAATCATTTATAGTTTATTTATACATTTTATATCATGGACATACTGTTGTTTTTTTTTAACATTGCACATTGTCTTGCACCTCTTTATTGGACATAGAGGCAGTAGGTTCGCTAAACCTAACTGATTTGCATGTTAATTTAAACTAGAGTCTGGTAATAAAGGCACACCAGGACCTAAGAATGCTGAGGAGGCAACAAAAATTTTGGCAGAAAAACGACGCCTTGCTCGTGAGCAAAAAGAAAAAGAAGAAAGACTACAAAAAGAGATGGAACAAAGGTTGGCACAGAATCATCCTTTCTATACAGTAAATCTTGGTTGGGACCCAAATTCTGAAAGTCATGCTTTAAGTTAGATGTATATAAATTCTCAGAGTAACTGACTTTTTCTTCAATGTGAATCAGTGTGGGGAACATTTCAAGCAGACAGGACGCTAGCATAGATGAGTACATGTTCCTCTTTAGTCTGCCTGTGTCATGTGCTCTTTTTTTTTTTTTTGTCATGTGCTCTTGAGGTGTGCTGTAAAGATGCATAAAGAGATTTGCACTCACGTCAAGGGCCTAGCCCTCAGCAGTAGCACCTGAGTGATCATCCAGGACTGTCGCTGTTGGCATTCACTGGTGTCAGCCCCTTTCTTTATTTCAAAAGTCCTTTATAACTTTAGAATTTGTAAACCTGTTTATGAATAAGTTGCATACATCGTGACCCTTTCCTCCTAAATACTTCCCTGTATACTTCCTAAGAAGAAAAGCATTCTCTGATGTAACCAGGGTATTAATAACTAAAATCAGGAAATTTATTATTTTATTTTCTAATCCAGGGTCAACATACAATTCAGTTTGCTATTTGTCCCGGTGACAGTCTTCTTTTTAAAGGTTTTTAAAATGACAATTCTTTCTTAAAAGTTAACATGTGTGTAATAGGAAACTAAAAAACACAAGAAGCAAAAAACAAAGTCATCCATAATCACAAGCGGTTTACCTTTTGATGTGTCCTTCTACCAGTGACATACTTTATATGATCTTTTCAGTTCAGAATTCAGTCCTTAAACAGTTAATAAAAAATAATATATACACACACATAGAGACAGTAACTGGTAAAGCAACTTTGCTTGAAACTTTTTTGTAAGTTTGAAATGAAAAAGTTATCCCCCCAAATTTGTAAACTTGGAAAAGATACTTCCTTATGTTTTACTGGGTTTCCAATGACCTGCGGGCTGCAAATGTCACATACAGGTGTGGGCTGCTGCTGCTGCTGCTGCTAAGTCGCGTCAGTCATGTCCGACTCTGCGACCCCATAGACGGCAGCCCATCAGGCTTCCCCGTCCCTGGGATTCTCCAAGCAAGAACACTGGAGTGGGTTGCCATTTCCTTCTCCAATACAGGTGTGGGCTACTTCAGTCTAAAGGTCTCTTGATCTTTGAACTCGAGGCCCATTTGATTTGGGTCCCTGTAATGTAAACCTCTGTCCACAACCTGCAAAGAATAATGACTGATGTTGTTTTTAACTATTATTTTTAAATCACAGTCATCCTTTCCATGTACCTTATATGGGTTTGGGAGAAAGGAAGAGACATTTTGAATAGCAAAAAACCCTATAACTTGAAGAATATTATTTATTAGTTCATGTAAACAGAGCTAGTTTCACATTAAAAACCCTGAATACCAGTCATTTTGATTGGACTTTCCTCCTCTGAGCACCACCAGACCCGTCTGTAAATTCCCTCTCTCACACCCCCATGTGAGATCAGGTGTGAGCATATGTCTAGTGCAGTTAAGAAGGAGTGATTATATGTGTGTGTGTGTGTGCGCGTTTGTGTTTTAAGATGCAAAGTAGCCCACTACTTGATAAAAATCTTTGTCTTCTCAAAGGCTAGTTCCCCCTATTTAAATAGGTGAAATTATGCACATCCTGTGGAATAACAAAATGTAGGGAATCTGGTGTAAATATAAATTGTATTACTATACACAAGCAGCTTCACTATAAAACTGCACATAAAAAGAATTATTATTTCATTTCATTTTCATCAGGAAAATGAAAGATGTAGCAAAGAAAGTGGATGATGGTCAAGAAGACGAGTTTTCAAAATTTGGAGATGGACAACAACCAAAGGAGATGAAGAAGAGAGAGAGTCAGGAGCAAGAAGACCAAAAAGTAGAACTCCAGGTTTGCTGGCTCTCCCTGAGAACCAGATTGTAAAATTCAATAGAAACCCAAAGCAAAAGTCTGTTTATCCAAGAAAGAAAATGGCCAGATGCTGCATGCTCTGGTTGCATTTTTACATTATGGTCTAGCTTTTACCCAGTGTTGCTGTCAGTCCTCCGTTACCATTAGCAGAATCCTAGGATTTTTCCAAGTGAAACAAAAGCAGAAAGCAGCAAATTACAGACCATCAGTCCTCTAGTTTAAATACATAAATATTACAGGTTGGCTTCAAGAAATCCAGATTGCTCGCAGAGATTAAATATCCTGTGTGATATTTCCCAATCGTGCATTCTGTGGTGACATACCTGCACCCCCTAACAGATCAGATGAAAATTGTGAATCCTCAGCAATTCACCAATTAGAATGTCTCACTAGTGTAAGTTAAATCACCTGGTAAACCCCAAAACTGAGCTCAGACAATATTCAGCTTAAATTATTATTATAGCCTAATTTATATAACAGTTTTAGTGTGTCACTTATCAAAATCAGTTATATGTTTCATAAATGACTATGCATTTGCATTCCTTGAGAAAGTATCTTTAAGAATACTCTTGGTGCTTTTGAAGTGTAAGACTTGGCTCCTGGTACCTGTGTCAGTGGAAGACTACACAGTCACATATTTCAAAATGATAGTGGTCTGACAACCTTGAGGTCCTGAAGGGGATTAACATGCCTTCTAAATCTCTAGCCATAATAGTTAGCCTAGTTCTGTACATTTTTGCTAACACTTTGAAAACTGATGATCCATGAATGTTATATATATGACTCTCAATCCAAAGGTTACATTTTATTTTGGATAACATCTTACTGTTGCATTGTTGTCATTCAGATAGATTGAGAGTCAGTGATATTTTTATACAAATTTCCTAGAAAAGTGATGCCAAAATAAAAGCTCAGGAGGAGGCTGACAAACGCAAGAAGGAGCATGAGAGGATTATGTTACAGAATCTGCAGGAGAGATTAGAAAGAAAAAAGGTATGCCTCTTCTCTGTTGGGGGGATTTGATTCTTTGTTTAAAACAATGTTGGGCACATGGTTCCAAACTATGTTTTTAAAAATGACAAGTGATATGCTAGCTGGGGTTGTTTTTCCTCTGTACTCTCTCATCTTAGGATCTGACCCCTTCTCCCTAGAATGGGCTCCTCTTAATAACCGTAGTTCTTCCTTGTGGACCACTGATGACCATCACAGGGATGTCTCTCTACAGCAAAGCTCCTTTGAACAGAATCCCTTGGGTCATGGTAGGGGTTGGTAGAAGTTTGAGGTTTTTGTTTGTTTGTTTGTTTTTTGAGTTTTTTCTAAACTGTGCTGGAAATTGGAGCAACTGAGCTTGAAGAAGCAGAAGGTGTAGGCTTCTCAGAGAGGCCAAGGTGCAGGCTCTTTGTAAGGTTGGACTTTAATTTGTGCAACCCATGTGTCTCCTCTGGGAGCAAGGAAGACCTCAGACCAGGCTGAGGGACTTCCCGGCCTCTCCAAAGGGAGATCAGTAACCTTGAGGAGGCCAGAGAGCTAGAGCTCTCCTTACCTTCAGGGAAGAAGGGAACTCTTAGCCTTCCTGCATGTACTCCCAGTAACAAAACCCATGACAGCATTGCATCTTTGAGGTGCATTCTTTTCATTAACATCAGCTTCACTCATGGTCTGTTTAGACAAAAATCATGTTCACAAGTTCTGATTGGTTTGCAATAATATGTGCTTAATCTAGTAATAAATTTTCACGTTGGCAAAAATCAGGAGTGAGAAGTCATATGGATTTCTGTGTTAGGGTAACAAGTACACCTGTCACCATTCAGAGTGTTTTCTAGATGACCGACTGTGAAACTGGGCTTGGAGGAAAGTGCCCACCCAGCTGCTGGCTCAACATCTTGCATTGACTTTGGCACAGACAGCAGTATTGTCTGCTTCTGGAACACAAAAATAATCAACTTCTTCAGGACCAGTGTTTTGTTTTTAATGTTTTCATGTTTGAATTTTATTTTTTTAAAAAATAGAGAATTGAGGAAATTATGAAGCGGACGAGAAAGCCAGATTCGAATGCCTCAAAGGTAGTCTGTGTGTTCCTACTAGCAGTGTATAAGAATTCCTGTTGTTTTACATTCTTGCCAACTTTTTAATTTTTGCCAGTCTGTGGTGCTAATGAAATAACATTTCACATTTCCTTGATAATTAAAAAGGTTGAGCATGTTTTTTCCCATCTTTAGTTAGCTTTCATGTTTTTTCTTGTATGGAATGCTTTGTTTAGTCTTTTGCCCAAAACTTTCTGGCTGACTTATCTTTTTCTTACTTATTGGTAGTTCTTTAAATGTTCTAGATACTTCTCCTTTCTTGCTTGTATGTGTTGCAAATACCTTCTCTCAGTTTGTGGCTTATCTTTTCTTATTGCTGTTTGCTGCTACATAGATGTTCTTGATTTTTCACATCATGGAATTTATCAGTATTCTTGGATGACTAATGGAGTTGAGTCCCTTATTGGCCATTTGGGGATTCACTTTGGTGAAGTGTCTTTTCAAGTCCTTTGCCCCAGTTTCTATTCAGTCACTCGCATTCTTCCTACTGATCTGTGGGAGAATTTACAAGTTCTGCTTCTGAGCCCCTTGGATATTTGTACTGCAGGTATCAGCCCCCAGGCTGTAGTTTGCCTCACACTCTCATAATGTCCTTTGATGAACTGAAGCTTATTTTAATGAACTCAAATTTAGCAGTGTTTTTTCTTTTATGGTTAGTGCTTTCAGGGTCTCTCATAAGTATTTGTTTATCCCTCCCCCCAACGTCTTGTCTTTTGATGGTTTGCATTCTTCTCAGATCTTTTGGGGGGCTTCCCTGGTGGCTCACTGGTAAAGAATCTGCCTGCCAATGCAGGATATAGGTTCAACCCCTGGGTGAGGAAGATCTCCCAGAGGAAATGGCAACCGACTCCAGTATTCTTGCCTGGAGAATCCCAAGGACAGAGGAGCCTGGCAGGCTACAGTCCTGGGCTTGTGAAAGAGTCAGACACAACTTAGCAACTAAACAACAGATCTTTTATCCCCAGATTCTGTGTTCTTTACCATCTGAGCTACAAAACTGATATTTTGCCTATTTAAAATTGCCTAGTTGTGGTCATTCACATCATTATGAAAATTTAGAATAGAAATGTCATTTCTGAAAAGTGATGGCAATCACCCTCTCAGAGAGCAGGTAGCACATTGGCTTGAGAAGTCCTGCCTCAAGCAGCAGCCAAGAACATTTTAGCCGTGGCACCACCTGAGCTTAGGGCTCCAAGGAGGCAGAGCCTTTACACCATCCCAGAGCTGTTGTCCCTTGGCTCCCATTCAGGGAAGTCTGCCATTTTTGGCTGTCTTTCCATAGCTGAAAGACAAAACTTGGGTCACCTGTCCTGTCCTCTGTAGATTCTTGGGGCTAAAGAGGTTAGATTTCTTTTTTACCTTTTAATTGAAATGACAAAAGTTAGCAATCAATCCAGGCGTGAAATCTACGTTCTCTGAAATAACTGTCAGGATGATTGAATGTTAGATGCAATCATGACTTTCTTCTCTCATTGTAGGCTACAGAAACACTGAGCAGTGATGCATATGAGGAGGATGAGGCAGATGATGAGGACGAGTCAGAAAGTGACGGTGATTCCTTTGATGACGTGCATCCATCAGGTTTGCTTGCCTTTTGAGTTCTGTTCATCACCATTTAGGAGCTAGACTGTGTAGGTTCATCCAAACTTCCTCTGCTTGTGAGCTGTTTGACTTTGAGCAAGTTACTTAACCTCTCTGTGTTCAGTTTTCCTGTCTGAAAAAGGGGAAGCTTATATTGTTCTCCTGGGATGGGCATGAGATTGCAGTGAGATCCCAAAGTACTAAGAATGGTGCTTGACACACAGTAAACTCTTAATAAATATTAGCTGCTACGACAACTGTTCTTTTGTTTTGTGCTGAGAGACTGCAGATGGCAGCTCTTTCTCAGCTCAGTGTGAGGCTTACTAGCATCTCACAGTTCAGGACCCTGTGTGGCATTCATGACTGACCACAGGTAGAATGCCACTCCCTGCCTCACAGGGAGAAAATGAGGATCCTGGCGTTCTGTGAGTGCCCCTAAGTTACATCGTTGAGTCTCATTCCCTAGTGAGTGTGAACCACAGTAATGGCATTTGAGAAAACACAGTTTGTCCACCCTTTATGTCTTAGTGGGTATCAGGCACATGGGAACCCTGCTAGCTACTGGGGCCTCAAGGAACCTTAGCCATTGGGGAGCCAGACATGAGCCAGATGGTGGTGCTGCCACATGCTGGTTGCACTAAAAGAATTTAGGCCAGAATGTCACTAGAACAGAGCAGCAGGAGCAGCAGAGGGGTAGGCTGGGCCTTAGGCCATTGAGAAAGGTTCAGATCAGAGGTGAGACTAAAATGAGAGGGTCGTCGGAAAGAGGGAGAAGAAGCACGGAGCCGTCCTGCCCTCTAGCCACCATTACCTCCTGGCAGAGGGGAGAGGGCATGTTCCTTCAAGGTGGCCCTTGGTGCTTTCAGGGCACAGTGGGCTTTTGGCCTGACCCTGCCTCCCCAGAGTCCTGCCTCCAGACAACTCCTGTCTTCCAGGTAGACATCGCTTGCCCAGACTGGCAGGCTCACAGCCTTCACTTTGCTTGTCTTTCTTGTTGAAACTCCAATTTTAATCTTGCTGCTTTTCTTTTTTTCCCTCTAGCTACTATAAATGGCGTGGATTCATCCCCAAAACCAAAAACACATGTTAAAAATGTGAAGAACACTAGCAAGTTTTTAGATGTGACTTCTAGCCACATCCATAAAGAGACAAAAGCATTTTTAAATACTGACATGAAAACCTTCAGACAAAAAGGAGTGAAAGACCCATTGAATCAGACAAAGAGTACCAGGTGAGTCACTCAGAGTTCATCAGAGTACACCTGGGAGGGGTTATGAGTGGCATCCTCAGAAGGATGCACAAGGTTACTGACTGAACTCTTAGTTTGTCCCAAACACTATGTCAAGTGCTCTACTTACAGGAACAAACTCAGTAAGGATAAGCATCCCCATTCTTACAGACTCGAAGACTGAGGCATGGGCTTCCCTGGTGGCTCAGTGGTGAAGAATCCGCCTGCCAGTGCAGGAGACATGGGTTTGATCCTTGATCCGGCAGATCCCACCTACCATGGAACAGCTAAGCCCAGGCACCACAATTATTGAACCTGTGCTCTAGAGCCTGGAGGCCACAGCTAATGAGCCCCACTTGCCACAACTACGAGGGTGTGGCCCTTGCTCACCGCAACTAGAGAAAAGCCTGTGTAGCAACAGAGATCCAGCACATCTAAAAAATAAAAGTATTTTTTAATGAAAGAAAACTGAGAAATGGAGAGATTATGAGCCTTATTCAACCCAGCATCCCACAGTTCAAGGGCAGAACGTAAATTCAACCCAGAAATACCTGATTGCATTCTGAGTTTTTATTCACACTGGTTAATGTTGTCTCATACAATCAGGGAAGGGGACGTTGAGTGACTGCAGTATAACAGACATTTTATCTGTCTAAATTCCCATTGCAACTCTGGGCATGATATTAAAGTCCTCATTGTACATTTGGGAAACTGAGGGGCAGAGATAAGGTCAGAAGAACAGGACCAAATTCTTAGAAAGGAAGGCTCATTGGGTGATTGCCTGAAAAAGAATGTTACTTGCCACTGAGGAAGGATATCTGGGAGCCATTTTATAGTGTAACCTTGAAAGTGACATCACAGTTTCTGCCATAAATACCACCATTTCAGAAGTGGAAACTGATTTTTTTTTTAAATCCCAGAGACCAAATAACTCAGATAATTCATGATCTAGCTAAATTTGACTTGAAGGTTAAACTCTTCTAAACTTCTTCAGTTATTTCTATCATCAATTTTGTGGACCACAGTTATCCTCGAATTTGAGTTTTAGTGTATTAAGAAAATAATAAAGCTTCTGTCAGGCAAAGCCTTGGTTTGGGGACAATCAGGATTATAACCAAATATCTCGTTCCAGATCCTCCACCAAAAGACCAACCAACCGAGCAGCAAAAACTGGAAAGGCGGAAACCAGCAGCACCATGCGGCCTTCCAGGAGTTCACATTCAGAGGTTCAGAAGTGGGTGTGTGACCGAATCATCAACTTCTCAAGAGAGACAGAACCACCTGTGTCCAGTTTCCCTCCTGAGAGCCCAAAACTCCAGCTGAGAGGCTCCGTGACATCCTGCCTGAGTCACCAGCCACCTATAGACAACAAAAACAGAAGCAAATCTGTGCCAGCTCCATCAGGTAAGGCCCTCTCCTGTTTCCACTTCGTTTGAAAGGTAGTTGACCTTCAACCCTCCTCTGTTTCCAGCTGTGCCAGGGCTTGGCACCGTGTAACTTTGGAGGTGAGGGAGAAGACAGTGGTGGGTCTAAAACTAGGTTGAAGAGCCCCTCATTAAGTTAGTTTTGAGAACATTCATGACATGACCAATTGTTAATACACAGAGTAGGTTCATTTCAGACAGTGGACTCCTCTGCACTCCTGATCCACTGGCTGCTCTGCAGCACACAGATCATTTAGGGCGGTGGTGGTGGTGGTATAGTCGCTAAGTCATGTTCAACTCTTGCAACCCCATGGACTGTACCCCGCCAGGCTCCTCTGTATGTACATGGAATTCTCCAGGCAAGGATACTGCAGTGCATTGCCATTGCCTTCTCCAATTTAGGACAGAGGGTTGGTGAATTTTTTGGAATTAGTCCCTCAGCTTGTGTTTCCAAAACCAAAAGGCCTTGGTTTTTCTTTCCTTGAGAAGCTCTGTTTGAAATTGAGAGGCAGCTTCAACCCATTTGGAGGTTGGGGAGCATTTATAAGAGCACCAGTATGGCAGCAACTTGGGGTGGGGGGCCTGCTGCTGAGGGTCCCAGGCCAGCCTCAGTGTGGGGCAAGAATCCACTTGGTATGGAACCAGCATCTTCACTAATAAACGTTTCGTTTCTTTTTCCCTCTGGTCAGATATGTAAACCTCGTCCAGCCTAGAAGAGAATCCATTCTTCACTCTGGATTTTGACCTCCGGGCCCACCTTTCAAAATTTCTCTGCTTCCTACATGAACCCAGCAAAGAAAATGACTCAAAAAAAATCATCTTAACATATCTCAGAAGATGCTCATATCATCTTGAGTCTTGCCCATAAGCAAGGGTTCTGAGTAAAGAGTCATTTTATTTTGCTGTAAAAATCTCCATTGTCTGTCATTCTTGTATTTTCATGCCAACACATTTGTGTATCAAATGTGTCTTTATAAAATGTTCACTCTTAAGCATATATAAAATGCTAAGAGAATCTTACGCCAAAAGAAAAGTTTTTTGTCAGTACCTATTTGAAATCTTAAAATCATGTTTACTGCATTTAACAGTTACATTTGTTTTTGTTGTTTAGTCGCTGAGTCGTATCTGACTCTTCCAACCCTATGGACTGCAGCCCACCAGGCTCCTCTGTCCATGGGATTTCCCAGGCAAGAATACTGGAGTGGGTTACCATTCCCTTCTCCAGGGGATCTTCCTGACCCAGGGATCGAACCCATGTCTCCTGCATTGGCAGGCAGATTCTTTACCGCTGAGCCACTAGGGCAGCCCCAACAATTGCTTTAATTTAGCAATAAAAACTCACATTCAGTCTGGTAGAGAACATAATGGGTCTTAAGGGTCTCAAGATTCCTCACACAAGTTTCGTTGGATTGTTCTTAATATACAAAAACAGAAAGTTGCAAGATAGAGTGAATCACATTTTATCGTTAATGTATGTTTGTTTTTAACTCTGCCATAGTCTGCCGGTCCTGAGCACAGACACTGGTACCTTCAAATGCTGGCGGTCCTAGAAGGTGTAATTTTTTTTTTTTCATCTTTCCTGCTTTTGTCAGCATTTCATTTTGGAAGTACATATTGAGGTTTATAAGAACATGTTATTTCTATTGTGTACATAAGGCAGTATTTGGCTGTTGTCTGATGGGGTATGTTCAATTCCTCGACATGTTTACCGTGTATAATCTTTTTCTGCTTATGTTCTCCAGGCCTGCCATTCAGTATACACTCAGGCTTGAGATGTGGAACCAAAATTTGTTTGCCGGCTGCAAGTGTGTAAAGGAGCAGTGTTTTTCTTTGGTCCCCGCTGTAGACAAGCACATACACAGTGGACATGCACACACGTATACGTACACACAGGTGTACACAGAATGTATGTTTCCTGAAATCCACTGAATCATGCTTAAACGATTGACTAAAACTTGAATTCAGATTGGTTGTCCTGATGCTAATGAGTTTCCTGGTGGATCACAAATAGCTGGAAGCAGGCCCATCTTCCTTTGTAGCCACCAGTCTTGAATTAGTAAAAGGAAGTAGTTATTCTTTCTGATTCCCTAGTTCTTTGCTATTCAGAGTACTGTTACCTTTGTTATAGATCAGAGCTTGGTGCCTTAGATTTTAAAACTTTATATACACAATCTCTTTTATATAAAAGGCAGAGGCAATCATTGTAACAAAATGTGTTTCTGATATTTTTCTGCACAAATTTCACACGTTGAAACACTGTTAAACCTTCATATGTGTGCTCTATGCAATAAACTTTGCAGGTAAAGCGAGTTTTCTTCATGTTTAATAGCACAAAATGTACTGAAGGCGGTATAAAGGTGACACCAGCTTGTAACCGAGCCGTGAACACAGGCAGGCGGTGTGTTCGATGAACAGTAATCACATCGTCTGGTGCCCCTCTGCAGCCACTTGGTGGTTCGGCCCTGTGCTACCGCGTGCGACATTAAGATAGGAATTTCGAACTCTGCTTTGCTCCCTGCACCTGTTTCAGTGCTTGTTACTCCTGCCTGTGATGGCTCTGACTTATATTTGAGGCCAGTAATTAAAGTATCTTTCTTTTTACTGTGGAAAAATGTACGAGTGGCATTTAGTACATTTAAAATGTGAAACTGTCACTGCTATCTAGTTCCAGAATGTTTTCATTACCCTAAAAAGAAACCCGGGACCCTTAAGCAGTCACTCCCCATTCCCCCCTGTGCATTCCTTTTCAAGCTCACATCTGGTGCTGGCCACACGAAAACACAGTTGCTTTTGACAGTCTGCGCAATGGGCTCTGGAGTCACTGTGCTCCGTTGCCCGCACGTGACATCACTTCAGGACATCACTGTTACTGTGTGTGGCAAACCGCCATTTGGATCTGCCCATAAATGTTTAGCTTCTACTCTGGAACATGTTCCACTCCACTGGGTTTTGTGTTGGATAAAGTGGCAGTCCTTTTTTATCCCCGATCTGTTGGCATCTGGTGCTTTGAGAATAGTGGCAGCCGTTCCCCACTTGGCATTCCATGCCAGGCCATGCAACTAGGATTGCTGAACCAGGGCATTCCTTGGTATGCACGCACCTAAAACACCAATATAGCACCCTCCTGACAGCTCTGAGGTGTTGACACTGACCCAGCCTCCACACTTGGCATAGGCTGGTGTCTCTGGGGATACACCGGTCACCTCACGTTTCCCTTGCTCTCTGGAAAACCTTTTTTTTTTTTTTTTCTGGAGAACCTCTTGGTGTCCACTCCCCTGAGCAATAGGCCCCTGGCCTCTCCCAGTGTCACCCCTCTCCCCTCCCTCGTGTGCAGTGAGCTTGCAACAGTTTCAATCCCCAACAACCACAAAAATGCAGTAAGGACACTGGAAAGGATGCTGGACAAGTCTGAAGACCTGAATCCCAGCTGAGGTGGCTACCGCCCACCAGGTGACTGCACACGACACGGACCTCTGAGCCCTCTGCTGTGGTGAGTTGGAGGCTGGGCTCCAATCACTGAAGCCTTCAGTTCTCAGGAGTCACTGACTCCCTGTGGCAGGAGCTAGAGGTTGAGAATGGGCAGGAACTGTAGCAGCAGCTGGTGCCAAGAAGCACAAGCTGAGGCAGACTGTCCAGCATGTCTCATCAGGGAATACCCAATAGGCCCACCTCCACCCCCACTGTCCACAGGCCTGGTTGGTTGCAGACCACTTTGACCTCCGTCTCCCTTCCCACCAGTCTACTTTTGACTGTTCCTGGATAGGCTTGTCTCATAATTCTCAGACTGTTTGTAATAACCGTAGTTACATGTTCTATATGCCAGGTACTTTAGAGGCATCATTTTTAAACCCTCACAACAACCCTGTGAAGTGGGTATTCATTTTTACCTAGGACACAGATTCCGTGGAGGTGGTATTTATTCAATGTTAAACAACTAGAAAGAGGAAGATCTGGTGCTCAAATTCAATCTGATTCTAAAAGTCTTTTGGCTTTTGTGGTGGGTAATATACTATCTTTGGTGGCTAGAGATAAAAATAATTGCTAATGTTTGTGAATGGTTTCCTTGGATGTTGCTTTCTTGCGTGCCAGTCGGTTGCCATGCTTAATAAATAAGCATTGTATAATCATGTAATGTGCATGTGACTCTGCAAGGTAGGAATTCTGTCTTGTTTTACAGGCGAGGAAGCCAGCTCAGAGAAGTTAGGTGACCTGCCCAAGGTCTCATACTTAGGAAGTGGCAGTGCAGCCAGGATTGGAATCCAGGCAGTATGGCTGCAGAATTTACCTTGTTACCGAAAAAGTAGATTATATTCTTGATAACTCTGATCCCCCTTCATTATGAGGAGAAGAGGGTTCTTGCTGAAAATTCTGTAGCTAGAATTTCCCCTCCTTCCTCCTGAGTCCTTAGTTGTCATTGTTAAAATTGACTACTGAGCACTGAGCGTGGTGCTTCCCTCGTTGTGATGTAGTGGACAGTATTCTCCCTATGACAAGGCAGTGTCATAAGCCTTACAGCCTGGGCTAGAGTGTGCCCAGGGGTGTGTGTGACCTTCAGTTTTCTCACGTGGAAAATTGGGGCATTAGTGCCAGTGTTGGCTGTGAAGACTTGATATAATTGTTTAAGGTGCTTTTCAGGTGTTACGCAATATCTGGGGGCCCAATGTTGGCAGGCCTGTTGCTGGGGGACAAAGGAAGAGCCTGGAATGGCAGGAAGGGTGGAGGGGGCTACAGGTGATCTCAGGCAGGGTTGTGCAGTCTAGTCATACAGCTTTTTCTCCGCAGAGCTCTTTAGCCTTGGCATAGGCCAGGGTTTTGCATGCCGAGTGGGATGGGAAGCAAAGGGTGACGGGACTGAGGACAACAAGATGGGGTCAGTGATAGGGTGTAGCATCTCGGGGAGGTGATGATGGAGAAGGGGCTGAGAGGTAATTGAGCCATCAGTCGACTGGAGAGCTAAGAACTAGTTCAGTGAGATGAAGAGAGAACAGGAAGGGAGGGAATGCCGTTCAGAGATGCAGGTCCCAGTGCAGTGAAGGCCTAGGATTTCCGTGCCAAAGCAGCAGAGGTGGGGGCACTTGTGTCAGGGTTTCCCCCTGGGGCCCCCCACCCTTGCCACTGCCCATCACCAGCTCCTTTAGGAAGCAGAGGGCCACCATCTCAACTCCTCACCTCACCCCTACTTCTTGGGGCCCCCAGGAGATGACCCAATAGACTTATAAACAGAGTTTAAATGATTTTAACTGCTAATTTCTCTAGGGAAACACACAAGAGGCTGTTCTCCATTCATAGAAATAACTTGCTAAAACAGGTCTTGATTCATAACGTGGCAATGCTATGCTTTCAAACATGTTCTGTCCCTTTCACTACCCCGGGTGTGAGAGTTCCTCCAAAGACCTCCGCCTTTAGCTGAAATGTCTTTCCCACCTGAGGAGCCTGCAGCAGACACCTGTGTCACTGGGCCTCCGGCACCATCCTGAAACAACTACGTGGTGTGGGCAGGTTGGATGCCCCAAGAACCTGAGCCTCAGCGGTGTGGCCATGAGCCATGATCTAGAAGCTACCTCTACCTCTGTCCACACCATCTCCACCTCCCCCACCCGAGGCAGAGGGGCCCCAATGAGCAGCCTCCCAAATGACTGGTGTCCTTGAGCAAGATCACCTCCTTCTGAAGGCCTGGCAGTGGAGGAGTGGCCGCTGAGGCACAGCAGGGCTCCACATGGCACAGGGAAGGGCAGTCAGAACATAGACGGGATGACTTCTCGACACACTTCAGCTGCAGTTCCCTTTCTGGCCGACCCCTGGCCAACGGAAAGCAATGTGCTCTTTTAAGGTGAATCAACATCTGGGAAATGTTATTTGTGGTCAGAGTGGGGTTTTCATTGTTACTGTTTTTACTGGATCCAAGTGCTGTTATGGTTTCTTTTATCTTGTTTATAATTCATGTAATTGAACTGAACTGAGTATGTCCTTGAAGGAAGGAAAAGTCATTCAGGTTTCTGGATCTGCAGTATCACCTTAGAACAATTCGACCAAGCAGAAGTAGAAGTCAGGAGGCAAGTTATTTATATGCTGCTTATTTCTGTAAGGATACACGGAACCGTTAGATGATCACTGCTAATGACAAAATGTAGAAATGAGGCATCGGCTTCTCTAACCACTCCTATGAGAATGTTAATATGCATCATCATTACATGTGTACTCTTGATATCGTCTCATTATACTATGTAATATAACATTGTAGCTAGAATACAGTAATAGGGGATCCTGTGACTCAGGTGAGCATTGCGTGGAACTCTGGTTCTGCCTGTGGGCACAGTGGCCTCCATGCTCCCCTAGAGCCAGCTAAGCTCTGGAGGAACAGTCCTCAGAATCACAAGAGAAGGGAACTGGCAGGCCTGGTTAACACACCGACACAGAGCAGACAAATACTATGTTACAAGGGATTCCACTTGTCACTGCTGGGAAATGTCATATCCGTTGTCAATGACAGTTCTGGCGCCTGTTCACCTACCCCTCTTGAGTTTTATGGTTACTTCTGTAGGATGAATTCAAAACTGTAGGAACGTATAAGGGGGCTAAAATACTCTCATGCAAGTCTCCAACCCATAAACTATGCTGCTATTAATTAAAACAAAGGAATTATTAATTAAAAAAAAGATAAAAGGACAGCTGGGTTAGTTTTGTTAAGCTTCCAAAAGTATTCGCTGTGATGACGTTCTTCTGTAACAGGCTCGTTTTCTCAGATCTGCCTACACTTTCCAAATCACCTGCACGTTCCATGCTTGAAAGTAGGAACGCTCAGAAACACGCCACACAGGGAAACCAAACGTTAGTACAGGGAAAAGGTCAGTTGAGAATTACAGCTAAATTCAAATGTTAATTTTTTGGAAATTCGGATTAGTTATTTGAAAGCACAAAAAACAGAAGGAAGGTTTTGATGAGGAAGTTATTTAAACCATGCATTTCAGTAAGTTCTTTCTGCTCACAGAACAGGTGAGCAGCTGAGTTGGAGCAGCCGCTCCAACTCTTGTGTCGTGTGATGACAATGTGGGTCCCAGCTGAGCCACAAGAGGTGTATCAGTGGGGCTTTATCGCTTAGGCTTTTTGCTTGCATCACTAAGCAGCTACGTGGTCAGCGCTTTTCTGCTCTATGATAAACATGCAGAAGAATCAATCTACCTAAGTATTTGTTTCCTAATTGCAGCTATGGAGAAATAAACTTTGCTGGCAGGCTTGCTTTTTGCTAAATCCTAATATGATCACTGTGTGCCCTTAACTCAGTAATAACTGTAAAATGGGAGAAAAGACAGAAGGAGCGACTCTGAAGAGGTGAAAGGCCGCTCTTGCCCTATGGGTGGTGCCGGGCAGAGGGCAAGGACACCAAGGAACAAGACTCAAATTCCATTTTACAGGACAGGAGCCCCTGTCACTTACAGCTTTTGGCAACAGTCGGGGCAATACACTTGCTCCTGATGGAAACAAAGCGCTTGTTGGCCAGATTCACGGAGCATTTTTTGCAGTGGAAGCAGTAGTCGTGCCAGGATTGTCCTTCATAGGCCACCACACTGGAGCCTTTACCAAAACCCTGTGGAAGAAACAGAAGCAGACAAGAGCGACAGCTGAGTGGACACAGGTGGCAGCCAGGCTGCCGCCTTGCCCATTCATGGAGCCGACAAGCACGCAGGCTGCATCCGCCTGGCGCCCGGCCCCCCGCTCCACCGCGCACTGTCCCCCACGCCGCGGGACCCTGAGAAGATGCCAGAGCTCCGCCGAGGGCCCCTGCTCTCCCAGAACCCACATCCCCAGCCACCGCCATCGCCCTGTGACTGACGCGCACCGACCTCCCAGCACAACCAGTTCTTTGATTTAGGTCAGGGCCATGGCATCAAAGTTGGCCACCAGGAGGCAAACTTGGGCTGTTGTGGGGTGTGCACTTACCGGGCCTCGAGGAGCTGCTAAGCTTCGATTTTTTCTATAAAGAACCACCACCCACGAGGGACAAGTCCTCTCTCCACCCGGATGCCTGCCCGGAGGTTGGCGCTGGGAAACAGGGTGAGAGGCAAGCGTTTCCCGTGGCACACTGGGGGCTTCCTAGCTTAGAGACTGGGTGGCTCACTCTTGACACAGTCCTTTTCCCTGAGGATGGCAAAAGTCTTCTCAAATGTACATTTCAAGGCTCCCCGGGAGATGGGAAAATTGGAGGCGGGGGGGAGAGGGCCCAGGGCACGTGGACCGCGGCCGCGAGATGAGGAATGAAGTGATTAGCTCGGCTCCTGATCGCAAAAGAACTGCCCACCAGCACCTCTGAGCTAGCCTTCCGCTACGGGGTGTTCTCATCCCAGCTTCTCGCTCTCTGGCTCCCCCCTCCCCGCCTCCCCACCCAAGCCCACCGTGCTCCTCTCCCCCGCCTCCCCCCAGCACCCCCCGCTCCGCGCAGTGCCTGCCCGTGGCCGTGGTCTCAGGCTCGTGATCTCCGCAGCAGCGTAAGTCAGCAGTAGTCGTAAGTGTTCCTGTGTTGCAAAGGCTAACCTGGCCTGGGGAGAAATCCAAACTACTGGGGGCCTGGGACCACAATGGCAGGGGAGAAGGGCATTCTTTAGGGCCTTTGTGGATGAAACCCGACGACGTAGGGAAAATGAAGATGGTTACCATGCGCAAAACCTAGCCTGGCAGACTTAGCAAGGACTCTTAGCCCTACCAGTGATTGGGTTCTTGCATCCAGCAACATTCTTGGCCACAAAGTTCTTGTAGCAATCCACGCAGTAATACTGGTCCTCCACAGCGGTGAAACGCCTGCCAGCCAGCTCTTAGAGCAGGTAACACACACAAAGCACTCGGCATGCCAGGGCTGATCCTGTAAGTGATTCCTCCAGATGTGATGGCCTAGACCAGGAGTGTAGCACCGGATTCAGATTTCAACAACCATTTTGTTGAATGCCTACTACGTGCCAGGCACTGTGCTGGGCGCTCTGGTCTATAGTAATCTCATTAAAATCACCACAACGGCCATGGGGAGGCAGGTGCTATTATTATCCGCCAGTTACAGATGAAGACACTGAGGCTCAGAGAAGATAAGCCCCTGTGCAAGGTTTACTACAATAGCAACTGGGTGCAGGAGGCTGGCCTCCAGAGCCAGCGTGCCCTTGGACAGCCTGCCTTGGCCTGGGCGCTGCTTTCTAACCTAACCAGTCTCCTCATCTGTAAAAACGAGAATGACAATTCCCTACATCACAGGCTGTCGTGAGGATGGAATGGGAGAGTGTGTGCCAGTGCTCTGCAAACTGTCAAACACTTAGAACTCCCGGACACGCACCTTGTTGCATTTCACGCAGTGCTTGGCAACTTGGCCTCATGGCAAGTCACGCAGTAGAAGTCCTCCCTTTAGGGAAGAAGCTTCCTGTCCCGATGACTTGCTTGCAGTTGCTGCAGGTGAAGCAGTCTTTGTGCCAGACAGTGCCCTTGTATTCCACGTTCTGATCTTCCTGCGGGGGGGGGGGGGAAGCGAAGGGGTAGCCCCACTGGCAGTGCCCTGCAGGGGGCTGCATCCACTCGGGGTGCGGCCTGGGCCCTCCAGAGTGGATGGAATGCAGGCCCTGCCAGTGCTTGGCCCCATGCGGGGGAGTTCTCCACCATGTCCTGCATGTGGTCATGCCCACCCAGACTCTCAGGAAGGGAACCCCGCCGTAGTGATTTAGGGTCAGATGCCTGAATCCCCACTCCCCCACCCCCATGGCCTTTGTGGATACAGAGATGCAATGTGACCCGTAATTACACCTTAAGGAAGAAGCATGCTTCGATCACTTACTATCCCAAATGAGAAAGCGCTACATACTTTTCACTTCCTTCTCTTGCCACAGACAGTTCTCTCCAGTGTTCTTTTAGCTGCCAGGTGTGTGCGTGTGTGCAAGCATATATGTGTACACATATATTCAGGTATATATATGCGTGCATATATACGCTGAACTCCAGCATCAGCTCCCCGCGGCTCCAGCCCCATCCCCGCAAGCAACCCCTTGCCACGTCTGCCCTCAGGGCCTCCTCCCTGGCTGCCCCGGGGCTGAGTGTGGCTGGTACCTGCTACAATGGGCTTGAGGCAGCCCTTGCACTTGGGGTTGTCCTCCCGAGTGGTGCACTTGTTGCACAGGATCTTGTTGTCCTTGGCCACGAAGGTCTCACTGGCCAAGGGCTGGAGGCACTTAGAGCAGCGGAAGCAGGTGTCGTGCCAGTAGCGGTTCTTGTAGTGCACCTCCTGGGAACCGAGCAGTAGCCGGGCATGGTAAGCAAGACCTCCCACAAGACCACACAGTCCCCCCGCCCCCCTGCCCAGAGCCCAAGCAGAAGGGCCAGGGCCCCATCCACACCCCCCCCCGGCCCCGCCCGCCCGCCCCCCACAGCCGCCACTACCTTGGAGTCGGCGCCGATGGGCTTGCGGCACTGCACACACGTGTTGGCGCAGAACTTGTCGAAGCACTTGAGGCAGCAGTGGTGGCCGTCCTTCTGCACGTACTTCTTCCCCTGCAGGTTGTCTCTGCAGTAGTGGCAGTCGAACTTCTCAGCCATGGTGCCTACTTTATAGCTGGAAGGACCTGTAGGGGGTGAACAAGAGGGACAAAGACCAAGGGTTAGGCTGGAGAGTGTGCCTGAGGGGCTCCAGGGAGGCCACCCTGGACCCAGGCAACAGGCACCTCACCAAGACACCCGTGACAAAAAGCATCCTGCCATGAGTCCCTGGCACCCTGAAGGGGGGGTACGGTTGGTGAGCGAGGGCAGGGCTGGGATGGGCAGGCCTGGAGAGGGGAGGCCGGTCTACACCAAAGGACATGGCTGCTCTGGGTCGAGTCTGCAGGTGGCAGCTCGTGGGCTCCCCCTTCACAGGAAGGAGGTGCCCAGATCCTCACCAGAGACCCAACCAGGAGCCCCGTCACCCTCCCCAACTTTCTCAGCACAGAGAGTATTATCTGGAGGCCCCGCTCTCCTAGCTGCAAAGCTCAGTTCATCTGAACAAAAACTTACTACTGACTCTAGACCACACTAGGCATGGAAGCAATAATTAGTCCATTTAGTTTAAATGTCTGCATTTATTTTAAACATGCCAGAGCACTTTTTAATCCCTACAAAGATCCTAAAGATTTATTACAAGATACTTTACTAACTTTTGAAGCCCAAGCATTCAGGCAAAAGAGGACTTATTAAATGGCATCTCCTTAGGTACCAGCCAGTTTTGCAACTGAAAACTATCTGTCATAGTGACATTTGGTTTTGAGATGAGCCAAAATCAAATTCCCCTTTGTTAGAGCATGTGAAGATCAATATGGTTAATAAACTATACGATTTAGGACATTTGCTTTTTTAAAAAAAAAATTGCAACTGTAAAGTATAATCTGGGCAAAAAAGACTTTTAAAAGATTTTAAGTTGATTATTCCAAGAACCCCTTCCACTTTGTTCCTATGAACAACTCCCCTTGCCCCCTCCCCACCCCAAAGTCACAGCCCATAAAAGCACTCTGAATCCTGCTACTTAAAAGATAACAAATGTGAGTTTCTATTAGCTCCCAACTTTTGTAAGCATATGCTAATTTCTTCCTCTCTCCCTGAAAAAGAAATTTACACTGGTAAATAGACAATGATTATTTAATTTGCCCAGGAAACACCAAAACAGACACTATTTTCTCCAGCTACCCACAAACATGGTTACTGGGTGAGCCAACATCCCAGGACTAATTTAGAGAGAAAGGAGGGAAGAGGAACGAGCACTTGCCTGGTACTCACCGTAGCTCTTCCGCTAACTGAACAGCCCCGGACTCCCACTTTGGGTCCCATTCCAGTTTTTTTTTTTTTTATACAAACACATGTCCACGTTGTTTGGATCCTGTTGCCGCAGGCAACCAAACAGCAGAGTGAGCTAAGGAAACCACACCCTGTGTCTGAGCAGCGCCAGGGAAGGCGGTGAACTCTCACTCAGAACCAGCAGCCTCCAGACAAGGGCGGGTGCTCGTCTCCCCCGCCCACCCACCCCGACCCCATCAGTTACAGCTCCCACAGACAGACCCTCCTCTCCAGACACCTGACGACTGAAGACAAGGAGTGACATTCTTCTATGAAGACAGGGGCTTAGGACAGTTGTGTCACAGTTCAGAGATTTGAGACCGAGAAAAGTTTTTACTGGTACTTTCCCCCAAAAGAAAACTGGGGTGCCCCCCTACATAACTGGGTTAGAAAGGAAAAGCAGAGCCATGATGGAAACCAGGGTCTATCTCCTTGAACCACACACTGCGTACTTAAGGGAGCTTTTAACTCTCTTCAGCCCCTGTGTACACGGGACACAGTGCCCTGTCACAGGGACAGAATGTTGACAATCGCTCTCCTTAATTCATTCTTGTTGGCCTTTCACATGCCACATAAAATCCTTGTCTTATTAGCTTTTCCATATTGAAATGTACACTCAACAAAGATTTACTTTCTTGTTAAGAGCTTCATGGAGAAAACCAAATAAATCTCCAGTAACAGTAAGCGCCAGGAAATTAAATTATCAGTGGCTCCTAAATGCCATTTGGCAGGTAATCAGAATTTGTAAGATTAGACAGCGCTGGCTTCCTGTGTGGCTAGTAACCATGGCGGATTTAGTCCTTCACAGACTATCTTCTTGGACCATATTTGAAGATCCCTCCTTCCTCTTACCAAAGTCTATAGAAGTCTGAACCCAACTCATTTTAATATATATCACTCTCTTCTGATATCATCCAAAATAGAAATGGATTCTGATATTTGTATCCCAGAGTACCATACACAGACCCACCTAAAGGCTGGTCTTCTCGTGGCATTTCTGAGTCCTAGCTTTATGGTAAAATACAGAATTTTTACATTTACATTTACATGTAAATTTACCATTTACAGAAATTACAAAAATGTCATACCCAAAAAGACTACCAGAAAACACAGTGAATTCTATGTAGAGGTTTTTGAGAGAAGGAAACCACTGTGGTCCACAGTACCATAAGATCTTACCTGCCAAGCCCTTCCCAGCTTAAAACCACATACTTTCAAATAACTATTTTACCAATGCCAAGTTCTTCACTGGTTAATTTTCACGTTCTGGAACATGACTTGCTCAGAGTTTCTAGGCACCCAGTGAACTAATCCATAATCCATGGCTCAGCAATGAACACGGCAGAACAAGAGTATGTTGAAAACAGACTCTGCCAGTGAAACTGTTCAGCACCTACAGTACATGGTTGTCAACCAAGCAGAAGGAAAATTCAGTGACTCAACCCCTGGTTAATTGGTACCACTAAGTTCTAAAAGTCTGACCACTTGGTGTTTTTGAATCCTCACTATAGGCATTACTTCTTCTTCTTGTAGGATGAAAAGTCCAGGGTTATTTCATATGTCCCGCCACAGTATACTTAGAGAGTTGTATCCAGATGGAGTGACAGATTTCAAAGGGCATACCCTTTTAGAACAATTTCCACAGCTGACTTGAGCCTTTTTCATGTATGTGGAAAACACTTATTTGTCAAGATAAAATAGGCACTTCTAGGAATGCAAGCTTTATTGCCTAATAAGTAAACAGGCTGGAAATACTCGAAGCATGTTAACAATGTCGATGTCAATTCATGAACTTTAGTTACTTTCTGCAATAAATCCAAATAAAGTGGAACTTGGGCAACCTGAATGAGATTACCTCGTGTTTTTCTAACTTTATGGTTATTTGGTCAAAAACTATTTCAAACCTTCATGCAGAATACTTAGGTAGAAGTTGGGGTAATACATTCCTGCTGCAGAAATAGTTACCACAACAGAACTCTGCATAAAATATGGATAATGTGCACAAGAGCAAAATATTGTTACTACTTGTCATCAAATAGATCAACAACTCTAAGAAAATGGCTTATAAATGACAATGCAGAGACAGACAGAAGTTCCTAAAAGACAGCAAACACTCTGATCTGTGGGCTCCACCAAAATGATCCACCGTGAAGATCTGACTTTATGAGAGAAAATCTCTACACTTTCCTTTTTTCCCCTTTGCTAGAAATAAGAGACTAGAGGGAAAAAATGGTGAAGATGGCATTTTTATCTCCTCTTTAATCTTACTGAATGAGATCCACTTAGGAGTTTAGCTCTTAGGGAACAATTTTCTACGTCCTTAGCAATTTCTAAGTTTGTGAAATACAAAACCTTTTAACCTTCCAAAATTTCCAGATCTCTCTGCCTTGGCCTGTTGCTGTTATCAGGAAAGTGCAGGTCATCAATCAAAAGATGAGACACTGGATACATAACATTAGAACGATCCTTTCCTTCAAGGTTGCCTGTCCCTGTCCAGAACATGTGTGCCCCAGGGGAGATCTCTGACTAATCTTACTTCACAGTGTGGCCCTCACCCCTGCGTGCTAGTGAGGTTCCTCTATCACAGGAATGACTGCAAGTACACTAGCAGCCCTGGAGACCCGATCCAGGGCCCAGGCGACATGGGTCCCACAGTTCGTGCCTATGGATTGAGTGGAGGTGAGTTATCGCTGTTCAGCTTTTAAAACCTCTTTTATTAAAAACATTTAATAACAAATATTTCTGTTTTAGAAAATCAAGGGACTGCTCATGGGACTCTAAGGTGCTGATGTCTAGGTGACAGTCCTTTATAGACTTAGCCACTTGGAATGCAGCTGGAAATGTGACTGGGTGATCAAATTTTAGTATTTATTCCAAGATGGTAGCCTAACTTTCTCGCTATGCCTGCTTCAAAAGACAAATCATTTTTCACTTAATAAACAAGCTTCCTCTTTCAGAAAATTCCTGAGCTATATCCAACATGCTAAGAGGGCCCTATATAAACCTCAGTATCTCAATAAAAAGTTTGGGCTTTCAATTTAATCATGTACACATACAAGAAATACAACATTACACAACATTTGTTTATTATAAACCTCTCATTAAAGATACAATTTGTATTTAATAATCTTGTTTCTGTTTTATACATATTCTCTCAGGGATTTCTTGCTAATCTGCATTCTCCCCCTCCTGCCCAAGTGGCCCACAATAAGAATATCTAAGGAAAAAGTGAATATTATGACTAGGTAGCATTTTTCTAACTATGTGCTTTCCACGAGTGGCATAATATACAGTATAAACAATGAACAGCAACTCAAATGGGGAAAAAATGCAGGTTATTTCTGGTCTGTTAATTGCTAAGTCCAGGACAAGACATTAGTCACTCCATGTACAAATGCTGGCTTCTAAAGAAAGGGTATACTGCTTTCCTGAGAACATTCAACAGAGCGAAGCCTCAGCTGATGAAAGGGAGGCTTATGCAGCAGCCACACCCGCACACCTGGAGGTGCCCCCCACGCGGGGCGGGCTTCTGAGGCACCACTGAGAAGTGGGCTTTCAGAGAATTTCACAGACAATTCGAAAGTCATTTTTGCCCTACAAACAGACCACGTTCAGGAGGCTTGCCTGCAATTTCTCTTTTGGCTCATTGGTCACAGGTAACCTAGCTTAGATGACACCTGGGATCAGGAGGGGGCTGTGTAGAGACGATCCAGTGAAGCATTCCGTGCCCCTGAACCTTCCCTGGGCAGATCCTCTCCCAGAACTGCTCTGTTCTGACACAGAGCTTTTCTGAACGTCGCACACAATACATGCAGCACGTTCTGCCTTTCACACCGGAGAGAAAGGCCCGCTGACCTGGCAGCCAACAGAACGTGTGTTGTCCGTTTCTCTAGTTGTAGCAAAGTAGCAGGCGGCCGTTTGGTAGTCACTGAAAGTACAAAACGTTCAGTCTCACCCTTGAACAAGGTTTCTCACTACCACTTTGCTGTGATTTCCGGAAGCCAGTTCACTGGGTCTTCTCCCCTTGCCCACTGTTCCCTTTATATTCCGGCCTAGAAAGGGAGCTACATGATTTCACTGCCCTCCCATCTGCCCCATCGGCAACTTTAAAGGCCAAAGGGTAAGGAATGAAACCTGCAGAACTTTGCAAACGGTAAGTATTCAATACAAAAGCATCAGTTTTTGTCCTTGAAAGGTCCTCTCAGTATGTGGATGGTCCCTAAAAATGGATTAAGATCCATTCAGTCATCAGAGCCTCTACTCTGTCCACACAAAGTCCTTTTCAGGGCACTATGGGGCTTCTTTCTGTGAGCACTTCTTTCTCAACTGCTTTCACGGACCTATGAACCTAATGCAACAGAAGATGCGTTCTGATTAAAATAAACTATTAAAATAGTTCCTGATTGAAAAAAACATCTAGACGGTGTCAGCAGTTTGTCCAGTCAGAGTTAGAGCCTTCAGATTTACATAAAAGTAATGTCAGGATTTGGTGCCATTTAAACACCCAAGGTTGGGTGTGTTATAAACGTGTCACCTTTGAAATATATTTCCCCATTCTGTCATTTAATTAGTAAATAAAACAGGGAGTTACTCTACCAGTTAACACACGTTCAAGGTCCACTGGAACAACTGCTACAGCTGACTAGTTTGTCTACACCCAAAGAAAGTGTATGCTGGCCGCTTACCACAATCTCAGGCGTGTGGTGCCGTGTTTGTAAAGGGGCTCCTGGGGGTGGGGAGAAAAACAGACTGCTCTTGAACACTTGGGAACAAGGAAGACATTGCATGCTGATTCCCTAAAGCAGTGCATTCCATTATAGTGTATTTGTTTTAAATACCAAAAGAGAAGTTTAAAAGTATTTCCATTGTTTCAATATTGACAGTCAATTACAAGTTTTCAAAAATGTTTTTTCCAAAAGACTGCCACTGATCATTACTTAACCCCTTAATCTGAAAGCTGAGAGATGGCACAAAGTGCCTGGTTGCTAAGAAAGGGAACTGTTACTTAGGCAGAAGGCAACAGAACCACAGCGACGTTCCTGGCTTTGCAGGAGAGACAGGCAGCAGGCTAACTCCAGAAAACTGGGCTTTCTGGGGAAAATGGCCCCCCTTCAGGTCTTTGGCTCTATCTCGGGAGTCCTGTCCATGGCCAAAGGGCTTTCTCAATGTCAGGAAAACTCTCATTGTAATGATAATGATGCTCCAGAGGTTCTGAAGCTTTGACCCCTTTTCTGATGAGAACAGTTAATAATCTATGTGTATACCTGTGGCGGATTCTTGTTGATATATGGCAAAACCAATACAATATTGTAAAGTTAAAAAAAATAATCTACGTGTCATATCAAAAGTATCATAGCTGTTTCTTCGGGAAGACTCAAAACACAGCTCAGAAAAGGAGAAGGTATGGTTAAATCAGTATGGACTTTCTTAGTTATAAATCTTCCTCCTTCCAGCTCTGTATCTGATTGACCTTTTCCAAATACTTTAAATTCGATTTATAGCACTGTCAAGATGAAGATTTGTGTCTTATAAATAACAACAAAAAAATCCTGATAACAAAGAAAACCTCCTTCCTCACACAGTCTCCTCCAGCTTCATAAGATGTCCTGGAAACTGTATGATATAGTAGTATATTTATGTATTAAAAAATATACTACTCAAACTGATGATTTTACTTGAGTAAGAATAATCTTTTGTCTTGAAAACAGCAGTTGAAGAAGGCAAGGACAGAACAGAGATGAGTTAGACTTATTTACTATTTAGACAAGACTAAAATACTTTCATCGAAAAGTATCTTTTAGACCAATGATGGATTCAGTGCCTGAATAAAACTGTGCTTGCTAGAAGATAAAGAATATGAAGCTTTTACCTGAGTGTCTATGGGAAGCCATGGCTCAGACACCAAGTTCAGGAGCAGCACCTACGCCAGTCTTCCCTCGAGCCCAGCTGATAAGGCTGCGGCTCAGTTGTGAACATACATTTAAGGGGAAGTGGCTAACACAAAAATAACCAAGAGCAGATGGCCCACCCCTCCCCAGAGATCACAACCTTAATCCCACTAGAAAATTCTTAACCATTTTAGGTGATCCAAGGGAGAAGAATAGGACCCAGTAAAAATACCAAACACTACATATAAATACCTGTGGGGCTACTCAGCATCCAAATTAGCTCCAGAGCCAGAGAGGCCACATAGAAAGTGATCCCTGTACCGGAATAAAATTTAGACTCAGCCCTGGCATACCTTAACGCTGAGCCACCCTCATTAATCCACTTTATATGCCTAAAGAGCTTGCACTTGGTCTTCTGGAGAGTTTGTGTGCTGTTAATGATAAAAGTAACTATAAGAGATAAACTTCTGTTACCAGTATAATTAAAAGGGATTAGACATGAAGAATATACAGATCAAGGGCATTATCTCTGTCCTCCTTGGTCTGCACTAGAGATCAGCAGAATACTGAAGAGGGCAATTCTAGCCACATATCTCCTCAGTGTCAGCGTGGGGCAGGAGGGAGCAGCATACACGCATATATACCTACTATGTACGCCAAGGAAGAGACACTGTCCTATAAACAAAATCTCTTGCTTTTCACTGCCAGGGACAGTAAAGGTAGAAATACGGACAAAAACATGGCAGCCTAACACGCTCTAATGGCTTCACAGGCCAGACGCTGGCTGGAGGCTGGTCATTGGGATGGAGCTCCAGGAGGAGCTGAGGTCCTGAGGATGGCCTGTGAGTCTGTCCCCCACCTCTGTCCTGACCCTTCTCTGGCTTCATCCCTGCCCCTCCTCAGCCTCATGCCCTCCAGACACACCCCACCTCAGATCCCCACAGCCATTCCCTCAGCACAGAGCCTCTCATGGCTGCTCCTCTGCCTCCTTCAAGGCTTTGCTCCAAGGCACTTTTGCAGTGTCATCTTCTTTGGCCACCCTGTTTAAAAGAGCAACCATGCTCCCCACCCCACTCTCCCTACTCTCTTCCCCAATTTGCTCCCCATGAAAGCTGTGTGTTGAAAAAGTGTATTTAAAGACGAGAAGCATTAATGAAGGCACATATGAAACGGAGACATAGTCCCACCTGGATTCCTAAAAAGTGGCCTTAGCCATTGAAGTGTAAGAAAAGGAGACAACCTTCACTCTGGGTCATGCCGCGTCTCATCTAGTGCTTGTCACTGGTTTCACCCTATTCACGCATCCCCTCCGCACCCCCTCCTTCCTCCCCGCAGGCCGAGGGCCGAGGTCCGAGGTCATGCTTTACTTGGTTTCCTGTTCCCAGATCCCACAGGTAAGCAATACACGCTTCATGATGAATGAACCAATGGGTTTCGTGGTTCTTATGCTCTTCAAATGTTTAAAGAGAAGTTTTTCTAAAAGTTAGCAAAAACTATCAATAATTCCTGGTTGGCTGTCAAATGACATGATGGTACAGGCAGATTTATTACACATTAGTGTCAAAAAAAAAAAAAAAAAAGCCCGGGGAAAGAGAGGAAGTGACATTGCCCTCCCGCCATGCCTCCACAGCCTCCTTATCTCAGCTGATTGCATTCTGGCAGGGAGACCGGCCAGGCTGAACTATGCCGCACCCCTAATACAAACTCAAACTTTTCACTCAGAGGAAATGCTCTTATTTTATCAGATGATTAACCTTTACAAACTCTCAATTTTCGATTTTAGTGAGGTGTATTTTTAGGTAGAGCTAAGGTATTTTTAAACGTCTGTCTGGCCTGCTCTGAACAATAAGCTCGGCAGTGGGCCCCCAGGACCTTGGGCAAGAAGAGTAATTCCCTTATCTGCCTGATCCTCGTCAAAGGTGGCAACACAATACAGACAGACCAAGAGCCATACAAAATAAGCAAATACACCTAAATCTCTTTTGCCTGAAACACAAGAAAAAACACAGAAGCAAGAGAACTGCTTTCTGACCGTTCATTAATTAGTCAACTCCAACAAGCCAGAGTGAGCTGGGAACTCGGGCAATGACAACAGCATTTATGTTGCAGTTTACACCAAGGAGGTGAACTCTGCCTTCTTAAAAAATTCATGAGGTATGACCACCATCTGCTTTGACATCTGTCCCCACTGCCCATGTCCTCAAGTCACAAAGCTACAACTTTCACAAAACCAAAACAGAGAAGGCCTTCTGCTGGGTGAAAATCAATTTCTCAGTAAGAAGAGCAGGTGGTTCGGTGGTTCAGAAACCTTGGCAGTTACTCAGTGTCTGAGCCACCTTTGTTACATATTAACAGCATGATGTGTGCCAACATCCTTAACAATCACTGTCCTGTTTACAAAGCACCTTCATGTACTGTTGGTGGAGCTGGTTGCTGTTTGATGAACAAATTTCTTTAGTGTCTAAAGGCCATGTTTCAGGCCTTTCAGCCTCGCCTGCTCCAGCAAACATCAGGATGATTTTTGGTGAGTGCTGGGCATCACAATGTCTAAGTCTCCTCTCACAGGAGAACCCGAGAACCATTTCAGAGGTTAGCTACACACTCCTGTCATCCAACCACTCTGCATTTACATTTAACCTACCTTTGGCTGCAGCTATAGATAACACCACCCCATCCATTCATTGATTTTATAACACTTCCTGAACACGTGTCTCACTGTGCAGTGCAAAATATTTTGCTGGTCACAAAGAATGAGAGACAGCCCTTCCTTTGCAGTGTACCAAGATCAACATACAGATGACTAGCAGGCCAGGCGTGGCACGCTGCGTACGACAAGACAGATGGAAAAGTGGTATCAAGATTTATCACAGTCAGAGATCACATCGGGTTTGGGGGACTGGACAAGGCTAGATGGCTGTGGTGATATGTGCCCTGGTCCCTGAAGAATGGGGGAGACTGCAGCGCACAGAGAAGGGGAGGGAGCATTCCAAGAAAGGGGACAGTGTGAGCAAAAGTATGAGAAGACTGAGGCCTGCTCCAGAGGCAGGATGCAGCCCAGAGTGGGCGGGAGCGTATAGCCAAGGGAGCCATAGTACACAGCGCCTCTCTTCCTTACTCACTCACTCCAGAAGCAGGGAGGGGCTCTGACAGGGAACGGTGGTTCTCCCCTGAGATGGCAGGAGGACAACCTTCATGAAAGCACCCTGGGCAGTGGGCATGGAGAGGAGAGCTGAAAGGGCCACTGTGGCCCAGGACTGAAAGGACAGCTTAGGTGCACTGCATGGGAGAGGCCGCCGCCCTTCTGAGGTCATTCGTGATTCTGGGTGATCAGGGAATCAATGGGGCACTTGGGAGGCAGAGCCAGTGTAGGCAAGAGTGGAGCTTTATAACAAGGTTCTTCTGAGATGTCAACAACTAAGCCCCTTTAATGGCTTCCCACATGTCAAGCTGAGAGAGAAATAGGGATGAGGGTAAGGTCGGGTGGAATCATGTTCATGGGGATTCTCACCCTGCAATCGAAACTCAGAATCTCTACCTCACAAACAACTCTGGGAGGATCAAACTTCCAAAGTTCAAAGGGGTGCAACCTAAGAGTCAAACATGGCGAATGCAGTGACCCAGTTGGCCACACCTTGGGAGTTCCTCACTCACAGCTTGGCTTGTGGTGACCCTTCTCCCTTTACCGTAGTTTTCTTTTACTGAAGAAATCGGAAAACTTACTCAGGTTTAGCTACTTGGCCGTGAGTCCAGCCAGAGACAACAGGCTGATAACAACCTGAAATGGAGTATTTGTGAACCTATCACTACTTTCCCCTTAATTTTTCTCTTCCATTCTTCTTCTCCCCATGCCTGCTGCTAATACATTAATACACTGCAAGTTTTAACTTTGTCAGGCTCCCCAGTCCTTCCGCCAACAATTTTCCCGAGCGACTCCAACCGTGAGATTAAGGCACCCAGTCATGCTCTGAGACATGGTGTGATTCAATGCTACACTCTCCAGAGTATTTCTTGTCCTAAGTGCTCTTGCCAGAAAAAGGCCAGGACAACTTCTGCCATCTCATGTTCCTGTCAATCTTTAGGGTGAGAAGAGTACTTTTTCTTACTGACAAGCCAAATTTTGCAAAGTCACTGCTTCAGTGTCACAACCGGTCAAAGAATAAAACAAGGGGACCCCCAGAACCTTACAAGGGGCAATTATATCAGGTAAGATCCAAATGAAAGCGAACCTGGAATTTTTCCTCCCCAAAGGGGAAGCTTTCGCTCAAGAAAGGGTGGCTATCAAAGGGGAAGATCTGTTACAAATGAGATAAAATACATGGAACCAAAGGCCCTGGCACCAGCAGAGCACCCTGAAAATGTTCATTCACTCCTGTGAAGGCCTGTTCATTTCACAATTCACCAGGGCTCAGAAAATTTCCGTGTAAGACTCACAGATCAAGCATTTCAACACGTGCCATGGCCTCTGCCATTTGATTTTTGAAAATGTCACTCCATGATTAGTAACAGTTTTAAATGTCTCCTGTCCCCAAAGTCTGCCCCTTCCCATACTGCTCCTACACTCTCACCAAGATGTAGGAACTATCCTAACCACATCCCAGAGATGTTTCTGTGGCCTTCTAACCAGAAATCACCATCAGGACAACAGTGAAGAAATGACTTTCACAGTGAGCCACTATGATGATCTCAGATTTAAATATATATATTTGAAGTGTCACTTAAAAGAGGAAATAAAGAGGAAGTGAGAAAAATCAGAAAGAGTTTTAGAAGGAAATATAGAATACAAACACAGAGTTTTGATTAGAGGAAAACGAACACTTCATGAAACCGAGAAGCTCGTAAGGACAAATCTTTGTCATATTTTAGGTGTTAAAATTCTCTCCCAGTCTATTTCTACCAGCCACTTGTGATCTATCTGTTTTAGTTCCATGTTGCCATGTGCCATGACTCAAAACACCCATTCAATCATGCTAAGTCCTGGCATTTACCAAGCCCCCACCTGTTATGGACATTTCAAGCCTTTGATAGATGCTTGAGAGCTAAACATTCCATGAACCTAGCCTATAATTTAGCCAGCTGATTAATATATGTAACAGGAAAGAACAGCAAATCAAATAAGCTTCCATCTCCTTACTCTTAACTCTGCTACAGGGGACCAGAGGTGTGATCATAATACCTTATGAGCCCTGCTTCAGGGTGTGATATCTTCACTAGTAACATACAACCTATCTTCAGGCATCAAAGGACTGGAATAACTCCAAGCCTTCATTCTGCATCGGTGCTTTCATCTCCCAAGAGGGGAAGCCCCACAATTCAGGGTAGAAGTTGCAAACACGAGTGGTTCTCTGGAGTTGGTCATGGTGCCCAGAAGTGAGTGTGAGAGCACATGGGCACGACAGGCATCCAGCCATGATCTGGGCATCACTCAGGAAGTTTAGGGTTTGTCAGGCAATAGGGCCAAATGGGGTTCTAGAAGACTGAAAGCCTCACTTGGCGGCCAGCACACAAACAGAATGATGGTGACATGAGGTCCAGCCAACACAGCCCGAGAAGGAGTCCACAGCTAGAGTGGCAGAAGCCACCACAGGTCACACACTCGGGAAGCCTCCATCACGTCTGCCTCAAACCCCAAACCTTCTTGTTAGTTTTCCAGGGGTATGTTAATCAAAGAGAACAAGCATATGAATACAGACTGAATGTAAACAAGACTGGGTTGTCAGAGGCACGAAAACCCAAACGAATGGTGATGGCGATCACTGTACTCAAGGACTCAGAGATGAAATGGTTCAGACCGCACCATAACTATTTTGGAAGGTTTCCACAAAAGAAAATCAAGTCTTAATTTTATACGAGATTGTTTGAGCAAGTAACATTGTTCCAAGACAAATAACATAGAATTTTCCCTGAGTTTAATATGGGGTTATGTTTTATAAAGTTTCAAAGGAATACAGCATAGTAGCTAAGAGCATGGGCTGTGGAGCCAGAATGTCTAGAACTGACTCTTGCCTCCTCCACCACTTAGTGGTTGTCTGCAAGCACGTATTAGTTAACTTCTCTGTGACTCTGCTCATCTTTAAAATGGAGGTAACAAGAGTACCTAACCTTAACAGGGCTGTCATGAAAAATGAAGCAGTAAATACTGGCAACATTTATAACAGCGGTTAGCACGCAGCAAGTACAACCTATTTTTATTTATTCAATTTCACTCTAAAAATATAGATGTTCCAAGAAGCAAATTCCTGCAAAAGAGGAATGTATCTTCAATTCACAGGGGACATGTGGAAAAAAAGATAAGAGCTCAGGATCTTGGCCAAGAGCCCAGCTGCAAGGATTTTGGGCCCAAGAATGACTGGGGCCACCAAGAGCAATTCTGAAAGTCCTAGGAATTCAGAGAAATCAGTCTTTGGCAGCAGGACCATCCAGGGGGAGAACTGTCCCTCCCATATTTTCAAGGAGGTTTACAGATTACAGAAACCTATGGAGATTGAAACTCTGCTCTTTTAATCCTCTAGTGAAAAGACAGGACCTACTAGATCTAGGTCCCCTGCTCAGTCTTGGGCTGGGGAAGGATCTTCCCCACGTCCCTCCTACATGTAAGGGCCTAGTGAGCCCAGTGGATGATCAGACCTTCCTACATGATCAAAAAGGCCTTGCTTTGATGAGGCGAATTAATGAGGTATGCTCCCTGTGGCTCACACCTCTGATCTTCAGTTTGCCTATGAAGATGAACAAGAAGAGGCTGCCTGTACTCCAGGAACCATAGCTTAGTCTTGGATCATGTGAGTTCATTCAGAATAGAATGCCAAGGACATGAAGCTGAAGACGTGGTCTTCTTAGGCCACTTACAAGATGAGGTAAGGCTGCTTGTGGGGAGACTTCACTTGAGTGAGCACACTCAGGCCGAAGGTCTCAGAAGTGGCAGAGCTGAGATTGTGCCTTGTCTAACCCATCCCTGAGCCAGGATACACGGTGGTCACCCTGCTGTGCCCAACCCAAGATGAGCTCAGGTGTAAGCACCTGGAGTGGGGAAGACTGACAGGAGACTGTTCTCTGACCAACCCATGGACAGGCTGATGCTGTGATGGCAATGGCCCAGCACCTATGAACACTTGGTGACTAGGGGAAGAGAGGTCACATTGTCAGGTCCACCAATCTCACCCCAGAGCCCCAGAGCTAAGCCCCTCCTATTAGGAAGGGCTTCTCAAACCCTGTGACTCAACATGACCCGGACAACCCAAGGAAGTGGTGGCTCAGTGGCTCACTGGGGAGGCAGGCTAGGGGCAGGGGTTGCCCTGAGGTCAGCTGTGAGGAGAGGAAGGGCAGGCTTCTCCAAAGATTCTGAGGCTTCTTTGAAACCTCCCATCACTTTCTCTCTTAGTGGTAGGAAGTAGGGAATGCCTGCAGCCACCATTTCTCAATCCCTTATAACTGAAAATCCTTTCTTTGGTAATTTTGCTTAAAATTCTATCAACCAGGACTTCACTGGGTTAACAATGTTCCACTAGAAAACAGAAAATTCACTGGTGGGTATTAGTGAAAGTAGCTAAGGATATGAAGTTTTTCAGTGTTATCAGCAATGCTATATAAAATATTTTACAACAGGAAGATTTCTTTGGTGCAAACTTAAAAGTTTCTTGTTTTATATGTTCACAGTGACTCAAAGTTTCCACGTTCATGACTTCACCAAGTTGTTTTTTATTTTATTTACTGAGATACTACTTACACAGCATAAAATTAATCGTTTTAAAAGTGTACACTTCAGTGGGTTTTAGTATATTCATAAAGTGGTGCAACCATTACCCTTATCTAATTCCAGAACATTTTTGTCACCCCCTATTCCCTCTCTTCCCAGCCCCTGGCAACCACTAATCTACTTTCTGTTTCTGGGGATTTGGCTATTTGGGTATTTTCATGTAAATGGAATCATATGATGTGTGACCAAAAATTTTGTGGCTGCTTTCTTTCACTTAGCATGTTTTCAAGGCTCTTGTGTGTTGTGGATGTTTAAGTACTTCATTCCTTTTTACTGCTGAATGATACCTATTGTCTGGATATCCTGCTGCTGTTGCTGCTGCTGCTGCTGCTACTAAGTCGCTTCAGTTGTGTCCGACTCTGTGCGAACCTAGAGACGGCAGCCCACCAGGCTCCCCTGTCCCTGGGATTCTCCAGGCAAGAACACTGGAGTGGGTTGCCATTTCCTTCTCCAATGCATGAAAGTGAAAAGTGAAAGTGAAGTCGCTCAGTCGTGTCCGACTCTTATCGACCCCATGGACTGCAGCCTACCAGGCTCCTCCATCCATGGGATTCTCCAGGCAAGAGTACTGGAGTGGGGTGCCATTGCCTTCTCCTACAGCTTGTTTATTCATTCTTTGACCAGTTGATGGACATGAACTGCTTCTATTTTTTAGCTATTATGAATAATGCTGCTGTGAACGTTGTTTCTGCATATGGATTTATTTTCTTTTTAAAATACATATTGAGACAAAAAGGTAGAAGAGAGTATATAGTGAAAATTCCTTTCCCCTGCCTGTTCCAGACACCTATTCCCCTTTCTCCATCAGGAACCAATGATACTGGTGTCTTATGTTTCCTGAGATACTGGGCATATGAAACATAGACAGCCATGTAAATGTTTTCTTTTTAAAAAACCTAACAATGATACACTACACATACTCTTCTACACCTTACCTTTCCTATTCAATGTATCTTAGAGTTTTCATGTTAGTACTTCAAGAGCCTTGACTTTTGTAACATGTATATGGTATTCAGCTGTGAAGATGAACCACAATTTATAGTTCGTTACGGATAGACATATAAGTTATTTCAAGTCTATTATTACAAACACTGATGTAAGAGATATGCAAAGTTTAAAATGATGGGATGTATTAACTAAAAAAGTTGGTGAGTTTGATCAGACTGCCTTTCTCTAATACCAAGGGTCAACTTGCACTAAAAGAAGCAGCATTGTGATTTACAAGGAAAGAGACAGAAAGGAAAAGGCTGAAGAGATCTCAAGTGGATCAGGCAGCACCCACCAAAGCTTACTGAAGTGGCAGATTATTTTTGTTCAGGCAAAGATACTACTTGGAAATCCCGTGCCAACTACGTTAAGGTTACCCTCAGCTAATAAGCCACACAGACAGGAAGTGGTTTTGATTCCAAGTTGAGTGCTCTTTGCACCAAACCACAATGCTTGGCCAATGAGTTACAAGACAATAAACTGAGTCAAACACTTATCCTGACAACATACACATGTGCTCATCGTGGTGCAGTGCTGCACCGTGAGGCACCGGGACAACCGAGATGTGATCCCTCAAGATTGAGGAGGCGCCTAGTGTTCATCAACTCTTTAGGCAGAAAAGGTATAAAGTATATATGGTATTTGACTTTCACAGGTGCACATTCTCTTCTTCATCTACTGAACAAAATAAAAGGTGGCTTCTCAGTTGGGGAGAAGCTGGCCTGGAGCCAGCTGAGCTGGGCACAGGGCCTCCTAGGCCAGCAGACGGGCACAGGAGCCCATGCTCAGCACTGAGCCAGAGCTGGTGTGGCTGAGTCACACAGCTGACCTTCACCTTGCCCGCCCGGAAGGCAACACTGCACACCTTATGGAAACCTGTCAGGGATTTTCCAGTTCTGCATCAGAGCTTTAAATGGACCCTGTGAGTGTTCCTTTTGTAAAGCAGAAGAGCAACTTAGTTTCTATCATCTCAAAAGTCAGTCTTTTCTGAAATGGGCACTTGCTTTTTTAAATTTCACTTTAGAAGCCAGGCAACTCCCGCTCTGTCACTGACTTAACCAACTTAGATTGTTCCTCCCTGTTTCTTCGACAAACAAGAAAAAGAAATCTCCCTCCCACTCCCACTCCAATCTCACAGTGAACATTTACAAAATTAACTCTTTGGGTTTCAGGAAAAGGGGTTAATGCTTATAAATCAGCATAATATATGCAACTGGTTAAAACATACGTCTACCAGTAATTTTTGTTCGATGTTAAAACAGGGATCCTCGGTCACGGTGTTGTGGCAGGTCAGTGTAGAGGGCCAGGAGTATACTAAAAATAACAAAAACAAACTAATTTTAATTCTCTTCAAGCTGTCTACTCATTTAAGGTCATAAATAAATGCTAAAATATGTTATATAAATGACTACACTGGACAAGGGAGTGGATAGAGAAAAGATGAATTCAGGAACTGTGAAAAAGGACGTTTAATTTGGAAAGTTTTTAGCAAGTGCAAAATCAATTACAAGTTACGTTTGTCAAAGTACATGAAGACAACATTATAAAAGTTAAATTCATTTTAAGCTTCCATTTAATGCACAGAACAGTGAACATTTGGTTGGCTTCATTGTTTTGTAACTCAATGAATGGGCAATAGACATGGAATCAAAAAGCCCGTTTACCTGATCACAAGCCAATTTAATTTTTCTTCCTCATCAGTAAAATGGAGACATGAATACCTGACCTGCCTTCCCTATAGGATTGTTTAAAGAACCAAATTAAATCCTGTGTGTCCAAGTACTATATGAACTGAAAAGTAGTATAAAAAAATCTGGAAAAGAAAAATATATATAAAAATCAGGCTTTGGACCTCAGTAGATAGTGTCTTTTAATTTTTCAAGTGGATTTCATTTTTCACACGACTTAACCAATTTCATAGTAGACACACACATATTTATACACCACTAAAATCTAGTAGCAGAACACTGCGAAAGGACTAGCAAGGATCCTCTTTCTCTCATGTTAGCCCAAAACTTCCAAGGACACAGAATTTAGAAAACAGGCATACGAGTATTCTAGTTTTCCTTAGGGTCTAATTATTTAATCCTCTTGCTATTTCGTTAATATTTGATTCTTTGCAAAGGCACAAGTAGCAGGAAACAAATATATAATAAACAAGTTCCACACAATCTTGGTTCTTTGCTTTGATCTAAAAATCAAAAGCATACTCCTCTGCCTATTTGTAGAGGGTAATTTTAAGTTGCTTTAAGTATGGTTTATCCTTCATTCTTTACAAACAGAACAACTTGGAAAGCTCTCCACAGAAGAAAAAATTAAGCCAAGGTTGGTCAGAAGACTTTTTTTCCCCAGAAAAATTAAATAAAACAAGGAGCACTTTTTATTTGTTGTCAGAGGGCTGGAGATTTAGTAACCACTTGAAGAAGTGAGTTAATCCCTTTGTAACACAGCCAAAACAGGGTTTATTTTCCTACTGTTATGATGGTAACTTAGAACACACAGGACAACAATATCAAATATCAATTCCCTCCAGAGTTGTAACTTTCTAAATGTAGTAATTAGTAATTTGTCAAGATTATCATTCAACATACGAATAATTTCTACAGAGTAATTGTGCCTTGATGCCACTTTCTATATCAAGTCCTCAAATGCTATCAAATATAAACCAGGTACGGTTTTCATGAAAGAAGAGTACAGGTGTTACAGATGGATAAACTGAGATGTTAAAAAGATTAACTGTCTTGCCTTAAGAGAGGGGAGCAAGGGCAAACTAAGAATAGAAGCTCATACTGTCACCTGTCCCCATAAATCTAGAAGCTTTCCACCTTCCTACTAGGTACACAGTCTGATCAATTTCTACGTGGTTTGAACATCTGTTTTGCAGTAAGAAAGTGAAGTTTCTAAACTGTTTGTGGACATGTCGTTTACTCCAGGGTGGCCCTGTACATATGAATGACAGAATATAGAGTATTCATATACAAAACAACAGTTTTCAAACAAAATCAAATCAGGTTAATAGTAATTATTCAAAAACTTGAATTATAACAGAAACTAGACACAGTTTGAAACCTCTCTACTACACCATATACAGTAAATCCGTTTTATTATCAGAGCTTATGAAAGTCTCAGATCAAAGAGCAAGTAAGTAGTAGAGGAATCAAAACCTTTGCAACCTAATAAGTCTCTTCCAAGACCAAAGGGCATTATCCTTTCATGGCGCTAAGGACTTCTAATAGGTTTCAAAGAAGTAGTGTGTCTGTCTCAGGGCATTGCTTAAATTTTTAAAACACCCTATAGGTAATTTTTAAAATCCATGTTCTTCTGACACATTTAAGATATATCTAACCACCCAGTTCTTTACCCATATCCCCAATCCTAACTTTTTATTCTTAAACATTAAATTTTTCTTGGAAGCTTCACAGCTTGGAAGCATCGAAGAGATCTGCTTCTACCCAGGCAACAGCAGCTGGAACTGAAGTGGAAACTGAGGGATTAGCCCCTATAGGGAGGGGGCCCAACTCCTTGGAAATGCTTTTAAGGGCTCTTCAGCCAGCTAACTCAGGAGTGCAAGGGAAGACTTCCAGAAGGAAATATACCCAGCCAACCCTGGGGCCAAGGGAGAGTGTGTGGATGGGATTCTTGGGATTGAGAATAAAAAGAACAACAATGCAGCTTTGCAAGGACAGAGGGCATGCTTTCCACATCAAGGGGGCAAAAGCCACACTGAAAACCTCTCATCTCCATCCCAGTCTCAGTGTTCCCAATTGTAACAAGAGTGTTTCTTAATAATTTGCACTTAACACCTTGACACCAGGGTTTGGGACAGGATCTAGCAGAGAGCAAATTTAGTCCTTAGTTAATTGTTTCCCTGTTTTCCAAATGCAACAGATTTTGTTGGACTGACCAACACTGATGTATTTTTTAAAACACTTTTAAAGATGACATCCTGCCTCTCTGTAAGAACTGGAAGTTATTTGGCTCCTGTCTCAACGATGAAAACAAAATTTACAAGCATACCCCCCCTTCTCTATCAGGGGTCAGCAATGTCTGAGTCACAAAAAAGTCCAGATTTAAAAATAAGCCAGTATTCTTTTCCAACTCCACGCCAGAATTCCAGAAAATGTGCGACTTTTAAAATAAGGCTCCTCATTTTTTTGCCCAGTAAACGTGGGGCATCTATTTGACATCTTCTTTCACGGGACACTATGCCACTTTAGGCATATTTGTATATTGTTCGAAAAGCCAGACTCAAAGTATGTAAAATACATGAACTTACTTGACTGGTGAAATCTACCACATATTCTTGGAAATGCATCCCGAAGTCATTTGGACTGACAGATACAGACAGAGGGATGACTAGATATGTCATCAGACAAGCAGAGTCAAATGCTGATGGGACACTCCAGAGGCTGGGGATACAGGTGTTCTTCACACCATCATTGCAAATTGGAAATCTTCATAATAAAATTTTAGCAGAAAATAAAAATAGATAAGCAAACACTTAAAAACAAATCAACTTCAGTGATAAACAAGGCAGGTACTGGCTTAGACTACAGGCAGAGAATGGGGTCCAACCCAGAACGAAAGGAGCAAAGTGAGTACGGCGTCCTCCAAGTGAAAGAAAGAAGCCAGAGCCACTGTAAGGCTTTTCGAGCATCATCAAAGCAGCCCTGAAAATCTCCTCACGAACTATACTATTGCACCCATACATTTTCAGACTTGTGTTGAACACTTTGAGCTATGGGCCAAGACAGAGAGCTTTCGCAAGGTTCCCTAATCCATTCACACGGCCCCATCTGAGGGATGACACTGGAGCCCGCCTCCAGCCTCTTGACTACCTCTCCCCTTTTATGGTGGTTTCAAGTTGAAAGCAATACTCATCTGTTTCCAGATTCCTAAAGGTACTAGAAAAAAAAAATCTAAATATAACAGATGGATAAGTGCTCACGGTAACTGGAAACCAAAATGTAACTTCAGCTTTTGCAGGCCGATGCCCTAACACATGGCTTTAGTGTAATGGTCTCACTGAAGACCTTTTGTCTTTATTCCCACAACAGAAATATTATCCTGACTTTGATGGATGACAGATAAGTGTTATTCAAAATTTTATTTTAAGCTGACATTAATAACCTTTACTTACTTTAAAGTCATTCAGTAAGTGTTCTTGCGTATGTCAAAATTTTCTATGAAACACAGTTGAGGGTGTCTGTTGCTTTTTTATTGTCTTTAAAATAGTTCGATGCACTTTAAAAATCTAATTTAAATGTTGGTGAAACCTCTGAAACATTTCTGAGTTATAGGGTTCCATGGAATATAATGTGAAAACCAATAGGTTAGAAGGACCCTCTATTTGTGGTCAGTGTTTATAAAATCTACCATCCTTAGGTAATATAAAGAGCCACGGAACCCTCTCAAGATTTTATATAATGCTACCATGCTGGTAACTTCCTGTTTTGGAATCCCTTTCCTCATCACTTATAGTATTTAACTCAAACCTCCTGCCCCACTATCCTCAACACCAATTCTCCAGTTTTACACCTATAAACAAGACCCTCAATTCTTATTTCCTACACGGGCCTTTCAAGTTTCAACACTACAAATAACGTGACCATGTAATGTGGGAGATAAAGGGCAGCAATATAAAGTGCTTTTCACTTGCTGGTGGTGAAAAATAAAAAGTCCCCCGAGTCTGAAAATGGAGCTTATTTCACATTCAACTTACATCTTTTCCTAGCCACCACCAAAGTAAGTGTCAGAATCTTAGCAAATCTGATAGCAGGTCTAAGAATTTCAAAATTGCAACCACATAATGATATGCACGCTGCAGCATCTGAGGGTGAAGTGTATTATATGGACACCTGCAGGTTGCTCTCAGTGAGCATCTGAGCCTACTTTAGTGAATAACACACTATGGATCAGGAATCCCCTAGCCACGTACACTGATACTACATACAAACTCCTCACCAGAATCCACAGAAAAACTCCACTGGTTCTGGGAAAGAAACACTTGGAATATCTTAGGGAATTATTAATTCATACCCCCGAATCAAGTATGGGCTTTCCAGGTGGCACTAGTGGTAAAGAATCCTCCTGCCAGTGTAGGAGACATAAGAGACGTGGATTGGGAAGATCCCCTGGAGGAGGAAATGGCAACCCACTCCAGTATCCCTGCCTAGAGAATCCCATGGACAGAGAAGGCTGGCAGGCCACAGTCCACAGGGTCGTAAAGAGTTGGACACGATTGAAGCAACTTAGCAGGCATGCACAAAGCAGGTATAAAAATGGTCATAACACACACATATCATGTGGATTAAGAGGTTTCCATAGTCTTGGAAAGACCACAAATTCTCACCAAACTACCTAAGGACCACTGCTTTCCTACTTAGGTGAAGAACTGGTACAGAAACTAAATGTTCACCCATCAGATGGAGATCCTTCAGTGAGACATGCTATACAAAGAAGGAATTATCTGGCTGATAGGACAGCAGAATGAGACTATTATCCTAAACACATTTTAATATACGTCATCCTTTTTAAATTTAAATTGATTTCATCCTTAGACCTATTAAAACCAAAGTAAAACATTAAAAATTAAAGACATGAGGAAATAAGCACAGTTCTCCACAGTAGGCTTTCAACACACAAGGATAACATGATGATAATGATGTGGATGTGGATAGTGATGAGGATAAAAGTGCTTGCTATGCTTCCGCAAGCACTGTTAACAGCTTTCGGCCTTGACGTTTTAACTTCTGTAAAAGCTTTGACCTCAGCTATGCTTACTGTACTGACCATAATAAAATGTATATGACTATGATCTTAATCTCATAAATTTTCTAACTTCACAGTTGTAAGACACTTGAGCAAGGTTTCAACCCCAGAACTTATGAGTATCCAACATTCGTCTCACAAGTATGGATTTCTTTCACCAGTGAACATCTGTTGTTGGCTTCTCAAGTCTCTGTACTATTAATAGAAGAGTTGATGATGGAGAAAACCTTAAAACAACTTCCATATCCATTGAGTTTTATGATGTTAAACAATTGTAATAAAAACATTAAGTATTCACAAGTTCCTATCAGACTTGAACTGAACTTGATGACAGACTTTAACACTAATATTTTATTGAGGAATAAGGATGTAAGGGCACTTAAGTCGCTTATCTTGTCTCAGTCTTTGTACAGTCCTCATGAATCATTTACTAATTCCTTTGCTTGGTTTTAAAGAAAATTAACACATGTGAGTTTGTTCCTAGAGAAGATGAAAGGACTTGCAAATAGATAAATTATCCATGAGTAAACTAACACACTATACACTAGCATTAAATATGGCACTGACTCGATTTGTGATATATTATTAAATTTCCTAAAACTGAAGTATCTTTCTTGTAAGTCTCAAAGTATCATACAGAAGAGGATAAAAAGTTTTACGAAATGATTTGAACCAACTTCAAGTTCAAGATGGTTTGACTCTACCTACCTCACTGTTCAGAGATCCATGTTTTCATTTCACATCATTTGGGTATGGACAGAGCACTAGATTTGAATTCCAATGTCCAAACCTGACTTCTTCTGTGGGAATCCCAGTCAAATCTAACCTTTCTAGTTTAATACATTTGAACTCTGAAATATGGTTTCAACATTTCTATGCATGGAGACTTGGAATGATGTAATAGATAAAGGAGATACTTTTTTAAAATAAAAAATTATAATATCCAATCAATGTTCCAATTGATTTAATATTCTTAGAAAAGATTCACTTTTAAAAAGTTCTCACTGAAAGTTAATTCACATTAACAATACTTTATTTTAATTGAAAAAAAGTATTTCCTGGGGCCAATGGTAATGTTGCACATGTTTACGTGTGTATGTGTATGTTTATCTAAAAGACTTCACTTTCTCTACAAGTGCTCCATGAACTCTGATTGAACATGGCAGAAGAATCGAAGACTCTGGAGATACCACTTTTCCAGAGTCCAATTCGGACACTTTCTCTAAGTGAGGCAGTTTCTCTCTTATGGTAAAAATGAATTCTCTCTATATCAGAGGCTGGGAAAGTCAAGAGATGTACAAGAGGTCAAAATTAAGTCCATTAAATCCCAGCCCTGGATTTAGTCACCATGGAGACAGGGGAGATAAATAAACCAGCAACCTTAACAAATGTGCTGCACCTTTGCCAGACATCTCTCTGACTTTACCGTTATTTTTACTTAAGTATCTTTCAGTCCAAACATAACTGACGATGAAGGACTATGAACCAAACAGAACGAGGCCCAAAAGAAATAGGAATGCTCATGCCGGCAAAGGGCAGGCAAAGAGTCAACAGCAGCCCCCCTCAGCAGTGGTGCCTCTCTGTTCCCCTTGAAAAACGATTGCAACACGAAGCTCCAGAGGCAATGAATATGGGGAAAATATGTGGCCCTACAGCCAGAGGAAACCATGTCAAAAAAGAAAAACAGACATGAAGTAAACTGACCTAATTAAAGGAGAAAAGTATACTGAGAGCAGGGAGACGGGAACACAGCTGGAGGGGAGGGGGCGCTGTGAGAAGCTCAGGACACTGAGGTGGGGTTTAGCTGCTTCTTTGATGGAAACCAGGAGCTGAAACGGGTGCTGCCCTTCATCATGGCTCCCCTGCAAGTGAACACAGAATCCAGACACGTGAAGGTCCACCCCCGGGCCTGCTGCCACACCAATGGGAAGCTCTGAGACAGACAGTTACACCTTGTCACGTGGACACCAAGGATGCCTTGCCACAGACCACAGGAAGAAAAGGGGGAGCCTGGGATGGTGGAATGAAGCAAGCAAGAAGGAACCAGACTATCAGAGCTTGGCACTCAGGTGCTGGGCAGGAGTCTTCACTGTGTTTCACAATTATGTACTAAACACCTACTGTGTGATCAATGGACACATCACTGCTTGTGATTATGGCGTTGACTTAAGAGGTAAAAGCTGAAGACTCTCAACGTCTAACGTGTCCCAACAGGATAACAACACAAATAAAACTCAGAGTGCTACTACATTTGTCCAGGTGCCTTCTAGTTCTTCTCCATATGTACATGTCACTTGACAAGTATAACTACAGCAGAGTATACCCATTTTGCATTCTACATTTTTAATCAGGTTGTATTATACAAATTCTTTCATACTGCTTTGCAAGTGTCAAAATTTTTAATTTTGAACAGATACATGGAATTCCACTACTTAGAAGCTATATAATTATTATCTAAAACTATTTGTTGAATAAATGAACCATTTCTCTCTAATGCTGCGATTGTTTAAATTCTAATTTTTGTCCTTATAAACAACACTGTGATGAATATCCATAACATACAGCTTTTTTCTTTTCTTAGAACAGCTTGTTTCTTAGGACACATTTCCCCCAGATAGGATTACTGGATCAAGGGGTACCAATCTTTATGACTTTTGCCATATATTGCCAAATAATGTTCCAAAAAAGCTTTTTACCAACTTACAATGTTACCAGCAATGAGTAAGTGTTTACTGGTTCCAAGGTAACCATAGTAGCATCAGGTTTTCTTTTTGTTTTGTTGACTTAACAGATGAGAAATGTACCTCGTTGCTATTTGAATATGCTCATCTTTGCACATCTGTGATGCTGAACATTTTTCCATGTGTTCATTACTTTGTGATAGAAAGTGAATGTCTTTTACCCATCTCCTACTGGAGAATTCATTTAGCCAACAGAGATGGAGACTCTCTGATATGTCAGGCCTTACAATCTATATGAACTCCGTGCAACAATATGGAAACCAATTATCCTGTCATATTTACTACCAACCTCTTCCTGGCCTGTTTCCCTTTTCAATATTTTGCCCCAGCTCTACTGAAGCACAATGACAAAAACTGTACATATTTAAGGTATACAATACAACGTGATGGCTTGACATGCATACCCTGTGAAAAGACTATTGCTATCAAGTCAGCACCTCAGTTACCACTCTGTCTCTGTGTGGTGAGAATGCTTAAGATCTAGTCTGTCAGTCCATTTTTATCTATTTGATTCCATTGACCTCTTCCTTTCTGAGATCTATCAATTGTTTTTTGTGGCCATGTGGCACAGTTTGCAGGATCTTAATTCCCCAACCAGGGATTGAACTTGGGGCCAGAGCAGTGTAGCATGGAGTCCCAACCACTGGACCACCAGGGCAGTCCCCAGAGTTTGATCACCGTATAGTTTACAAGGTTATCATATTTCCAGGGATTTGATAATTACGCTATTTTCTGTGGTCTTCTTTAGAAGTTTCTATAAGAGTCTCATAAATATATCCTGTAATTATAAAATTTCAAAGCTTCAATTTCTACTTCATGATTTGTGACCTTTAACATATCTCGCTCTTTCAACAGAAGCACTTAGTTTAAAAAACAAGATATAAAATAAAAGATGGGGCTTCCTCATGGTCCAATGGCTAGGAATTCACTTGCCCAGTGCAGGGGGCCTGGGTTCGATCCCCAGTCACAGAGTGAGATCCACAACTAAAAGTTCACATGCCAAAACAAAGATGTGGTACTGATGCTCCTGCTCTGAATCAGGTCCCATCAGAAGTTACCCCTCCTATCAGATGTTTACCCTCAACCCTTTTAAGGTATTCCTTCAAATGAGCATCACCTAGTATGCACTTGAAAATTCACACACTGCTATTTTGAGAGGAAGGATGGCTCTAACTTTGTAGTCGCAATAGCGCAATAGACCTGGGGTTGAAAAGTCACATGTGTGTAAAAGCCAAGCAGGTCTTACAAAATAGTAAGACATTCAGATAATGGCACCCGACCCTTGTCCTTAGTGTCAAGGAGATAACAGAGTGGTGGACACTGTGGCAAGTTTCAGAGCTCATGTTCTATCTAAAGATACAGCAGCTATTTGGCTCCAGCCTAGCATTGCTCAACAGGAATGCAGGCTCGATGCTGCCAGATCTTCTGATATTTCAAGAGAAGATGAAAATCTGGATTTTTTTTAAAAAAATGTGAAATCTCTCAATTTCTAAATGATTGGCAATTCACTTAAAATTTTAAAAGAACACCTCTGTGTGCCAGATCCAGCCCACCAGCTTGAGACCTTGGCTCTAGACAGAAGATTTCCAAAGTCTTTAAGCCTGTGTGACCCATCTGGGCTGCTTTTCCTGCTTACTACTAGTGCACCAAGAAGAGAGGTCACATGAATAGACATGGTACGAATCAAATCACCATGACTACTACTCTTACAAATTTTGTTTTGTGAATATTAAAAACTGCCAAATCGATAATGAAAGTGACCATATGTCAATCATATAAATATTTCCTAGAAGTCAAATTAATGCTTCCTTAATTGACAAAATAATCTCTACTACAAAAACTAACACAGAGAATACCCAGCTCAAGTATGCATTAAGAATTACATTGTATTCAAGTTTTTGTTCCAAGTAATTCCATACCTATTGGGCAGCCAAAGAGAACAAATTCAAGTTCTTCAATTATAAAGCTTACCTGTGAAAAATGCTGTGCTAAACATAAAACAGGATACATTATCATTAAAGAAACATAAAATATATCCTCATGTGGAAACTGCAAAGTCCATTTTCCTTAACTGTCCAGTTTTTCCAAATAACTTTTAAAAACAAGAATGTGAAATACAGTTACATTTGTTTTCATTTTGGGGGCATTTGGGTCCCAGACACAGCTGCACATGCTCATATGGAGGTGACATAATTCACCAGCTCAAGGAGCAAAACTGGAGATGGCGACTTTGGTTTGCACCCCTGAACCCATACTGGTCTACTCAATGCTGGGCAATTTATTTTAAAAAGGAAAATCAAGCTTTAGCTTCCTCATTTGCAGAAGGGAAAATAATCCAGGGATGTCCTACCCTTGAAGACTATTAAACCAAAATGTGTCATTCTTTTTGTTTTGCTCACTCTTATATTCCTGATCCAGTCCACAGAAGGGCTGAATGAATGAATAAAAGAAAGGAAAACACATCAACACATCATAAGACACCACAACATCGTGACCGTTGAGCTATTACTTTAAAATCAATGCCACAGATTTCTGTCACAGTGAAGCAGAACTTAATGCATTCTATTTCATTAACTCACTTGAGAAGTTCACTGCTCTCAAAGAAAACCCAAAGATGTTACGTTTTAGTCAAAGATGTCATCCAGGGAATTGTTAATATCAGAAAACCACTTCAAATATGCCTTCACAGGACTTAAACTAAAATGTTCCATTTTAAGAATACAGTCTTGTACACATAGTTTCTACTGAAGTTTTCTTACTGACAAAGTTTGTCAGGGCTGCAAACTACAGTGGAAGTGGTAAGGGCAAAAAATGTATCTGATAGGCCAAGTTTCACCTGGCCAGCATTTCCAACTCAGTTGATGGGAGGATGTTTTTAGCTTTTCTGTGTATGTCCGTAAACAATCCAGTGTCTGTTTCTGTGGAAAAATAAAAGCAAGACCTGTGAAAGGGCACAGAGCAAAAACCTTGGCTCCTTAAACAGAGCTTTTCAACTGCCCTAGGGCTCCTTGGAGGAGAAGAGTTGCAGCCTCCTACATGAGCCAAGGCAGTTCTGGTTTGGTGTTCTCTACTGTGGATGTGACTGGTGATAGAAGCAAGGTCTGATGCTGTAAAGAGCAATATTGCATAGGAACCTGGAATGTCAGGTCCATGAATCAAGGCAAATTGGAAGTGGTCAAACAGGAGATGGCAAGAGTGAACGCCAACATTCTAGGAATCAGCGAACTGAAATGGACTGGAATGGGTGAATTTAACTCAGATGACCATTGTATCTATTACTGCGGGCAGGAATTCTTAGAAGAAATGGAGTAGCCATCATGGTCAACAAAAGAGTCTGAAATGCAGTACTTGGATGCAGTCTCAAAAACGACAGAATGATCTCTGTTCGTTTCCAAGGCAAACCATTCAATATCACGGTAATCCAAGTCTATGCCCCAACCAGTAACGCTGAAGAAGCTGAAGTTGAATGGTTCTATGAAGACCTACAAGACCTTCTAGAACTAATACCCAAAAAAGATGTCCTTTTCATTATAGGGGACTGGAATGCAAAAGTAGGAAGTCAAGAAACACCTGGGGTAACAGGCAAATTTGGCCTTGGAATATGGAATGAAGCAGGGCAAAGACGAATAGAGTTTTGCCAAGAGAACGCACTGGTCATAGCAAACACCCTCTTCCAACAACACAAGAGAAGACTCTACACATGGACATCACCAGATGGTCAACACCGAAATCAGATTGATTATATTCTTTGCAGCCAAAGATGGAGAAGATCTATACAAGTCAGCAAAAATAAGACTGGGAGCTGACTGTGGCTCAGATCATGAGCTCCTTATTGCCAAATTCAGATTTAAACTGAAGAAAGTGGGGAAAACCATTAGACCATTCAGGTATGACCTAAATCAAATCCCTTATGATTATACAGTGGAAGTGAGAAATAGATTTAAGGGACTAGATCTGATAGAGTACTGGATGAACTATGGACGGAGATTCGTGACATTGTACAGGAGACAGGGATCAACATCATCCCCATGGAAAAGAAATGCAAAAAAGCAAAATGGCTGTCTGTGGAGGCCTTACAAATAGCTGTGAAAAGAAGAGAAGTGAAAAGCAAAGGAGAAAAGGAGATACAAGCATCTGAATGCAGAGTTCCAAACAACAGCAAGAAGAGACAAGAAAGCCTTCCTCAGCAATCAATGCAAAGAAATAGCAGAAAACAACAGAATGAGAAAGACTAGAGATGTCTTCAAGAAAATTAGAGATACCAAGGGAACATTTCATGCAAAGATGGGCTTGATACAGACAGAAATGGTATGGACCTAACAGAAGCAGAAGATATTAAGAAGAGGTGGCCAGAATACACAGAAGAACTGTACAAAAAAGACCTTGACGACCCAGATATTCACGATGGTGTGATCACTCATCTAGACCCAGACATCCTGGAATGTGAAGTCAAGTGGGCCTTAGTAAGCATCACTATGAACAAAGCTAGTGGAGGTGATGGAATTCCAGTTGAGCTATTTCAAATCCTGAAAGATGATGCTGTGAAAGCGCTGCACTCAATATGCCAGCAAAGTTGGAAAACTCAGCAGTGGCCACAGGACTGGAAAAGGTCAGTTTTCATTCCAATCCCAAAGAAAGGCAATGCCAAAGAGTGCTCAAACTACCACACAATTGCACTCATCTCACACGCTAGGAAAGTAATGCTCAAAATTCTCCATGCCAGGCTTCAGCAATATGTGAATCGTGAACTTCCAGATGTTCAAGCTGGTTTTAGAAAAGGCAGAGGAACCAGAGATCAAATTGCCAACATCCGCTGGATCATCGAAAAAGCAAGAGAGTTCCAGAAAAACATCTATTTCTGCTTTATTGACTATGCCAAAGCCTTTGACTCTGTGGATCACAATAAACTGTGGAAATTCTGAAAGAGATGGGAATACCAGACCACCTGACCTGCCTCTTGAGAAACCTATATGTAGGTCAGGAAGCAACAGTTAGAACTGGACATGGAACAACAGACTGGTTCCAAATAGGAAAAGGAGTACGTCAAGGCTGTATATTGTCACCCTGCTTATTTAACTTCTATGCAGAGTACATCATGAGATACGCTGGGCTGGAAGAAGCACAAGCTGGAATCAAGATTGCCAGGAGAAATATCAATAACCTCAGATATGCAGATGACACCTCAGTTACGGCAGACAGTGAAGAGGAACTAAAAAGCCTCTTGATGAAAGTGAAAGAGGAGAGTGAAAAAGTTGGCTTAGAGTTCAACATTCAGAAAAGGAAGATCATGGCATCTGGTCCCATCACTTCATGGGAAATAGATGGGGAAACAGTGGAAACAGTGTCAGACTTTTTTTGGGGGCTCCAAAATCACTGCAGATGGTGATTGCAGCCATGAAATTAAAAGACGCTTACTCATTGGAAGGAAAGTTATGACCAACCTAGACAGCATATTAAAAAGCAGAGACATTACTTTGCCAACAAAGGTCCACCTAGTCAAGGCTATGGTTTTTCCAGTGGTCATGTATGGATGTGAGAGTTGGACTATGAAGAAGGCTAAGCCCCAAAGAATTGATGCTTTTGAACTGTGGTGTTGGAGAAGACTCTTGAGAGTCCCTTGGACTGCAAGGAGATCCAACCAGTCCATTCTAAAGGAGATCAGTCCTGGGTGTTCTCTGGAAGGACTGATGCTAAAGCTGAAACTCCAATACTTTGTCCACCTCATGCGAAGAGTTGACTCATTGGAAAAGACTGATGCTGGGAGGGACTGGGGGCAGGAGGAGAAGGGGACGACAGAGGATGAGATGGCTGGATGGCAACACCGACTCAACAGACATGAGTTTGGGTGAACTCCGGGAGTTGGTGATGGACAGGGAGGCCTGGCGTGCTGTGATTCATGGGGTCACAAAGAGTCGGACACGACCGAACTGACTGTGGTAAGACCTAAAGCTTTATTTGAGGACAGGATTTTATCATTTAAAAAAAAGTTTGAAAACAACCCTTCTGGATAAAGGCTGGGGCTGATAGTAACGCCAGGACTTTAACCTTAAAATGGAAGAGTTGATCATAGCTGGCAGCTGAGAGAAACAGGGAAGGATCTCTGACTACCACTATAACTGATGAAATTGATCAAATTCAGATTAAACATTTCTAAAAAGCTGTCCTACTTGTTCACTCTTTAGGGTTTAATATCTTTAAGCTAAGCTAAGCTAAGTTGCTTCAGTCGTGTCCGACTCTGTGCGACCCCATAGACGGCAGCCCACCAGGCTCCCCCGTCCCTGGGATTCTCCAAGCAAGAACACTGGAGTGGGTTGCCATTGCCTTCTCCAATACATGAAAGTGAAAAGTGAAAGTGAAGTCACTCAGTCGTGTCCGACTCAGCGACCCCATGGATTACAGCCTACCAGGCTCCTCCATCCATGGGATTTTCCAGGCAAGAGTACTGGAATGGGGTGCCAGGCTTCATATTTTCTATCTAGGGTTTAATATATTTAAAAATCTCTGACAAATATTAAAAGCAGCAAGGGAAAAACAACAAATAACACACAAGGGGATTCCCATAAGGATAACAGCTGATCTTTCTACAGAAACTCTTCAGGCCAAGAGGGAATGGCAGGACATACTTAAAGTGATAAAAGAAAATAACCTAGAGCCCAGATTACTGTACCAAGCAACGATCTCCTTCAAATATGAAGGAGAAATCAAAAGCTTTTACAGACAAGCAAAAGCTGAGAGAATTCAGCACCACCAAACCAGCTCTCCAACAAATGCTAAAGGATCTTCTCTAGACAGAAAACACAGAAAGGGGGTATCAACTCAAACCCAAAACAACAAAGTAAATGGCAACGGGACTATACTTATCAATAATTACCTTAAATGTAAATGGGTTGAATGCCCCAACCAAAAGACAAAGACTGGCTGAATGGATACAAAAACAAGACCCCTATATATATTGTCTACAAGAGACCCACCTCAAAACAAGGGACACATACAGATTGAAAGTGAAGGGCTGGAAAAAGATATTCCACACAAATAGAGACCAAAAGAAAGCAGGAGTAGCAATACTCATATCAGATAAAATAGACTTTAAAACAAAGGCTGTGAAAAGAGACAAAGATGGATACTGCATAATGATCAAAGGATCAATCCAAGAAGAAGATATAACAATTACAAATATATATGCACCCAACATAGGAGCACCACAATATGTAAGACAAATGTATGAAAGGGGAAATTAACAGTAACACAATAGTAGTGGGAGACTTTAATACCCCACTCACACCTATGGATAGATCAACTAAACAGAAAATTAACAAGGAAACACAAACTTTCATTAAATGATACAACAGACCAGCTAGACCTAATTGATATCTAGGGACATTTCACCCCAAAACAATGAATTTTACCTTTTTCTCAAGTGAATACAGAACCGTCTCCAGGACAGATCACATCCTGGGCCATAAATCTAGCCTTGGTAAATTCAAAAAAATTGAAATCATTCCAAGCATCTTTTCTGACCACAATGCAGTAAGATTAGATCTCAATTACAGGAGAAAAACTATTAAAAATTCCAACATATGGACGCTGAACAACACGCTGCTGAATAACCAACAAATCACAGAGGAAATAAAAAAAGAAATCAAAATATGCATAGAAATGAATGAAAATGAAAACACAACAACCCAAAACCTGTGGGACACTGTAAAAGCAGTGCTAAGGGGAAGGCTCATAGCAATACAGGCATACCTCAAGAAACAAGAAAAAAGACAAATAATCTAACTCTACACCTAAAGCAACTAGAAAAGGAAGAAATGAAGAACCCCAGGGTTAGTAGAAGGAAATAAATCTTAAAAATCAGGGCAGAAATAAATGCAAAAGAAACAAAAGAGACCACAGCAAAAATGAACAAAGCCAAAAGCTGGATCTTTGAGAGGATAAACAAAATTGACAAACCATTAGCCAGACTCATCAAGAAACAAAGGAGAAAAACCAAATCAATAAAATTATAAGTGAAAATGGAGAGATCACAACAGACAACACAGAAATACAAAGGATCATAAGAGACTACTATCAGCAATTATATGCCAATAAAATGGACAACTTGGAAGAAATGGATAAATTCTTAGAAAAGTACAACTTCCCAAAACTGAACCAGGAAGAAATAGAAAATCTGAACAGACCCATCACAAGCACTGAAATTGAAACTGTAATCAGAAATCTTCCAGCAAACAAAAGCCCTGGTCCAGACGGCTTCACAGCTGAATTCTACCAAAAATTTAGAGAAGAGCTAACAGCTATTCTACTCAAACTCTTCCAGAAAATTGCAGAGGAAGGTAAACTTCCAAACTTATTCTATGAGGCCACCATCACCCTAATATCAAAACCTGACAAAGATCCCACAAAAAAAAAACACTACAGGCCTATATCACTGATGAACATAGATGCAAAAATCCTTAACAAAATTCTAGCAATCAGAATCCAACAACACATTAAAAAGATCATACACCATGACCAAGTGGGCTTTACCCCAGGGATGTAAGGATTCTTCAATATCCACAAATCAATCAATGTAATACACCACATTAACAAATCGAAAAATAAAAGCCATATGATTATTTCAATAGATGCAGAGAAAGCCTTTGACAAAATTCAATGTCCATTTATGATAAAAACTCTCCAGAAAGCAGGAATAGAAGGAACATACCTCAACACAATAAAAGTTATATAGGACAAACCCACAGCAAACACTATCCTCAATGGTGAAAAATTGAAAGCATTTCCCCTAAAGTCAGGAACAAGACAAGGGTGCCCACTCTCACCACTAATATTCAACATAGTTTTGGAAGTTTTGGCCATAGCAATCAGAGCAGAAAAAGAAATAAAAGGAATCCAGACTGGAAAAGAAGAAGTAAAACTCTCACTGTTTGCAGATGACATGATCCTCTACATAGAAAAGCCTAATGACTCCATGAGAAAATTACTAGAGCTAATCAATGAATATAGTAAAGCTGCAGGATATAAAATCAACACACAGAAATCCTTTGCATTCCTATACACTAACAATGAGAAATCAGAAAGAGAAATTAAGAAAACAATTCCATTCACCACTGCAACGAAAAGAATAAAATACTTAGGAATATCAATGAAGTCAACCACTTCAGTCAGTTTTTACAAGTCAACCACTTGTAAAAGAATGAAACTAGAACACTTTCTAACATTATACACAAAAATAAACTCTAAATGGATTAAAGATCTAAACATAATACCAGAAACTATAAAACTCCTGGAGGAGAACATAGGCAAAACACTCTCCGACATAAGTCACAGCAGGATCCTCTATGACCCACCTCCCAGAATATTGGAAATAAAAGCAAAAATAAACAAATGGAACCTAATTAAAATTAAAAGCTTCTGCACAACAAAGGAAACTTTAAGCAAGGTGAAAAGACAGCCTTCAGAATGGGAGAAAATAATAGCAAATGAAGCAATGGACAAAGAATTAATCTCAAAAATATACAAGCAACTCCTGCAGCTCAATTCCAGAAAAATAAACGACCCAATCAAAAAATGGGCCAAAGAACTAAGCAGACATTTCTCCAAAGAAGACATACAGATGGCTAACAAACACATGAAAAGATGCTCAACATCACTCATTATCAGAGAAATGCAAATCAAAACCACTATGAGGTACCATTCCACACCAGTCAGAATGGCTGCTATCCAAAAGTCTACAAGCAATAAATGCTGGAGAGGGTGTGGAGAAAAGGGAACCCTCTTACACTGTTGGTGGGAATGCAAACTAGTACAGCCACTATAGAGAACAGTGTGGAGATTCCTTAAAAAAACTGGAAATAGAACTGCCTCATGATCCAGCAATCCCACTGCTGGGCATACACACCGAGGAAACCAGAATTGAAAGAGACACGTGTACCCCAATGTTCATCGCAGCACTGTTTATAATAGCCAGGACATGGAAGCAACCTAGATGTCCATCAGCAGAAGAATGGATAAGAAAGCTGAGGTACATATACACAATGGAGTATTACTCAGCTGTTAAAAAGAATGCATTTGAATCAGGTCTAATGAGGTGGATGAAACTGGAGCCTATTATACAGAGTGAAGTAAGTCAGAAAGAAAAACACCAATACAGTATACTAACACATATATATGGAATTTAGAAAGATGGTAATGATAACCCTATATGCGAGACAGCAAAAGAGATACAGATGTATAGAACAGTCTTTTGGACTCTTTGCGGGAGAGGGCAAGGGTGGGATGATTTAGGAGAATGGCATCGAAACCTGTAAATTATCACATGTGAAATGAATCGCCAGTCCAGGTTCGATGCACGATACAGGATGCTCGGGGCTGGCGCACTGGGATGACCCAGAGGGATGGTATGGGGAGGGAGGTGGGAGGGGGGTTCAGGATGGGAACATGTGTACACCCGTGGCAGATTCCTGTTGATGTGTGGCAAAACCAGTACAATATTGTAAAGTAATTAGCCTCCAATTAAAATAAATACAGTATACTAACACATTTATATGGAATTTAGAAAGATGGTAACAATAACCCGGTGTACGAGACAGCAAAAGAGACACCGATGTATAGATCAGTCTTATGGACTCTGTGGGAGAGGGAGAGGGTGGGGAGATTTGGGAGAATAGCATTGAAACATGTATAATATCATGTATGAAACGAGTCGCCAGTCCAGGTTCGATGCACGGTACTGGATGCTTGGGGCTGGTGCACTGGGACGACCCAGAGGGAGGCAGGGGGAGGGAGGAGGGAGGAGGGTTCAGGATGGGGAATGAGGGTATATCTGTGGCGGATTCATTTCGATATTTGGCAAAACTAATACAATATTGTAAAGTTTAAAAATAAAATAAAATTAAAAAAAAAAATCTCTGGAGAACTCTGTATCAAATAGATGTAACAAAGGCTACTACCCTAACTGAAATGACAGGCCCTATACTGCATGTGGGACAGAGCATGGAACTGGGCGGGGTGGAGGGGAAGGCAGAAATGCAGCAACCTTTTGAATGGATGAAACTAGAAATCCTGAGTGGTCTGGTGCCAGCAAATGTTACTACCACTCTTATAAACACAAGGAGACTGGGGTCCAAAGAGCAGCAAGACTGTGGCTCCGTACACTGTGCCTAGATGAACTGTCTTACAGAGTTCCTTGTTCCAGTTTTTGCAAAGGTGAACATCCCCTATCTCTCAAAAAAGACAGAAAAGAGTAACCTGGCATCATCACAGAGTCTCCAGAAGCTGCCAAAGCTACTAGGACTAGGCGGATGGAGGATGCCTCTCCAGGGTATGTGAAATGGAAGGACTGGCCTTGCCCGGCTGCTCACACCCACGCGGCTGCGCTCAGAACTTCAGTTCCTCAGAAGATGATCTGCCAACCACATTAAGGTGACCCCACGGAAATGCTCCAAATTGGTAGACTGTGAGCGGCTGCCCCACACCTTGGCTCAGCTCACCCCAGGCCTGAAGAGTCCTGACAGCTGACTGGGCGGCCCAGGAGCTGCTCCACGCAGCTTTCCTGTTCCCTACCATCCACAGGGTGCCAGAGGCAGATCTGTAGCCTCAGGCCGACCTTCTAACTATTCTGCTGTGCTTGGCACATTCACTTCTCATGCCCCCAAATTAAAAGCAAATGAGATGTTTTCACCCTTGAAAAGGCAATCCCCAGAGACCTCGTATCTAGGGTAAGCAGTGACATTGGTCAGCTCAATTAAAACAAACGCGCTTAAAATCTACCACACAGATAAAGATTTCTGGACAGTGTTGATGCGAACGCCACACACCAGAAGGTGGAGACTGGTGTAATAATGTGTGGCAATTGGGAAAACTTACCTCACAGTGGATATGTGCAGAACGGGATGTATTCGGTGAGGGCGGGACACCGCTAACAACCACCTCTGATGTGCCTAAGTTAGGAAAAAATGAGAAGCAAGAGGTCAAGTTACCTTTTCAGGAGAAAAGCTAGAAGTTTCTTAAAAAAAAAAAACAAAAAACCCTCACGATCCAAAAGTCAACTTCCTTTGAAATGGCTCACGATAACACCTTCTTCTCTGTATTTACAACTCTTGAAGTTAAGGAAAACTGCCAAGATGTTCTGCATATTTCCCCAAATGTCTGTTTATCATATAACATTTGCACCGGCAATGGATCTGGCCCCCTCATTATCAAGCTGTATTAGCTCAAACACTCAGCATTGTTAGCAGAGTGAGCTCATGGCCTATTTCAGTTTTAAATTAACATTTGGCAATCACCCGGGTAATCAAAACAAATGACTCAGTCATTTAGAATAGATTTATTAGTTGAGTCTCCCCCCGCTCTTTTAACATCTCTAGTGTATTTTGCCACAGGAGAGCTCAGAGCCAGACAGAATGTAGAGCACAAGTCACCAGAGGAATATTTAGAGGTGTTGCCATGGAGATGAGGTGCTTAGTGACTGCTGAAGTTATCTCCAATCAACAACAGGATTAGGCAGCAGGCTGGTGGGCAGGCTCATCCCCGCATGGATGGTTCTGCCTGACTAGGAAACAGGTGTGCCCTGTGCTTTTCCCACTGACACACAAAATGGTACACTCTGACACGCTGCCCTCTCCACACCCTCCAGGCCTCCCCACAGGCAGCGCTGACATCACCACCTTACCCGCCCCCCATTATTCAGAAAGGACTGGCTGGGGCTAAGGAGAAAGGAAGTGTGATCACTGTATCTTCCCCAACATGTGAAATCCTGAAACCCACACCAAAGGCTCTTTTATATCAACTGTGAAATGTACATGAGTGAAAGAATTTGAAGGAAAAGACAGCTCCCTGAGAGAAGGCCCTCCTCCCCCCACAACCCAGGCCCACCTGTTCTGTTCACTCCTCCATTCCCACACCTAGAACAGTACCTGGCACACAGGAGGCACTCATGAAGCATCCATTGAATGAAATAAGGCAAACAAAAACCAAAGATTATAACCAGGCTCAAAACTCCCCACGCTCCACAACCAACTTGTTTCAAGCCGATCATCAAACAAGCAGTGGTTAGAGATTTTCTTTTTAATGTTAATGAATGCGAAAATAAATCCAGTTAGTTCAACAGGCTAATGGGTTCATCAATTTAGAGACCTTAATGACAACTGTTGAAGACAACTCTTCAAATTCAGTATGGACAAGTCTGCTGATGATAGGGACAGGGGTCTTGTCTGCCAGATCTAAAGCCCCAGATCTAAAGACAAATTTGTTAACTTTCAAAAGTGAATGCTTAAATTGACTGACTCCAAAGAAATGCCTTCTAGTCCCCTTCCCACCTACACTTAAGGAGAGACAATATTTTCTTGTTCTATCATATGAACAATGTCTCATTGGTTCCATGTTCTACCTCATTTGTCTTACAGGACTTTAAGTTTCTTGGTGACAGGGACAGAAAGCCCCGATTTCTTGGGGACAGGGACAAGAATCCCTGATTTCTTTTCTACCTCCCAGGACTTAGCATGGTATGTATGTACAAAAGCCTTGGCTCAGCCTCATCTACCACCACCCGCACCCCAATCATACGGAACTCACTGTTTCTAAAAGGTGCCACACCCTTTCATGCAGCTGTGGGAAGAATGCAGCATGGCACAGCTGTTCACAGCAAGGGCGCCGGAGTCAGACTGGCTGGGTTCATGTGCTGGCCCCGCCTTATATCAGCTGTACAACCTCTGGGAACCTCATAATGGTAAGTGACATCACAGAGGGACTGGACGCTGGCAAGATGGCAGGGCATGTAAAGCCCCTAACCAGGGCCTCACTCATATAAGGTACTCAGTGAACATCACATATATATTTATCACGATGATTACAGCAGGCAGAGAATGAAATGTTATCAAACTTGGATAATAATTTCATATTCTGCCACAGACAGTTGGCCCCAAGCATACCCCTACGTAGATCCAACCCAACCTAAACTTTGAATCTGAATCCATCACAGTCTAGCCTTATGATACTAGTCCATTTTACTCACTTTGTCGGAACCAGTTTTTCCTAGAGATAGATTCGATATGCAGTGGGCTCTATTTGAAGGAATCCCATTCTCTAAACAACCAGAATAGCTTCCTCCCTAAGATCCCAACACTGCCAGTACCTTCCCTGCTTCCTCTCTGTCTACTCCCTACCTCTACAAGCTCAGGCTCTAAGGAGCCTTGTGGGGCCAGAGAACTTGTTTTCCAGTAACCACACCAAGTCACCGGCTCTCTTGAGTCCTTGAGTGTTATGTTCCCTGACACCCTCCAGAGGGCAGTAGAGAGAAAGGCCCAAAGGCTGAGCACACAGAACTCGCTGCACCGGGGTCCAACTTGGTCCCCTGCCAGAGGAGTCTTGGGTTGCAGAGTTCATGGTTTCACCTTCAAGAACTACCCCACAAAGAAAGACAAAAACATACAGCAAGATTTTAACAGCATCTGTATCTCCATTTCACTTTATTGTCAGGGCTAGTGCCCTCAACATTTAGTTGGGGTTGGGGGGATAAAGGCACTCATGGCGATAGTGTTGTGTACACTTTTCAATCTGCAGTGTGCAACTGTGGCCCTGACCAGACATAACACAAATTGTGTTGATGATATTGCGCAAGTCAAAGAGTAAAAACAGGACAGCAGCCAAACATACTGGGTAAAATGTGATGACAGCAAAGTAATCCAAAATAAAACCCAAACACTTTAGGGTCAGTCATGCTTTCAAATAAATCACGTTAATCTTATCCCACCCTGACAGAATTAATAAGTGAAGTTAGACAAACTATTTATGTTATTCCAGAAGCCAGAAGCTACATTATAGTGACATTCAACATACACAATCATTCTCCTTCAGGTTTAACAAGGGTATTTTGGTCACAGATACTGATGATCCTATCACTATGGACAGCCAAGCCTAAATGATCCCCAAATCACCAATCAACTCAGTGAATTATATGGAAACATAACATCCAGAAACAGCAGCTGTCTGAATGAACCTAAAGACCAGTTGAATCAGTCAAAATGGATGAGCTCCATAGAATCATTGTCTCCTCAATTGTCATGGTAACCATTCCTTAATCATATCCTTCCAAATATTCTCTCCTACCTTAGAAACCAAAGAGCAGTGAACCCCAAATACCTTCTTAATTAGGTATGCTTGTGATGGTACCAGGCAGCAGCTTAGACTTATTTATCCTGCTTTGATTCAAATGCTTACACTGCTATGGTTGTCAAGACATCAGCATATGCACGTCTAAAACACATTTGAAATGTTACCATTATATGCAATAAGAAATACAAATGAGATGGCCACTGGCTTCTTTCCTTCAGCAGAAGAACTGATAAAGCGGCTCTTACCCAGTAAAATTATGTGTTGGTATAAACAAACAGTTAAGACAAAAGATGCCTCATTTTAATAATTTCAACATAATCAAGATCTATAACATCATAATCAAATCTTTACCAACACATTAACTTAATACATAAACAAAAACCAAAAGGATATTATGTTATAGAAATAAAATAAAATCCAATTTTGTGTCCTTAGATTGAATATAATACACTCTATGTCTGGAAGATTATCTATTCCACACAAGTTTCTACATTTACTTTATATGATATAATATTCTTCAGAAATTGGAAAGAGAAATGTTTTATGTTTATTCAACCTGGCAAAAGAGAGATTATATTTTTAAAAGATATCTATTAGATATATTATACATTTTAAGTTGTGATCCTTCTAGATTCATCCTTAGACTTTTATGCACAACTTTTCCAAAGTTAGAGTAGTAAGCCATTTAAAAATATTGCATTGGAATATATGGAACCTTTTTAAATATAGAATTTGCTTGTACTGGTTTCCAACTAGTAATAAAAGGTCTTTCCTTCCAGAAATGCACAACCTGTATACTAATAAAAGAGGAAAGGTAAGCAGTGTGTCCACCAGGCCCCAAATAAGCACTAAGGAGCTCTTTCGACAGGCCATTTCTGGATGCAAATTTACAGAATTTTTGGTCACAAAGGGTGGATGAAAAATAAAAATATATTCATTCCTTTTTAATTGGCATACTAAAATTTGCAACAAAAGCAAAAATAATCAAGTGGGACTATATAAAATAAAAAAGCATCTGTGCAGCAAAGAAAATGATCAACAAAGTGAAAAGGCAACCTATGGAATGAGAGAAAAATATTTGCAAATCATATATCTGATAAGGAACTAGTATCCAAAATATACAAAGAACTCATACAACTCAATGGCAAAATAAATAATCCAATTAACAAATGGGCAGTGGAAGTGAATAGACATTTTCCCAAAGAACACAAACACATGGCCAACAGGTACATGAAACGACGCTTCAACATCACTAATTTCCCTGGTTCAATATCAGGGAAATGTGAACCCAAACCACAAAATCACCTCACACCCACAGAATGGCTATTATCTAAACACTACAAGTAACAAGTGTTGGCAAGGATGTAGAACAAAAGGAACATTCTTACACTGTTGGTGGGAATGTAAATTGGTGCAGCCACTACAGAAAACAGTATGGAGAGTCCTCTAAAAATTAAAAATAGAACTATGCTATAATCTAGCAATTATATTTCTTGGTATTTATCCAAAGAAAAGCCCAAAGATAATCTGCACCCCCATTCATCGCAGCACTACTTACAATAGCCAAGATATGGAAACAACCCTCTTACCCATCAAAAGATTAATGGATAAAGAAGATGTAGAACATGTATATACAATGGAATGCTACTTAGACATAAAAAGAAGGAAATCTTGCCACTTGCAACAACATGGATGGACCTCTGGGGCATTATGTAAGTGAAATTAGACAGAGAAAGACAAATACTGTATGATTTCTCATATATACAATCTAAAATTTTTATTTTAAAAAGCTCATATATACAAAGAACAGGGGTTGGGGAAATGGGTGAAGGGGGGGGTCTAAGGTTACAAAAACACACTATAGGTATTTTCCTCATATGCTTTTACATAACTGCTGGCTAATGAGCTTTAAAAGACTAAAGAAACGTAGAAAAACAAATAAAACATTAAGAATACTTAGGAATACAAAAGTCATCGATAACAGAATAAACTAAAATTATGAGGCATGAGGAACAAGTAGGAACAACGCAAAAAAACCCATCACCACAACCACCACCACCAAAAAAGAACAACAACAAATGGCGAAATCCAGCAAGAAAAATGGAGCAGCAAATATTTGCTAAAGTTAAAAGGTAAAACCTTGAGATCCTGTCCTTTGCCCTAATGTTCAATGGTATTTTTGTTTTAAAAATATGAAGACTGATGTCCTTTCAATGACTATTACAACAGTTCCCAAATAAAACAAACAATAGAATAAAAATTCACTGAATTGACTGATAGGCTTGAATTAGTCACTGCCAAGTTTACGACTTTCCCACAACTCCAAGCATTCTTTTGTCAAGAGAAACAGGATTCCCTGCTCCCACCCCGCCATGATGACCACGGGTGGCTTTCTGGGTGACTATAATTTGTGTTTTTTTATAACTCATTGGGGAATACCTACCCAATTAGAACTCCACAATCAAAGCAACGATGGACAAAGGATGAGTACAGATGCATAAAATCTGACAATTCTGATAGCTGCCTCTGCAGGGCCCAGGTTATCCCAGAACAAGAGAAATTCCTGAGCCAAAGGCTTAGTTCTAACCCTACCTTCTCCCCACAGAGCTATCACTGAATCCTAGCCATTTGTCCTACAAAGAGCTTTCATACCTTTTCTTCCTTATAATCACATTTCTACAATCCTAATTTGGTTCATGATTACTTCAGACCTAGACTACTTACTTCACCAGGCTTCCTATGGCTCAGATGGTAAAGCATCTGCCTACAATGCGGGAGACCTCGGTTCGATCCCTGGGTCGGAAAGATCTCCTGGAGAAGGAAATGGCAACCCACTCCAGTACTCTTGCCTGGAAAATCCCATGGACAGAGGAGCCTGGTAGGCTACAGTTCATGGGCTCTCAAAAGAGTCAGACACAACTGAGCGACTTCACTTCACTTCACTTCACTTCCTGTCTTCATAGAGCTGCTAGAAGAACTGTTCAAATGTACCACCTTGAATGGATCACTCCCAATCCTCCAAACTTTCTTCTCCTTCAATCTAAACGCCAAATTTCTAGCATGAAACTCAAGGCCTCCCAGTCATATTCAAATCTACTTTTCTCCATCCCCCCACACTCAACTTTAGCTTTGGCTGACTCCATGCCTCTGAGCTTTGTTACCACTGCAGAGTAAAAGGTGCTTTGATGCATGTCACCTTCCCTAAATCAGTGAGATTCTCAAATTGGCTGCACCTAGGAAGCCAAAGCAACTAGTAACGTCTGAGTGGCCCTCATGGTCCCCCAGATGAATGAATATGGAGCCAAGTTTAAGAACAATCGTCCCAGTCTCCTGGGGGAGAGGGTTACTACTGTTGCTGCTGCTACTGCTAAGTCGCTTCAGTCGTGTCTGACTCTGTGTGACCCCAGAGACGGCAGCCCACCAGGCTGCCCTGTCCCTGGGATTCTCCAGGCAAGAACACTGGAGTGGGTTGCCATTTCCTTCTCCAATGCATGGAAGTGAAAAGTGAAAGGGAAGTCGCTCAGTCGTGTCTGACTCTAGCGACCCCATGGACTGCAGCCTACCAGGCTCCTCTGTCCATAGGATTTTCTAGGGAAAAGTACTGGAGTGGGGTGCTATTACCTTCTCCAGGGGAGAGGGTTACTGAAACACAAAGTGTTGAGCTGCATCCCCAGTGCTTCTGATTCAGTGGGTCTGAAATGGGGCCCATGAATCTGCATTTTCAACAAGCTCCCAGGTAATGCTGATGCTGCTGGTCCAAGGACACCACTTTGATAAATGCTAGTCTATAGTTGTGTGAAAGTGAAAGTGAAGTTGCTCAGTCGTGTCCGACTCTTTGCAATCCCATGGACTGGAGCCTACCAGGCTCCTCCATCCATGGGATTTTCCAGGCAAGAATACTGGAGTGGGTTGCCATTTCCTTCTCCAGGAGATCTTCCCAACCCAGGGATTGAACCTGGGTCTCCCGCACTGTAGGCAGATGCTTGACCATCTGAGCCACCAGGGAAGATAGTTGTGTAATCAGTACAATTATATAGTATAAATATATGTACCATATACACATAATAGTAACTATCATATGCATATTTCATTTGGCAACAGAGAAGGTACTATCTCCTGGAATCCTTCTATTATCACCCTGTACTGTTGTTTAACTTTTTAACCCATTTGCTTTTGAACCAATCTATATAGAAAGTCTTAGAGATTATCCAGTCCAATTCCTTTTCCAAACTGAGACCCCGAGAGGGGAAGTACTTTGCCCAAGGGATCATCAGATGGTTATTGGTAGAACTTGGGCTAGCACTCAACACTCCCGACTCCTTCCTCTTCCCCCTCAGTTCAGTGGTCTTTCCACCACATCCTTAATGTGTCTCTAACAGCTTCTCCAGTTAGGATGGATATTCCTTGCTTGAAGAGATCCCTTTTGTTTTTAATATTCTCCACTGCATCTAGCAAAGTGCCCTGCCCATAGAATAAACGGTCAATAAACATCTGTCACCCTGCTTATTTAACTTCTATGCAGAGTACATCATGAGAAACACTGGGCTGGAAGAAGCACAAGCTGGAATCAAGATTGCCAGGAGAAATATCAATAACCTCAGATATGCAGATGACACCACCCTTATGGCAGAAAGTGAAGAGGAACTAAAAAGCCTCTTGATGAAGGTGAAAGAGGAGAGTGAAAAAGTTGGCTTAAAACCTAACATTCCAAAAGCGAAGATCATGGCATCTGGTCCCATCACTTCATGGCAAATAGATGGGGAAACAGTGGAAACAGTGGCAGACTTTATTTTTGGGGGCTCCAAAATCACTGCAGATGGTGACTGCAGCCATGAAATTAAAAGACGCTTACTCCTTGGAAGGAAAGTTATGACCAACCTAGATGGCATATTCAAAAGCAGAGACATTACTTGGCCAACAAAGGTCTGTCTAGTCCAGGCTATGATTTTTCTAGTGGTCATGTATGGATGCGAGAGTTGGACTGTGAAGAAAGCTGAGTGCCGAAGAATTGATGCTTTTGAACTGTGGTGTTGAAGAAGACTCTTGAGAGTCCCTTGGATGGCAGGGAGGTCCAACCAGTCCATCCTAAAGGAGATCAGTCCTGGGTATTCATTGGAAGGACTGATGCTAAAGCTGAAACTCCAGTACTTTGGCCACCACATGCGAAGAGTTGACTCATTGGAAAAGACTGATGCTGGGAGGGATTGGGGGCAGGAGGAAAAGGGGACGACAGAGGATGAGATGGCTGGAGGGCATCACCGACTCGATGGACGTGAGTTTGAGTGAGCTCTGGGAATTGGTGATGGACAGGGAGGCCTGGCGTGCTGCAATTCATGGGGTCGCAACGAGTAGGACATGACTGAGCGACTGAACTGAACTGAACTGAAAACATCTGATGATTTCATTTGAGGAAGTGTTCAGACTCTTACTCTAGAAGCTGGCTTTTGTATCCTATGAACCATTTCCCGAAGTGCTGACAACTGGGCAGCCTTGCTCCAATCAATTTAGCTGCACAGTAAGTCCTTCTCATTGGCATACACACAGCCAGAGTGTGCTATAGGGATGATAACACACAGAAAGGAAAATTTCAGCTTCCCAGGTGGTTCAGCAGTAAAGAATCTGCCTGCCCATGCAGGAGACACAGGCAAAGCAGGTTTGATCCCTGGTTGGGAAGATCCCCTGCAGAAGGAAATGGCAACCCACTCCAGTATTCTTGCCTGGAAAACCCTATGAACAGAGAAGCCTGGCAGGCTACAGTCCATGGGATAGTAAAGAGTCAGACATGACTAAACAACAACAGCAACAAAAGGAAAATAGGAGGGGTTTTAAAAGAGGAAGGAACAATAAGCTTATGAGGTGACACAAATCAACTTTCAAGTTGTACATCAGAAACTTTCACAAGTACCCCAGGTTCCATCTGATACATACCAGGCCCATGCAGCTGTAACAGCCCAGCAGTGGGGGAAGTCTAAAGTACACTACTCTGGGGACTCGATGCCCTCTGCCAAGGGGCCCCAACTTTTTTTGAACTTTCCTTGCACCTTAACAGAAAAATCCAGGGTAAGCAGGAGACAGAGGGGAAGGGAGACCAAGAGGAGACAAAGGGCAGCAGCAGCAGAAGGGTAAGCAGGGCAGACCCTGTCACATACCCGCCCTGCCTGCCATCATCACAGCATCTCCACAGGCTTTCCAGCTATTTCCAGCAGCCTGGCTGGGAGGAGCAAGACTGTGCCAGGCCTCTTGACTGACTGAGTGAGCCTGTGTACACCTGTGGGATGAACACAGGATGCACTGGTCAGACCGTTACTTCTGCTGCCTCTACAATGGACAGGAACTGCACGTACAATCCAGTCAGCTTGCAGAACTTGGTGTCAATCGTGAGGGTGACCACAAGGAATGTAGTGCTTGTGCCACCATTCGGGTCACCACTGGCCCACAGTAACCCATGACGTTGGCAGCCAAACTGGAATCCCGAGCCTCCATCAAGGATTGTGACTCAATGGAGAGATTCTCTCTGTCCCTTCTTTCCCCTTCCCATTAAAATCTGGTGCTTCCAATAGAGGTAGGACCACATGTACAGTCAACCAGTCAAGCACTGAAATCAAGAAAAAATATGTGAAAGCTTTCCTAATAACAGGCATAACAATAAGTATATATACCAGATCCATACATTAAAAATTCTTCCAATATACAATGAAATTTAATACATTAAACAGGTGAACTTGATAACCAACTCCCCCTTCATGAGTAATTTTGCAGCTAACTGTATGAAGTTTTTGACCCTGGGTCTAATCACAGAGCTGATGGACACATTCCATGAACAGTCACATCCCCAAGACAGCCATTCCTTGAGTGACTGCCCTCATTTATGTTCTAATTCCTAATGCTTTGTCATTTTTTCTCTTCCAATGACTTTAACACCATCCCAATGTTTCCTTATCTCCCTCAGCCTCAAAGTCCCTCTCAGGCCTGATCCCCACCCACCCACGCCTACATAGAATGGTCTGTTCACACAGCCAACTCAAGAAAGCGACACGTACTTGAAGATGCTCATAATATTCACTCAGTTCCAGGAATATAGAAATCATTTATAGTAAGACCTTAAAAGACCTCATCTTTTCACATAGGTTTACTGTCGCATTGGCCAAGCTGGGTAATTGCCTGGAGGTTCTGGTGTCAGATTTATGCTACTACAAGCCAAGAAATAACCTTTGGTCCAAAGCAATCAAACTCTGCCCTGGATACTGGCTCCAAGAGTTGGCATGAGCTCACCGATTGTCACTGTTGCTGGTGACACCACAAATGCAAGGGTCAAAAAGGGGCTCTTTGAGTTGTAAGGCAGGCAATTTGTCAAGCCTGGGGCTCCACTCCACCACAAAGATGGCACGATGCCTCAGTGACCACAGACAGAGACAGTTCCCAGTGCTCACACTGAGCTGCCCAGTAACTCTTGTACAACCTGAGAGTGGTGAGCAGCTGGGCAGCTCTCCCAGGAGCTCACACTGTCACTATTCAGGGAGCCTGTGGGCTAAGTTAAGGGCTTTCCACACGGCTCTGTGGGAAAGAATCCACCTGCAGGAGGCCTGGGTTCGATCCCTGGGTCAGGAAAATCCCCTGAAGTAGGAAATGGCAACCCACTCCAGTATACTTGCCTGGGAAATCCCTGGACAGAGGAGCCTGCTGGGGGTCATAAAGACTCGGACACGACTGAGTGACTGAGCACAGCACAGCGTGACTCAACTCACAGCACTCGTGAGAAGCACTTCTCTTACGTTATGCTATGCTCAGATTCAGTCATGTCCAACTTTTACATTACTATACTTAAAAACAAACACTGTGATTTATCTACAAGTTAATAATAAAACGTGCCTGATATATTCATTATATTTCTGAATCTCAAGTGAAAATAATAGATTTATTAAAGCAGCTTTATTTTTTGGCAATAATTTTAAAATTGTACTATAGTTGATTTACAATGTTGTGCCAATCTCTGCTATACAGCAAAGTGACAGTGTTATACACCTATATACATTTTAAAAAGCAGTTTTTAGAGTTACAGAATTGAACAGAAAGTGGTTCCCACATACCTTAATAAGACCCCTTTCCACTTTCCTCCATTTTTGATACCCTGCATTATTATATTTTGTATAGTTGTTGAACCCTCATTGATAACTATTAACTAATCTTAATAGTATACATTAGGGTTCACTCGGTGTATGTTGTGCATTCTATAGATTTTGACTAATGTTGAAGGATTAAAAAAAAAAAAAAACCCTTTCCAGGAATGCCCTGGCAGTCCAGTGGTTAAGACTCCCACACTTTAACTGCCGAGGGCCCAGGTTTGATCCCAGAACAGGGAACTAAGATCTGACAAGCTGCAAGTTATGCCCAATAAAAACAAAACAAAATCTTTCCAGTACTTTTTGAGGAACAATAAATCTCCTTACCGCAAGAGCATTTTAATTGCTTTAGCTTTGTAAAAGTAAGTTTTGTAGGAACATTGTAATGTACATCACTCATTCCTTTTCAGTGAATCATGGTTTCAACAACTGTCTATAACAGACCCACATACTCAACTTTATCTGAAAACCAACCCTTCACAACTCTCAAACCACCAGCATGGCCCCAAACTTAATAGGAGTCTGAATTATTGGACCACGAAACAAAAAGAAAAATAATCTCCAAGATGACATCTGACCACGAAACAGAAAAATAATCTCCAAGATGACATCTGACCACGAAACAGAAAAATAATCTCCAAGATGACATTTGACATGTTGGAATTAGTCTGCTGATGACTTGGTCTGGAGATGTTTATAAAAACAGCTTTGTCATGAGAAAGCAGAGCAGCGTAAGAGAAGTAGTAGTATCAGGAGACAAAAAAGAGGAGGAAGAAGAAACCTGGGAAAGAAAAGCAAAGAAGGGCAGAAACAGTCGAAATCAGGAGCGTCAGATGGAGACTAGATGCAGGACAGAGCGACAGCAATGGAAAGGAAAGCTTGTTAGACACAAATTATGGTGACATGGATTATTTTGAGGGAGTGAGTTAGGAAGGGAAAAACTGCATCTCAATACTGTGTGTGTGTGTGTGTGTGTGTGTGTGCGCGCTCAGCTGCTTCAGTCGTGTCTGACTCTTTGCACCCAATGGACTGTAGCCCACCAAGTTCCTCTGTACATGCGGCTTCTCCAGGCAAGAATACTGGAATGGGTTGTCATTTCTTCCTCCAGATCTTTCTGACCCAGGGACTGAACCAGCGTCTCTTATGTCTCCAGCACTGGCAGGCAGTTTCTTTACCACTAGCGCCACCTGGGAAGCCCCTATCTCTACTATAGCCCTTCAGTTGCCTAATCATTCGTTCAACTGAATATATCAATGGGAAAGCAACAGTCAGCATGTGAAAAGCTGGCTTTGTACTAGTGTGTAAAGATGGTATACCTTCCATCCACTTTAAATTCCCCCTGAAACCATTTCAAATCTTTCGGAAGGCTCAGGGGATAGGGTTATTCCTGAATAATTATATATTGATACACACACTAGCTGAAGGTATAGATCTACAGGTGTAAAACATTTGTTCTCATTGCTTGCAGTCTTAATCTATGAATAAGTATGAAGCAAGATTCAAATTACATTATGTGTCCTATCCTTGAGGGATTTGACACGTCACTACCTATTTCAGAAGAACATATACCACTTTTCCATTTTATTAGAATTGTTTCTCTCTTGGTTTCTATCTCCCTTCAATCCAAGTATGTACTGAGACTATTTAATAGAGGCTATAGTTTACTCGCAGACAAAATTCTTAAGTACACATCTTTAAGCAATCAGGAAAAGATTCTAGAAAGTCAAACCTGGAATCTGCCTGTAATATTATTTTATCTCAAATACACAGAAGAAAAGGGTGTTTTGGATTTATATCTGGTCTTTGGATCAAGGAAGATCCACAAACTTTTCAAATCTAAGTTAGAAAGCAGCTTTTACACAAAAGCAGATCAGCAGTGGCCTGGGGACTGGGGCAAGGGAAGAATGTGCTGCAAAAAAAGAAGCGAAAGGAAGCATGTAGGGGGAGTGAGTGCCCCAAATATTCCACATCCCAGAGTGGCAGTGGCCTCATGGGTGTATACCCCTGCTGCAACCCAGATGCCTTAACTGGATGTAGTTTACTGTACATAAATTATACTCGATAGAGTGGCTATCAGATTATCTTAATAACCATTCCACAATGCATATGTATATCAAACCATCACATTGTACACTTCCTTTTTTCATATTATTTTTAACCATTTTTCAATTGAAGTGTAGTTAATTTACAATGTTTTCAAATTTACAATGTTTTCAGGTGTACAGAAAAGTTATTGTTATATACATATATCTATTCTTTTTCAGATTCTTTTCCATTAGAGGTTATTACAAGATATGGAATATAGTTCCCTGTTATACAGTAGGCCCTTGTCTATTTTGTATATAGTAGTGTGTACATGTTCATCCTGAACTCCTAATTTATCCATTATAATTTACTTATGACAGATTTATTTATTGTACTTAATTTATTGTACCACACTACACCTATAAATATATATAATTATATATGTTATTCTTTAATAAATTGGGGGAAGTTGATATTTAGAAAGTGGCTCCAAAAAAGGCCAACTGTTTTATCTGTAGATGCAAGTATAAACCTCCTATTACCTCCTATTAGCTTGGCTGCTTCATTTCTTTTCCTTAGTGTGGTTACATGTGCTTACTACACTGGAAATTTTTGCATCTTGTGGCCCAGAAGGGAAGGGTCCAGAATTTGAAAATCTGATCTGACCCTGGTATTTGGAGATGTAGAATCTTTGACAAGGAACTCAAAGTGTCTCCTTAGCATCTAGAAACCATCCGACTGATGATATATATTTTTTTAACATTTTAAGTATTTGAAGCTATCATTATTTACAGGGTGCTTTTTACAAACTTTTGAAAAAGAAAATTTTGTTAATTCAAATGTCTAAATTCACCACTATGGTTTAGTGATATAAAAATGTTTGGAATTGATGTGTCTGTGCGCCTGTATGTACTTTTTAGTCTATAAGCAACCTGGGGGGACACCTGTTACTTCAGGTCACCTAGTCACACAGAAGTGTAGACGATAAATTATGTCTATACACAGACGCTGACAATCAGCTTCCCAAACAAGAATAAAGTCTTATAGTAGACCTGACAGAGATCCACTGAAAAACCAATCCTTAATGTCTTCCCAATAAATCACACATTTTTAATCTGACAGATGCCAAACAGCCTTATCCGCACTCTAAAACTGAAAGTGAATAACAAAACTTGTTGAGTACAGAAATTAACTTTTGTACCATCCTTATCAAAACAACCTTGACAATAAAATCTCTACATTGCCAGCTATCATGTCTTTAGTACTGAAAAGCATATTTAGAATTTTGTGGATTTTGCAAATTCTTGTGATTAGAACGTCTACTATGGACTATGTCCTGAACATATGTAAGAACCAGAGTTTTTAGGTGGGTAAATAAAACCTACAGAAAGTAGAATGCTGGCAACCATGACTTATTTTGATAGCTCTTTTCTTTTTCTAGGTTTCATTGCACTTACAAAGCCAGTACACATGTATCTTTTATCTGTGTATTTTACACCTAGAGTACTCCCAAAATAAAGTGCAAGCAAATCTCATTGGTTTAAATACAGAGGAAAACCCATTGTCAGAAGAGAAATACAGCATACTGCAGGAAGCTGGGAAGAGCTGGCAGCTCACCGACAATATACATACTCATTAGCAGGCAATAATGAGGAACAGGAGCAAAAACTACTTCAGAACACACCCCTAGGCAAGGGTACAATTTTCTCATTTGTTCAAATAGTAAGCCCTTGGCAGGGAGTATCCATAATCATTATTCCATGTAGCTTTAGCATTGGCTGGGCCCCTGGCCACAGAGAAGGGATGATTTTGTGTTAAAGGTTTACATGTGTATGCAGCCTATGTAATCACCGGATGTACTCTGTTGAATTCTGTTCTAGCAGTGACATTTCTGTATCAAGCAACACTGGATCTCACCACACACTTGCTCTAGAGAGCAGCTTCCCTGCCTATCCTAGGCTGAAAAACAGACCTGGTCCAGGGTGGGCTAACTGTAATCCTGGCAAACGAGGGAAGGGGAAGACACGGCGGCAGAGGAACTTGATGAGGGCTCCGGGAGCCTGGAAAAAAGGCAAGTGGGCAGAGTCCATTGGACCCCCCCCCCAAAAAAAAGAAGAAGGAAAGTCACCCTGAGAGTAAAATAGACATTCAGGCAAAGGAGATATGAAGAGAGTGACCCACGCAGCCACAGAAAGAACAAAGACAGCCAAGAAAGAAAGGGAGGAAAGTCGAAGAATTGATTTTTTTTCACCGTGCTAGATTTAAAACAACGTCCGCACATGTGGGCGCACGCGCATGTGTGTTTGCTGCAACTGAACTTACCAAGTTTGGAAGCAAATACATCTTTAAAATTTCTTTTCCACAATTTTAACTTTCCCACAATTTTAAGACATCTCATTTTATAAAGGCAAAGGAAACTTTCATGCAGCGGTGGCTCCAATTGGGGCCTTCCAGGCTAGTATGTGTAAAGACTCATAAAGTTGCTGCTGCATTTCTGTGATTCTAGGCATATTCCATAGGCTTTGGTACTTGTCCTTACCTCCCAGGCCAAAAGAAATTAAAGGCTAGCTGCTCAAAAGAGGTTTCCCACCACTAATGTTCAATTTCAATAAAGCAAATAACATGATAAACTCCTGCAAACAACTGTTCTGATCATTTTCTGAAATTAAGAAAATCATGGCCTTTTTGGTATCCTTTACTATATAGTTAACATACTTTCACCATAATAACTTGTTCTCTTGAGAGACAGGCCAACAGAAGGTTCTGGCTTTGAAGAGTTATTAATTAGGAAATTAAAGCTTACCTACACATGGAGAACCTAAAACTTCAAATTGGAACTCTAACATTAACACATCATACAACCTTGGATCATGCGCTTGGCCTCTTTGAGCCTCAGTTTTCTCACCTGTAAAACAAAGGGAGGTGGATTCTAACAGCCCTTTAGCTGAAATTCTCCTACTCAAGTTGGAGGAGGAGGTATTTTCAGAAGCTTACAGGAGGAGGCCACATGATCTTTCTCTAACTCTTGGATGGCATTCTCATTTCACTCTTCATGACCACGACTTCTATCTAGAGATGCAACAGTAATTCAGACTTTTTGGTAAATTTTTTTAAAAACCTAAGACTACACTTATAAACTGGAGATTCTGCAATGGACTTGGGTCCACCGTTAAAAAAAAAATCACTGCATTTAAACAAGAAATTCAAAACACTATCACTAATTTGGGGGTGGTGGATTATAACTGATTTTTATTTTCTTTAGGCTTGTCTGTATTTTCTGAATTTCCCCACAATGAAAAAGTGCCGTTCTTATTTTAAAAATAGATTTTCAAAATGATGAATGTATTCTTGCAAGTTTTACCAGATTTCTCAAGTCCACTCTAAAATCCTGGGGGAAGGGGTAACAAAATCAGGCAGTATCACAAAACATGTCCACATACAGTGGTTGATTACTCAAGTGGCTGATTGCTATAGTCAGAATCAGGACATTATTATTATAATCAGAATCTATTGCTCACAGTTTTATGTGGAAATCAAAATGTACATTTTATCTAGATAATCTTTCTCTCTTTTTTTTCCAGCATCCTGGCCTTTGAGGATCACTGTTAAAATTCCTTTAAAGTGAACGAAATGAAACATGAGGTACTTCTTCTACCCACACACACACACAAAAAGCTTGCCGGACAAAATACGGTTGCTATTGGGCTGGTTTTCATTTTTCCTCTTTTTATGCTCTAAAACACAACACATTTAAAGTTAAAATAAATATTTAGCTGTCAAAACAAAACACACACCCCCATATGGAAAACACAAGCATGAATTTGATGACGTTTATTGTAAAAACAATGTCCACAGCAAAAACAAATGTTTAAATTGTGTACAAAGACTACAAAACTAAATGCTGTCATTGTTAAGCTCTATACAACAGTTCGAAAAAGGCAGAAGGTAAGCTGTGGCAAGGATATACATGCAATTAGGTAACTTTTAGTTTCACCATTATAAAACAGTGTTTAAAACTTTCACGGTAGACAGACTACAAAGTTCTCCAAAATGACAACTGCAGTTTCAGTTTGGGTAGAACTCTAGAACAAACTTCATATTGACCTGCATTCTCCTCAACTGAGGAAGGTATAGTGGCTCACCTCTCCATTCTCCACCTGGCTGTAATCCATTTCTACAACACATTACCTCTGAAAAGACTTTTTACCTAGGACTACTCACTCACCTCTCTGCAGTAGGCTCCTTGCCTCACCCGCTTCAGCAACCCAAGCTTCAGAGAACGCAGCAAGGGACAATGGCTTACTCATAGGACTGAAGTTCAAATCCCAACTGCCGCTTATTAGTTGTGTAATCTTAGACAAGGTACTTAACCAACTTCATCCGTGCATCATAACCACTTTGCACAGTTGCTGTCAGGATCAAATTACATAATGGGTATAAATTCAATTCCTATTTTCTTTTTTAAAAAATTAAATTATTTGGCCACCTCAGGTCTTAGTTGGATCACACGGGATATTCATTGTGGCATGAGTTGGATCACACGGGATATTCATTGTGGCATGAGGGCTTATTGCCTCGCGGCATATGGGATCTTAGCTCCCCAACCAGGGATTGAACCTGCATCCCCTGCACCACAAGGCAGATTCTCAACTGCTGGACCACCAAGGAAGTCCCTCACATATTTTCTAGAGTTAATAGTAGGCCTTCAAGTAATGTCAGTTCTCTTTCTCCCCCGACTTCCATATGATCAAATTTAACATTCATAGTTTTAATTACTCTTCAGCAAACTCAATGGTATATAGGACATATTGTAATTTTGATTTTAAGTAAGATTTTGAATGGAGCACACCACAAGGGAGACAGTATGATGTTGTGCTCAAAACCATGAACTTCCGAGGAGTAGTAGACAATCTTAATTTTGGTGTCTCTGTTTAACTGTGACCAGCTGTGAGACCAAGGGCAAATTACCTCTCTGAGGATGGTTCTTCATTTAAAAACTGAAGTGACTATACAATGTATACAGGGGCCTAGCACAGGGTTAAGTACCATAAATGACAGCTTTTATCAGTCTTAATTATTTGGGTTGATGTTCAGGAACTAGTCACTCTTAAGACTAGTAAAGTAAGCTCAAATCCTTATTCAAATCAAGACAGTATTAGTGTTCTCTCCTAAAATTACATTTTACTGTGTTTCATACAGGAAATTACATCAACCTCAGCATTATTCACAATTGGGGTCAGGTGATACTCTGTTGTAGGGGGCTTCTCCGTGCATCATAGACTGTTTAAGCCTCTTGCCTGACCTCTACCCACGAGACATACCCAAAGCTGTGACCACCAAAACTCTTTCCAGACATTGTTCCATGTCCCCTAGGGGGCAAAAGTGCCCCAGTTCAAAATCACTGGTCTAGAACTACCCGCAGATGGGAACTCTCCAACATTTGGGAGGGAGCCCCACAGGAGAACAAAGTTTTACTCGCACTCTCATTTAGTTTTATCTATTCCTGAACGCTCCATCATTCATTGGTACCCATAAGTCAAAGCTTACCACAGAAAAATCAATTTTTTGGCCCAATTTGCTGTCAGAAGCTGCTTTAAGTCACAGGAAAGAACGCTGGCCTGTTTATGTTTTCACTACTCTGTATGTGCATGCCAAGTCACTTTTGTCATGTCCGCCTCTTTGCGCCCCTATGGACTGTAGCCCACCAGGCTCCTCTGTCCATGGGATTCTCCAGGCAAGAATACTGGAGTTGGTTGCCAGGCCCTCCTCCAGAAGATCCTCCCAATCCAGGGATCAAACCACATCTCTTACATGTCTCTGGCCCTGGCAGGCGGGTTCTTTACCACCAGCACCACCTGGGAAGCCCATTACTATCTACAGTCATACAAAATGTTGAACTTTAAAAATCAAGAAATCTGCTATGTCCTAATTACATAAAAAATTTAAAAGGCCATTGGCCTTAAGATGACTTATAAATCATAGTACCCAAACTGACAGACTATGTCTTCGTTGGGAAGGTGAGATGGAATTTATGCAGTAAGTAAATACCCCAGAAAAAATGGCTCCCCTGTTTGCACGGCTGTAGAATGTTTACTGTCCAGTCGAAAAGACTCTGGACAACTCTCGATTATTCACAATGAATTCACTGTCTATTTTTCATTTTAATAACTGCACCAGAAAGCAGGAGCCATTTCTTATCCACTGTGCATCTAGCACAGAGTATCTAGCACAGAGCCTCCAACAGAGGCGGTAACTCAGCAAATGTTGGTTGAATAAATAAATGGTCATATAGTCTGCTTAATTAAGTACTCTGTTGACCAAAAAGAAAAAAGAACCTTTCTTTGCTCTCGTCCAACAGGAGCTGAAAGAAAAGATCTTTTAAGAGAAAATAATTATAGTCTACTCCCTTTTACTCCAAATCCAAACAACTGAAAAATTCAATTAACCAAAAAAATTTTGTAGGTAAAAGTTGGGGATAGCAGCCAAATAGATAAGGCCTAGAGTTCAAGCAAGCATGAACATTTGTTCAACTCCCACAAGGTCATAAAAGTTGGCACAAGAGGGAAAGAAGGGAACCCAGAGGTGGGAAGCAGGAAAACAGAGGGGGATCAGCCTCAGGAGGTTGAGGTTAACACGTCCATCCTTTAGTGAACAGCTCTTTTTTTTTTTTTTAACGTCAAAACTTTATAGAGGTGAGAGTCAAGGTCTTAAATTAATTTGTAGGCTTGATTTACAAATTACTTTTCAAATGTATATAAGCAAAACTTTTAAGAATATTTAGAGAAACTTCCCTGGTCATCCAGTAGTTAGGAATCCGCCTTGCAATGCAGGGGACACGGTTAGATCTCTAGTCAGGAACTAAGATCCCACGTGCCACAGAAGAACTAAGCCTTAGTGCAGCAATGAAAGATCCTGCATATCGCAACTAAGCCAAGTGTAAAAAATATTTGGAAAGATATATGACCATATTTTTGTTAATTTTTGAAGTTTATTTTTTTTCTCCCCTCCTCCAGTCCTGAAGGGCAAACACCACATTCTCAAAAAGCTGGGTAAAAGACACTTCATTTACTCCTTTTGTCTAGAGAAATTCTAGGGCCCACCACCATCACATGCTTCTCTCTGTAAAAAATTTAACCACTCCCAGCATTTTATTCACATGAGAAAATATCAGATTTAAATTGCACTTTTAATGTATTATTTTTAGATCATTGACCAGTGTATAGAATTGGGTATCACATTAACATTAGAAATGGTGCAAATAACAGTGTTCATTTAAATGTACTCTCGTCCATCTTTGAGATCAAAACCTCTATTTTCACTTAAAACATTTTCAGTTTATCATTTCCAGTACACAAATAAATTATCTTGTTTAAGTGGTCCATTAGCTGGACACATTAAGTTAGCTTCAATTTCCTGGTATCACATAAGGGGAATTTTACCAATTTAAATCTTATACCATTTTTTTAAGCTTTCACTCAAAAATCTAGACTTGGTTGAAAAAAAAATGTTTTCGTTCTCCAAAAATTCAATATGGGAATGGTAACTCAGAATTTCAAAAACCAGATATAGTTACAGAATCTGTATGGTAGTCTTAAGACTATATACTTATTGGTAGGTGGCTTGCACAAATCATGGTATATCTGACCAGTTTCCTGTTGCATAAAGATTATATTTGCTCTTAAAATGTTAAATAAGCATTTTTAAAGACTAAAGGTAAAGACTAGATTGGAACCTTATGTAACCAAAATGGGAAAGCACATATAGCCTCACCACATTAAAGGCCTGAGCCTTTTCAATATGTATTCTTCCTAAGAAAATATGAGCATGAGTTTCCAAAAGCAAAGCAACCATCCCAGAAGCCCTTGCTTCCTCAGTGTAAAGAATGGGGAGGGTTCTGTTGTGTTCCTGGAGATGAGCTGGGGAGGAAAAGGCTTCGCAAAATTCCAAGGGGCTCATAATTTAAATGTATGCTATTCTGCAAATGTTCACATTTCCAAGGAACAACATAAAATTTACATTAAAACTGTCTTAATCAAGATAACGAAAAAAAAATTATTCCTGCAGCTCTATAAGCTTGCCATAGATTTGATAACCCAGGGAAGAATTACAGGCAATTACAAAATGATGGCTCCAATTAGGAAAACTGGATCTACTCCAAATTCAAATCAAAGGGGGCTCAGACAATCCCGATAGAATAATTTAAATGACTATAAGGGACTTCCAGCAAAGACGTACGTTTAATTCTATTTCTACATCTTCTGAAAGCCAAGGAAAATACTACCACGACGTATCTCTCGCACTTCAGGAAATTCAAAAACCAAACCTGGAATCCCCTTAATAAACCTTGTTCTCTTCTTTTCCCAAGGGGTCTCGCTGGTACAGGATTTGTATTGTAAGGGGCAATCAAAACAAACCTGAGAAACCCGTACAGTCTCAAACGCAGAAAATCATATAGCGCCGAACACAAACCACACCAAGTCTTCCCTTGCCAATTTCCAAATCTCTACCTAGTCCTGGATGCCTGCGAAGAGGCCGCAAGGAATGGAAGAGAAAAGAGAAACTTCGAAAGCAGAAACCTCTCTCCCAGAGCCTAGAACAGACGGCACCTTGTTGGGATTTCACGCTTTTTGAGACGGAAAGGTCACACCCTGCAGTTTTGAAAATCCACCTTCTAAGACTCAACCCGTGTTACAGAACCTTCCTCCAGCTTCTCTAGGTTTCGCGCTGGGAGCTGAAATCCCCCTCTCCCAACCCCCATTCGCCCACCCCCCGCCATCCCCTAAGAGAAGAACCAGAGCGGGCCCTCCATGTCCTCCTCTTTCCCTCTGCACTCCACCCCCACTCCTCGAACCACCCCCAGCATCCTCGACGAGAAAAACCCTGGGAGCCCCTCACCTCTACTCCTTCCCTTGCACACTCCCGCCCGCCCTCCTCGTTGTACGAACCGAGGCAGGTTCCCCCTCCCTTCCCTTCCTCTCTTCCTCCCCATTCTCGCCACCCTCAAGAAAACCTAGGGGACGCCCCCCCACTTCATCTTTACCCACTCCCCGTAACCGCAGCTAGCTATCTTCGTTGAGGGAATCGAAAGGTGCCCCCCACCTCGCCCCACCCCCATTGCCCTCCACCCCCGGGCAGAAAGCCCAGGGCCCCGTACCCTCGGTTCCCACTCGCCACCATTCCGAAGAGGAAAATGGGGAGAATCCCCTCCTCCCTTCGCGCTGCCCCACCTCCAGGGCGCTCCTGATCCCCTCCACCCGCCACCCCGGCGACGAGAGCCCGAAAACCGAGGGGAGGCTGAGGCACGCACCGGCGGGAGGGGAGGGGAGGGGACCCCGCGGCCGGCCGGCCCGCAGTCCCCACCCCGGGCCGGACGGCCGAGGCCCGAGGCCCCAGATACCCGCCCCGGGGGCCAGCCCGCGGGCAGCGGCGGGGGGGTAGGAGGGCAGCCGCTCCCCCGGGACGCGGGCCCACGGGGCGGGAGGCACACACGCATGCACTCACACGCGGAGAGAAAGCGGGCTTACTGCCTGGGGATGCTCGCCCGCACGGCTGTCTCGGCGGCGGCCGCTGCCAGCACCGATACGGAGGCGCGGCGGCGGCGGCTGCGGACTGAGCCCCCTCGGCCGGGCGGTGGATGTAGGGGCGCGGGAGGGGCGCGAGAGGAGGGGCGCGCGGGGGAGGCGGGAGGGAGGGCGCGCGCGCGCGCGGGGCGGGGGCGGGCGCGGCTGGCCGGGGCGGGGCGGGGCGCGCGCCAGCCCGGGCCTGGCCCACGGGGGCTGCGGTGCGGGGCGCGCGCGCCGGAGCCCGCCCGGCCGGGGGCGGGTGGGGTTGGGGCGCCACGCACCACGCGCGGCCACGTGCCCCCGCCTCGGGAGCGGCCCGCCGACTGCAAGGCGCGGGCGCGCGGGGAAGGTGGCTGCCGAGGAGGCGGGGGCGAGCGCTTCCCCGGCTGGCGTGGGAGGCCGAGGGGAGGGCGGGCCGGGGGCGCCCGAGCCCCCCCCTGGCGCCGCAGCCCTCGAGCCGGCGGGGAGTCACGAGTCACTGCAGGCGGCAGCGGCCGGCGCCGGGGAGGTGGGAGCAACAAAGGGAGTCGAGCGAAGGTGGCGTCACCCGGGCCCCAGCTAACCTACGCACCCCCCTGCAAAGCAGCCCGGGTCCGGGGCGCACCGCGATTTGGCCCCAGACTGCAAGAGCCCTGTGTTCTGAGGGACGCCAGAGGACCCACCGGCGACCCTTCCCCTTAGTAATCGGCCGGGGGAGCGGAAAGGATCCCCAACCATTAGCCAAAAGCCACCATACAAGAGGGCTTTACATCATTCGGAAAAGCACCGATGGCAGAGCAGCACGTGGCTACTCATTCATTCACTCAACATTCGGTTTACTGAGCCCTCACCTTGTGCCAAGCACTCTGCCAGGCGCTCAGGCTAATAGGGCAAAGTCAAGCAGAACACCCTCCACTTGCCCTCGGAGCTTGCAGTTCTAGTGGGGAAGACAGACGACCAAGAAGTGAGAAAATAATCAGATTTGGCATTAGGCCTGTGCAGGGAAAAAAGAGGGTGCAAACTGTGTGGTTAGGAAAGTAGAGGTGGCATTTAGCCGAGCCCCTGAAACTTATAAAATGGCAACTATTGGAAGAGCCAGGAGAAAGCCTTGCAGAAAGAGGAAGCAGACGTATGAAACCCAGGAGGGGCAAATCTTAACCTCCTTAAGACTAAGAGGTGGTGGTTGTGATCAGCACCAGAAGAGCCTAGGGAGAGCCAGCATAAGCCTGGATAGGTTGACAGGGACCAGATTGTGGACTGCATTCTAGTCAATGGACAAGCCATTTTATTGCAAAATCAATGGAAGGCCAGTGAATGAATGACTTACCCCTGGAGCATGACATGACCTGATTTATATTTCTTTTCTGTTCCTTTTTTCTTTAGGGATAATTGTAGATCACATGTTTGTAAGAAATAATACAGAGAAATCCCGTGTATTTTTTACTGGGTACTTACCCAGTTTCCCCTTGTATGATGCAAGATCATAAGCTACAAAATCATAACCAGAATATTGACATTAGTATAATCTACCAATCTTATTATTTCCCTAGTTTTATTTGTACTTTGCCATTGTTTGGTCGGTAAGTCGTGTCCAACTCTTTTGCAGCCCCATAGAGTGCAGCCCACCAGGCTCCTCTGTCCATGGATTTTTCCAGGCAGAATACTGGAGTGGGTTTACATTTCCTTCAGGGGATCTTCCTGACCCAGAGATCGAACCCACATGTGCTGCATTGGCAGGCAGATTGTTTACCACTGAACCACCAGGGAAACCTTGCTGCTGCTGCTAAGTCGCTTCAGTCGTGTCCGACTCTGTGCGACCCCATAGACGGTAGCCCACCAGGCTCCCCCGTCCCTGGGATTCTCCAGGCAAGAACACTGGAGTGGGTTGCCATTTCCTTCTCCAATGCATGAAAGTGAGAAGTGGAAGTGAAGTCGCTCAGTCATGTCCGACTCTTAGCGACCCCATGGACTGCAGCCTACCAGGCTCCTCCATCCATGGGATTTTCCAGGCAAGAGTACTGGAGTGGGGTGCCATTGCCTTCTCCGAGGGAAACCTTATTTGTACTTAATTCTATCCAATTTTATCATGATTTTATCACCTGTAGACTCGTGTATCCACCACCACAGTTGGCATACAAAATACTTCCATCATTGCAAGAATCCATCATGTTGCTCCTGTAGCCTCAGCCACCTCCCCAGTACCACCCTCCCCCTACCCCCACCAGTTCCTTGCCATTGGCAACCATTCATCTGTACTCCATTTCTATAATTCTGTTATGTTAAGAATGTTATATAAATGAGTCATACAGTGTGTAACCTTTGGGGATTGTTTTTTTCACTCAGCTTAATTCCCTTACGAGTCATCCAAGTTGTGCCTGTCTGAAGTTTGCCCTCTTTTATTGTTGAGTGGTATTCCAGGTCCAATTTGTATTTTTAAAAAGATCACCTTGACTACCTATGTGGAGAAAGGTTCAGAGGAGACTGAGGCTCAAAAACAGGGAAAACTAGTTAGGATGCTTCCTAATAATTCCTATCAAAGCGGATGGTGGTTTCTATTAGGCTGGTGCCTGTAGAGGGGAAGTGGAAGGATTTGATGAAACAGGTTAGGTGAGGAAAATGGAGTTAAAGTAGTGAAAGTTGTTTTGAGATGTTTCACTGTAAAGGGGAACAGAAGTGGAGTGGAATGGGAGGGACAAGTAGGGACAAGAGAAGATTCCTTTCTCTCTTTCATTTGAAGAGATGAGAGCATGTGGAGGGATAAATCAGTAGGGAGGGATTGCTGATGGCTTACCAGTGGAGTCAATCCCTGCCTAGCCCAGAGGAAAAGAGAGCTGGGGGCCCTCCACCTGCTGAAAAGAAGTTCTCCAGTATAAAGACAGCGGAGGTATATGCTGATCAGGGGCCCGGAGGGTGGAGGAGTCAGGGAAGGGCAGTTATAACTCCTATTTCCCCCTAGTGCACAAACTGGGCGGAGAAGGCGATGGCACCCCACTCCAGTACTCTTGCCTAGAAAATCCCATGGATGGAGGAGCCTGGTAGGCTCCAGTCCATGGGGTCGTGAAGAGTTGGACACGACTGAGCGACTTCACTTTCATTTTTCACTTTCATGCACTGGAGAAGGAAATGGCAACCCACTCCAGTGTTCTTGCCTAGAGAATCCCAGGGATGGGGGAGCCTGGTGGGCTGCCGTCTATGGGGTCGCACAGAGTTGGACACAACTGAAGCGACTTAGCAGCAGCAGCAGCAGCACCAACTGGGCACTGGCCTCCCATAGCAGGGAGCATACATCCTTGCAAGGTTCCCTTTTCTTCCTCTGGTGCATAGCTCTTCCCCTTTCCCATTCCAAGCCCTAAAGTTTGGTCTTTCTGGATGGTTGGAGAAGCTGTGGCTTCATACTTGCTAGAAAAAGAAGTCAATCTGTCCCATCCTGATCCCAAGAAACTTCTGAACAATGAACTCTGTTGCAGGTAACTCTGGGAATAGAGTGCCAGCTCCCAGCTTTATTTTTGGGGCTCCAAAATCACTGCAGGTGGTGACTACAGCCATGAAATTAAAAGACACTTGCTCCTTGGAAGAAAAGCTATCCTAGACAGCATATTAAAAAGCAGAGGCATTACTTTGCCAACAAAGGTCCATCTAATCAAAGTTATGGTTTTTCCAGTAGTCATGTATGGATGTGAGAGTTGGACTATAAAGAAAGCTGAGTGCCAAAGAACTGGTGCTTTTGAACTGTGGTATTGGAGAAGACTCCTGAGAGTCCCTTGGACTGCAAGAAGATCCAACCAGTCAATCCTAAAGGAAATCAGTCCTGAATATTCATTGGAAGGACTGATATTGAAGCTGAAACTCCAATACTTTGGCCACCAGATGCAAAGAACTGACTCATTGAAAAAAGACCCTGATGCTGGGTAAGATTGAAGGCAGGAGGAGAAGGGGGTGATAGAGGAAGAGATGGTTGGATGGCATCACCAACTCGAAGGACATAAATTTGAGCAAGCTCCGGGAGTTGGTGATGGACAGGGAAGCCTGGCGTGCTTCAGTCCATGGGATCACAAAGAATCAGACACGACTGAGTGACTGAATTGAACTGAACTGAACCCAACTCCTAAACAGCCCAGAGGCATCCAAGAGGGAGGGCTCTAGGAAGGGCCCTCTCCCAGAGAACCTTCCAGCTGTCTAGCCACTTGGCATTCAACAAGCGTTACTTGTGGTTCATTCCTCACAAGATCCTTTTTTTCTTCCCCACTTCGTTTCTCCATCTTTCCTTCCCCCCTTCCTTCTTCTGCCCACACTCTTTCCTCCCTTCCGCAGATGTTTGTGTCCTGCTCCTACTAGATGCAAGGTCCAGATCTCCCACATTGCCCATGCTTGACCTACACCCTAGACCAGTCCTATCTGCCTCTTAACACTTCATCTCCTTGGATTTGAACTCAACTTTTGTGGGTCATGGAAACACATTGTTCCACTTAAAATATGTGGGAGACTGTGTTGCAGAATAAGCAAAACAGATAAAAGGAAAGAGGCTGCCCAAATTGTGGACTTGTGTGCTACATTCTGGTACTGTCTTCATCAAGAAGCAAAAAAGGATCAAGAAGCAAAAAAGAAATTAAACAGACTAAAATCAGATGGTATGATCTCAGATCTGATCTTTTTCATTTCTGTTTGAGTAATGAAATAGGCCCGAGGACAAGGGTCTTAGATTTCGACAGAATTTAAAGCACCCTGGGAAGGAAATATGAAGCATTTATTAGCATATGAAGTTATCAACTCCCTTGCCTTGTCTTCAAAAAGTACGGGCTGACAAATGATTCTGTTATTGAAAGTGTATTACCTACCAGACAATTTATATGCATCATTTTATTTATTCCTCATTTTATTTACTCTTCAGTTCAGTTCAGTTGCTCAGTCGTGTCCGACTCTTTGCGACCCCCTGGACTGCAGCACGCCAGGCTTCCCTGTCCGTCACCAACTCCCGGAGCTTGCTCAAACTCATGTCCATCGAGTCGGTGATGCCATCCAACCATCTCTTCCTCTGTCATCCCCTTCTCCTCCTGCCTTCAATCTTACCCAGCATCAGAGTCTTTTCAAATGAGTCAGTTCTTCACATCAAGTGTTGGCGCTTCAGCTTCAATATCAGTTCTTCCAATGAACACCCAGGACTGATTTCGTTTAGGACTGACTGGTTTGATCTCCTTGCAGTCCAAGGGATTCTCAAGAGTCTTCTCCAACACCACAGTTCAAAGGCATCAATTCTTCGATGCTCAGATTTCTTTATAGTCCAACTCTCACATCCATACATGACTACCAGAAAAACCATAGCTTTGACTAGACGGACCTTGTTGGCAAAGTAATGTCTCTGCTTTTTAATATGCTGTCTAGATCTGTCATAGCTTTTCTTCCAAGGAGCAAGTGTCTTTTAATTTCATGGCTGCAGTCACCATCTGCAGTGATTTTGGAGCCCAAGAAAATAAAGTCTGTCACTGTTTCCATTGTTTTCCCATCTATTTGCCATGAAGTGATGGAACCAGATGCCATGATCTTAGTTTTCTCAATGTTGAGTTTTAAGCCAACTTTTTCACTCTCTTTTTTCATTTTCATCAAGAGGTTCTTTAGTTCCTCTTCACTTTCTTCCATAAGGGTGGTTCATCTGCATATCTGAGGCTATTTATATTTCTCCCAGCAATCTTGATTCCAGCTTGGGCTTCATCCAGCCCAGTAATTTTTGCCTGATATACTCTGAAGATAAGTTAAATAAGCAGGGTGGCAATGTACAGCCTTGACGTACTCCTTTCCCGATTTGGAATCAGTCTGTTGTTCCATGTCCAGTTCTAACTGTTGTTTCTTGACCTGCATACAGATTTCTCAGGAGGCAGGTAAGGTGGTATGGTATTCCCATCTCTTGAAGAATTTTCCGCAGTTTGTTGTGATCTACACAAAGGCTTTGGCATGGTCAATAAAGCAGAAGTAGAGGTGTTTGTGGAGTTCTCTTGCTTTGATCCAGTGGATGCTGGCAGTTTGATATCTGGTTCCTTTGCCTTTTCTACATTCAGCTTGAACATCTGGAAGTTCATGGTTCACGTTCTATTGAAGTCTGGCTTGGAGAATTTTGAGCATGACTTTGCTAGCGTGTGAGATGAGTGCAATTGTGCAGTAGTTTGAACATTCTTTGGCGTTGCCCTTCTTTGGGATTGGAATGAAAACTGACCTTTTCAGTCCTGTGGCCACTGCTGTTTTTTCCAAATTTGCTGGCATAGTGAGTGCATCACAGCATCATCTTTTAGGATTTGAAATAGCTCAACTGGAATTCCATCACCTCCACTGGCTTTGTTGGTAGTGAAGCTTCCTAAGGCCCACTTGACTTCGCATTTCAGGATGTCTGGCTCTAGGTGAGTGATCATTGTGGTTATCTGCATCATGAAGATCTTTTTTGTATAGTTCTTCTGTGTATTCTTGCCACCTCTTCTTAATATCTTCTGTTTCTCTTAGGTCCACACCATTTCTGTCCTTTATTGTGCCCATCTTTGCATGAAATTTTCCCTCAGTATCTCTAATTTTCCTCAAGAGATCTCTAGTCTTTCCCATTCTATTGTTTGCCTCTATTTCTTTGCATTGATCACTGAGGAAGGGTTTCTTTTCTCTCCTTCCTATTCTTTGGAACTCTGCATTCAGATAGGTATATCTTTTCTCCTTTGCCTTTCTCTTCTATTCTTTTCTCAGCTATTAGTAAGGACTTCTCAGACAACCATTTCACCTGTTTGCATTTCTTTTTCTTGGAGATGGTCTTGCTCCCTGTCTCCTGTACAATGTCATGAACCTCCATCCATAGTTCATCAGGCACTCTATCAGATCTAATCCCTTGAATCTATTTGTCACTTCTACTGTATAATCATAAGGGGTTTGATCTAGATCATACCTGAATGTCTAGTGGTTTTCTCTACTTTCTTCAGTTTAAGTCTGATTTGGCAATAAGGAGTTCATGATCTGAGCCACAATTGGTTGTTGGTCTTGTTTTTGCTGACTGTATAGAGCTTCTCCAAAATCTGATTTTGGTATGGACCATCTGGTGATGTCCATGTGTAGAGTCTTCTCTTGTGTTGTTGGAAAAGGGTGTTTGCTATGACGAGTGCATTCTCTTGGCAAAACTCTGTTAGCCTTTGCCCTGCTTCATTTTGTAGTCCAAGGCCAAATTTGCCTATTATTCCAGGTATCTCTTGACTTCCTACTTTTGCATTCCAGTCCCCTATGATGAAAAGGACATCTTTTGGGGGGCATTAGTTCTAGAAGGTCTTATAGGTCTTCATAGAACCATTCAATTTCAGCTTCTTCAGCATTACTGGTTGGGGCATAATTTGGATTACTGTGATATTGAATAGTTAGCCTCGGAAATGAATGGAGATCATTCTGTCATTTTTGAGACTGCACAAAGTACTGCATTTTGGATTCTTTTGTTGACTATGAGGGCTACTCCATTTCTTCTAAGGGATTCTTGCCCACAGTAGTAGATATAATGGTCATCTGAATTAAATTCACCCATTCCAGTCCATTTTGGTTCACTGATTCCTAAAATGTCTATGTTCACTCTTACCATCTCCTGTTTGACCACTTCTAATTTACCTTGATTCATGGACCTAACATTACAGGTTCCTAGGCAATATTGCTCATTACAGCTTTGGACTTTACTTCTGTCAACAGTCATATCCACAACTGGGTGTTGTTTTCACTTTGGCTCAGCTTCTTCATTTTTTCTGGAGTTATTTCTTCACTTTTCTCCAGTAGCATATTGGGCACCTACCAACCTGGGGAGTTTATCTTTCTGTATCCAATCTTTTTGCCTTTTCATACTGTTCATGGGGTTCTCAAGGCAAGAATACTGAAGTGGCTTGCCATTCCCTTCTCCCGCAGAGTATGTTTCGTCAGAACTCTCTACAATGACCTGTCCGTCTTGGGTGGCCCTACATGGCATGGCTAATAGTTTCATTGAGTTAGACAAGGCTGTGGTCCATGTGATCAGTTTGATTAGTTTTCTATGATTGTGGTTTTCATTCTGTCTGCCCTCTGATGGAGGAGGATAAGAGGTTTATGGAAGCTTCCTTGTGGGAGAGACTGACTGAGGAAGGAAACTGGATCTTGTTCTGATGGCCAGGGCCATGCTCCGTAAATCTTTAATCCAATTTTCTGTTGAAGGGCGGGGCTGTGTTCCCTTCCTGTTATTTGAAGAAAGTGAAAGTGAAGTCACTCAGTCTGTCTGACTCTTTGTGACCCTGTGGACTGTAGCCCACCAGGCTACAGGGATTTCCCAGGCAAGAATACTGGAGTGGGTTGCCATTCCCTTCTCCAGAAGATCTTCCTGACCCAGGGATCAAACCCGGGTCTCCCACATTGCAGGCAGATGCTTTAACCTCTGAGCCACCAGGGAAGCCCTGAGACCAAACTATGGAGGTAATGAAGATAATGACGACCTCCTTCAAAAGGTCCTGTGCCCACACTGCCACACTCAGTGCACACAACCCTGTAGCAGGCCACCACCGACCCACACCTCCACTGGATACTCCTGGACACTCACAGGCAAGACTGAGCCAGACCTGTGTTTGAGTCTTCTGTGGAGGTATGGGTCAGCAGTGGCCTGCTTCAGGGGCAGGGGCTCTGGGTGAAGCTCCCAGGATCACACAGCCTGTGGCTTAAGCCCTCTTGGAGGAGGTTGCCATTAACCCCACCATAGAGCCACCAAGCAGACGACCCACAAAGTGCAGAACAATTATACCAAAGAAATTCTTGCACTGTTAAGAAACTTCTAGGACCCACAATAGATTTCCCAACCTGGGGATGTAGCAGAGGGACTGAGAACCCGCAGAGAATTTTACTTTGGAGGCCAGTGGAATTTGATTACAGAACTTCCACAGGACTGGGGAAACAGACTCTTGGAGGGCACAAACAAAACTTTGTGCGCACCAGGACCCAGATGAAAGGAGCAGTGACCCCGCTCTTCATGTTAGATAATATCTCCACTGTACAGGTGAGAAAACGGAGGCTCACAGAGGTCAAGCAACTTTGTAGCCAGGATTTAAAACCAAGTAGCATGGCTCCAGCAGAGAAGGCAATGGCAACCCACTCCAGTACTCTTGTCTAGGAAATCCCATGGGCGGAGGAGCCTGGTAGGCTACAGTTCATGGGGTTGCGAAGAGTCGGACACGACTGAGCGACTTCACTTTCACTTTTCACTTTTCACTTTCATGCACTGGAGAAGGAAATGGCAACCCACTCCAGTATTCTTGCCTGGAGAATCCCAGGGATGAGAGCCTGGTGGGCTGCTGTCTATGGGGTCATACAGAGTCGGACACGACTGATCTGACTTAGCAGCAGCAGCATGGCTCCAGAGCCCACAATCCAAACCAGTATACTCTACTTCCAAAATGATGAAAGAAGAGAGTTAATCAGTTTTTACTATGGTCATCTGAAGTGGCTGCTTCTTTCTGGTAAATGATTCTTTTTACAAAGTGATGCTGAGTCCTTCATCTTTATGACTTCTCTTAGCAATGGAACCCACATAGTTCAAGTGTCTCCTTCCACAAGGGGCCTCAAACCTACTGACTGTTGCTCATCACATATAGTGGCAATGACGGAGCCCAGCCTAACTCCCACTGAGCACAGCTACCTCTCCAGCCAGGCTTACCTCCCCTTTCTCCCCTCTCAGACCCTAGGGGCCATCAGCCTGGGGCCTAGGAGGTTTTGAAACATACCTTGTTCATCCCTTTTGGAAACCTTTGTTATTTCTGCCTAGAACACAGTTTTGGTGACTTCCTGCACATCTCTACATTTCACAGGTATTCCACTGATGTCTGCCCCACCCTGACCTATTTCTCTTCCTGTATCCCTTGTCTGTGTTAATGGACTGCCATCACTGCCCAGGTGCCCAAGGTAAACTTCCATATCCTTCTACTCCTTCTTTCACATACACTAGGTCACCAAGCCCTGTACATTCTACTAGTGAAACAGTCAAACCTTACCTCCTCTTGCAATTAAGCCCTGACCAAGTCAGTCAGAATTAGTTTCTCCTATTGCAATTGGTTTATGCTGTGAGTACAGCAGGTAATTGTTTACACACCTGCTGATTTCAGGGATCTTCTCCCCCACCAGATCATAGGCTTCTTGAAGGCAGGTAATGTGTCTTTCCTGATTATACCTCTAGTTACTTGGAACATGGTAGGCATTCAATGAACATTTCTTTTAAAATATTTCATTATAAAAATAAACATATACAAAATAGAGAAAACAGTATAATGAATTTACATGTACCCAACATCCACCTTCATCAATGATCAACACCAATTTTATTTCATTTACATTGCCCTATCCGTTTCCTCCGACATGTGCACACACACTGGCCTTTTTTAAAGCAAATGCAACACATCATATTCCACCTAGAAATGTTTCAGTATATATTGTTAAAAGACAAAAATTTTCCTTTTTAAAACATAAATACATGACGGGAAAAAACATAAATGCAATATCACTGTTACACCTCAAAGCAATGAACTAAAATCCCTTAATATCAACAAGTACCCAGTCAGCTTTCAGAATTCCCCCAGATGTTTCAAAAATGTTTTTCACAGTTTATTCTAATCAGGATATTTTCAAGCCTCCTTTATTATATTTGGTTGATATGTTTCTAGTTAATTGTTCTTGAATGAATGGATGGATCCTTCATACCTTCTCTCACCCATGTCTCCCCTAGTCCAGATTGCATCAATATTACAAAGACTCATCTGTACGATGCAAGAATCTGTTCAGGCTCCTCTGAACATCCCAGCTAAAAATAACCTCTTACTTCCTGACCTTTCCCTATCCTTCCTGATCCTTCCCTATTATTTCCTATTCTTCCCGGCCCTTCCCTACCTTTCCCTATCCTTCCCGGCCCTTCCCTACCTTTCCCTATCCTTCCCTACTGTTCCCTATCCTTCCCGGCCCTTCTCTATCTTTCCCTATCCTTCTCATCCCTTTCCTTCTCTTCCCTTCCCTTTTGAATCTCTGGAGAACTCCTCTCTCCTCTCTCCCCACTCCCCCTCCCCATTTCTCCTCTCCTCCTCTCCCCTCTCTCTCTCCCCTTCCACTCTACTCTCTCCTCTCTCCTCTTGCTCTCCTCTCACCCTAATCCTCTCTCCTTTCTCCCCTCTCCTCTCTCCATTCCCTTCCCATTTTCAACCTCCTAACATGAATCTCTGGAGAACCCTCTCTCCTCTCCCCCCTCTCTCTCCCCTCTCCTCTCACTCTCCTCTCTCCTGTCTCCTCTCTCTCTTCCCTTCCCATTTTCAACCTCCTAACATGAATCTCTGGAGAACTCCTCTCTTCTCTCTCCCCTCTCTCTCTCCTCTCTCCCCCCTGTTTCTCCTCTCTCCCCCCTCTCTCTCCTCTGTCCCCTCTCCTCTCTCCTCTAGCTCTCCTCTCTCCTCTCCCCTTCCCATTTTCAACCTCCTAAAATGAATCTCTGGAGAACTCTGAATCTCCCACAGGTGGGTTCCCTTCCCTTAGCATGCCCATCATGACATCTCTGACATCTCATGACAACTCCTGACATCTCTTCACATATCCTCAATGACATTCATAACCTAATCTCACTTAATTTCCTTCTCCTGGTTTCCACATATGCAAAATGGGACTGACATTATCTAAAACACAGGCTTAATATGAGGATAAAATTAAATTACATGCCACATGTAAAGCAGAGCATAATATCAGACATACAGGTGGCAAATATTCAGCAAATATTAGATTCCTTCTCCACCTTTCCACCTTGACATGCCCATCTTTACAAGTACAATTGATAAATCTCTCTTTCTTTACAGTCTAAAAATCATGTTAGGAAAAAGTTATAGACTTGCTCAAGATCACACATGAAATCAATAAAAGTGAGTTGAAAATCTAATTCAGGACATTTCCCTGTGTATTTTTTTTTTAAACTTTCAGACATTTTATATAAGAAAAGTACAAAGGACTAAACAATGTTCCCGCCACTCAGAATTAACAGCTGTCAACACTTTATATTTACTTTTGGGAAATAGGATAATTAAGTGGTGCAGATTAATATTTAATATTAGCCAGTGCCTTCAGTTCTATCCTCTTCTCTCTCCCAAGTCAACCACTCTTATGAGTTGGTTTTGTTTTATGATTTTAAGTTTGATGTACAGTACTGGTACCACTAGTATATATCATTTTACTACTTATTTTTGTTTATCTGTTTGACCCACATCATGACTTTATTCCTCTCCTTCTCTCCCTGCCACCATCATTTTAGAAGTCATATGTTCTAATAAAAGCTATATATGACAAACCCACAGCAAGCATTATCCTCAATGGTGAAAAACTGAAAGCATTCCCCTAAAGTCAGGAACAAGACAAGGGTGCCCACTCTCACCACTAATATTCAACATAGTTTTGGAAGTTTTGGCCACAGCAATCAGAGCAGAAAAAGAAATAAAAAGAATCCAGATTGGAAAAGAAGAAGTAAAACTCTCATTGTTTGCAGATGACAAAATCCTCTACATAGAAAACCCTAAAGACTCCACCAGAAAATTACTAGAGTTAATCAATGAATATAGTAAAGTTGCAGGATATAAAATCAACACACAGAAATCCTTTCATTCCTATTCACGAACAATGAAAAAACAGAGAAATTAAGGAAACAATTCCATTCACCATTGCAACGAAAAAAATAAAATACTTAGGAATATATTTACCTAAAGAAACAAAAGACCTACATATAGAAAACTATAAAACACTGGTGAAAGAAATCAAAGAGGACACAAATAGCTGGAGAAATATACCGCGTTCATGGATTGGAAGAATCAGTATAATGAAAATAAGTATACTACCCAAAGCAATCTATAGATTTAATGCAATCCCTATCAAGCTACAAACAGTATTTTTCAGAGAGCTAGAACAAATATTTTCACAATTTGTATGGAAATACAAAAAACCTCAAATAGCCAAAGCAATCTTGAGAAAGAAGTGTGGAACTGGAGGAATCAACCTGCCTCACTTTAGGCTCTACTACAAAGCCACAGTCATCAAGACAGTATGGTACTGGCACAAAGACAGAAATATAGATCAACGGAACAAAATAGAAAGCCCAGAGAGAAATCCATGCACATATGGACACCTTATCTTTGACAAAGGAGGCAAGAATATACAATGGAGAAAAGACAATCTCTTTAACAAGTGATGCTGGGAAAACTGGTTCACCACTTGTAAAAGGATGAAACTAGATCACTTTCTAACACCATACACAAAAATAAACTCAAAATGGATTAAAGATCTAAACGTAATACCAGAAACTATAAAACTCCTAGAGGAGAACATAGGCAAAACACTCTCTGACATAAACCACAGCAGGATCCTCTATAACCCACCTCCCAGAATATTGAAAATAAAAGCAAAAATAAACAAATGGGACCTAATTAAAATTAAAAGCTTCTGCACAACAAAGGAAACTCTGTGCAAGGTGAAAAGACAGCCTTCAGAATGGGAGAAAATAATAACAAACAAAGCAATGGACAAAAAATTAGTCTCAAAAATATACAAGCAACTCCTGCAGCTCAATTCCAGAAAAATAAACGACCTGATAAAAAATGGGCCAAAGAACTAAACAGACATTTCTCCAAAGGCATACAGATGGCTAACAAACACAAAAAGATACTCAATGTCACTCATTATCAGAGAAATAAACCATTTCACGCCAGTCAGAATGGCTGCTATCCAAAAGTCTACAAGCAATAAATGCTGGAGAGGGTGTGGAGAAAAGGGAACCCTCTTACACTGTTGGTGGGAATGCAATCTAGTACAGCCACTATGGAGAACAGTGTGGAGATTCCTTAAAAAACTGGAACTAGAACAGCCATATGACCCAGCAATCCCACTGCTGGGCATACACACCGAGGAAACCAGAATTGAAAGAGACACATGTACCCCAGTGTTCATCGCAGCACTGTTTATAATAGCCAGAACATGGAAGCAACCTAGATGTCCATCAGCAGACGAATGGATAAGAAAGCTTTGGTACATATACACAATGGAGTATTACTCAGCCATTAAAAAGAATACATTTGAATCAGTTCTAATGAGGTGGATGAAACTGGAGCCTATTATACAGAGTGAAGTAAGCCAGAAAGAAAAACAATACAGCATACTAATGCATATATATGGAATTTAGAAAGATGGTAACAATAACCCTATATGAGAGACAGCAAAAGAGACACAGTGGTAAAGAACAGTCTTTTGGACTCTGTGGGAGAGGGCGAGGGTGGGATGATTTGGGAGAATGGCATCGAAACATGTAAATTATCACATGTGAAACAAATCGCCAGTCCAGGTTCGATGCATGATACAGGGTGCTCGGGGCTGGTGCACTGGGATGACCCAGAGGGATGGGATGGGGAGGGAGGTGGGAGGGGAGTTCAGGATAGGGAACACATGTACACCCGTGGCAGATTCATGTTGATGTGTGGCAAAACCAATACAATATTGTAAAGTAAAAAAATAAATAAAAGTAAAAAATAAAAGTAAAAAGAAAGTCATATGTTCTATTTAGATGATTTAACCCAATGGAATGAGTGTGCCTATTCTGGGCTCCAAAATCACTGCAGATGGTGACTTCAGCCATGAAATTAAAAGATGCTTACTCCTTGGAAGGAAAGTTATGACCCACCTAGACAGCATATTAAAAAGCAGAGACATTACTTTGCCGACAAAGGTCCATCTAGTCAAGGCTATGGTTTTTCCAGTGGTCATGTATGGATGTGAGAGTTGGAATGTGAAGAAGGCTGAGCGCCGAAGAATTGATGCTTTTGAACTGTGGTGTTGGAGAAGACTCTTGAGAGTCCCTTGTACTGCAAGGAGATCCAACCAGTCCATTCTAAAAGAAATCAGTCCTGGGTGTTCATTGGAAGGAATGATGCTAAAGCTGAAACTCCAACACTTTGGCCACCTGATGCAGAGAGTTGACTCATTTGAAAAGACCCTGATGCTGGGAAAGATTGAAGGCAGGAGGAGAAGGGGATGGCAGAGGATGAGATGGTTGGATGGAGTCACTGACTTGATGGCCATGGGTTTGGGTGAACTCTGGGAGTTGGTGATGGACAGGGAGGCCTGGCGTGCTGGGGTTCATGGGGTCGCAAAGAGTTGGACATGACTGAGCGACTGAACTGAACTGATTCTTCTCCCAAACAAGCTCTCCCACCCCATCCCCAACTCCTGTGTTTTTGTTGTTTATTATTTTAGTTCCAAGCTTTGTTTTGTTATGTTTTTGTAGAACATCTTGACTTCATACATTTATATATTGTAGCATGTTAATTTGATACGTTTATATAATATGACTGCCAGTATAGCCTTAACTAACACCTGTTTATGTTTTTAATTGTGGTACACTTACCATAAAACTCACCCCTTTAAAGTGCATAGTTCATAGGTTTTTAGCACATTCACAGTTGCAACCATCACCACTATCTAATGCCAGCACATTTTCATGACCCCAAAATAAACTCCATTAGCAGTCGCTCCCCTAGTCATTTCCCATCCCCCCTCCCAGCTCCTTGCCACTCCATGCATTTGTCTATTCTGGATGTTGCATTGTAGAGGAATTTATACAACGCGGTCTTTTGTGTCTGGCCTCTTTCACTTAGCACAGCGTTTTCAAGGTTCAGCCTTTATAGGGTTGAATAACAGGCTATTGCATGGGTATTTTGTTTGTCCATTCCATTTTGTTTATCCATTCATCAACTGAAGGACATTTGAGTTGTTTCCACTTTTTAGCTATTATGCATAAAACTGCTACAAATATTTGTATACAAGTTTTTGTATGGACGTATGTTTTCAATTCTCTTGTATATAAACCTAGGAGTGGAATTACTGGGTCAAGTGGTGACTATATTTAAACTCTTGGGGAACTGCCAAACTGGTTTTAAAAGTGGCTGCACCATTTTACAGTTCCACCAGTAATATGTAAAGGTTCCAATTCTTCCACATTCTCACCAGCACTTGTTGTTTCCTGTCTTTTTAGTACAGCCGTGCTGGTGTGTGTGAAGTGGTATCTCATTGTGGTTTTGATTTGCACTTCTCTGATAACTAAGGATGTTTGTCAATCTCTGCAAAAAAAGACAGGTGTGATTTTCATAGAGATTGTATTGCCTTTGTAGATCATTTTGGGAAGTATTGTCACATTCACAAATTGTCTTCTAATCCATCAACATGGGATGTCTTTCCATTTATTCAGGCCTACTTTAAATAGCATTTTATTTCAGAGTACAGATTTTGCATACTTTTTCATTAAATTTATCACAGTATTTAATCGTTTTGATGTTATAAACAGAATTGTTTTCTTAAATTCACTATTGGACTGTTAAATTGCTACTGTATCAAATTGCAATTGATTTTTATCTATTGATAGACTAACTTGCAACTTTCTTGAACTGGTTTATTAGTTCTAAGAAGTCTGTTTGTGGGCTCTGTAGGCTTGCTCTTTCATATATTAATATAAGATCATCCTATCTGTGAGTAGTGATAGATTTTTTTCTTTCTTTCCAATTTGGATGTCTTTTTCTTTTTCTAGGCATGATTACACTGGCTAGAACCTCTGGTACAACATAGAGTTGAATTGATAAGAATAGACATTCTTGGGACTTCCCAGGTGACCCTGTGGCTAAGACCCCATGCTCCCAATGCAGGGAGCCTGGGTTCCATCCCTGGTGGGAACTAGATCCCATGTGCCATAGCTAAGAGTTCCCATGGTAACTAGATCCCACATGCTGCAACTAAGGCCTGGCACCACCAAATAAATAAATAAATATTTTTTTAAAAGAAAGAAAAACACCTAAAAAGAAAAAAAAAGAATGTACATTCTTGTCCTGTACATGATCTTAGAGGGAAAGCTTTCAGGTTTTCACCATTAAATATTGCATTAGTGGTGGATTTTTTTTTGTAGAGAAACTGCCTCTGTCTTGCTAGTTTGTTGAGTGTTTTTATAGTGAAGGGATGTTGAATTTTGCCAAGTGCTTTTTCTGAGTGTATTGAGATTATCACATGTCTTTTTGGATTGTCTTTCAGATGTTAAATCAACCTTGCATTCCTAGGATAAATCCCACTTGGTCAAGTGTATAATACATTCATATGCTTCTGACTTTAGTTTGCTAATATTTTGTTGAGGATTTTTGCATCCATATTCATCAGAGATATTGGTGTATAGTTTTCCTTCTTATGTTGTCTTCATTTGGCTTTGGTATCTGGATGATACTCACCTCATGAAATGAATCAGGGAGGGTTTCCTCCTATTCTACATTTTAGAAGAGTTTGTGAAGAATTGGTATTAATTCTTTTATATTAATAAAAGAATATTTGCTAAAATTCACCAGTGAAGACATCTGGTCCTGGGCTTTTCTTTGTGTGAAACTTTGAAATTACTAATCCAGTCTCTTTACTTATTAAAGCTCTATTCAGATTTTCAGTTTTTTAAGTCAATTTCAGTAGTTTGTGTCTTTCTAGGAATTTTTCTTTCATCTAGGTTAATTTGTTAGCAAATATTTGTTCATAGTGTTCACTTACAATTCTTTTAATTTCTATAAGGTCAGTAGTGAAGTAACTTCTTTCATTTCGCAGTTTCATAATTTGAGTATTTTTTCCCTTGGACATTCTAGTTAAAGGCTTTCAATTTTTTAAAAAGAGCTTTGAATTTAAAAACTTTATTTACTTTTGGCTGCACTGGGTCTTCGCTGCTGTGCATGGGCTTTCTCTAGCTGTGGCAAGCAGGGGCTACTCTTCGTTGCAGTGTGTGGGCCTTCATTGCCTTGCGGTACTTCTCTTGCTGTCGAGCATGGGCTCTAGGCACCCAGGCTTCAGCAGTTGCAGCACTAGGGCTCAGTAGTTGTGGCTTATGGGCTCTAGAGGGTAGGCTCAGTAATTGGGGCACAGGAGTTTAGTTGCCCTGTGGCATGTGGAATCTTCCCAAACCAGGGATCAAACCCATGTCCCCTGCATTGGGAGGCAGATTCTAATCCACTGCATCAGGAGGGAAGTCCTAAAGGCTTTCAATTTTGTAGATACTTTAAAAGAAATATCTTTGTTTTGTTCTATTGTTTTTATATTCTCTATTCAATTGATTTCTTCTTTTTAAAATTGATTTATTGCATATTCTGATTTCAAAATCTATTATTACAACTTTATGTATGCTAATTTCTCTTTTTATCACTGGAGAGTTTGTGGGGTTTTTGTTTGTACTTTTTTTCTCATCTTTTTATTTTAAAATATTTCAAACCTTTAGAACAGTTGCAAGAAAAGTATAATGAAAATCCATGTATACTTCACCTAGATTCACCAACTGTTAATAATTTTCTGCATTTGCTTTATGTGTGTGTGGACATCTATATCCACCTAGCTATGTGTCTATCTCTGTTTGTATGTGTGTAGATAGGTAGGTATGTATTTATCTGTATTATTTGGTAGCTGTGGCTACATGTGACATGACACTTCACTCATAAATACCTCAATATGCATTTTCTAAAAATTAGCACATATGCCTACATAACCACATGGGCTTCCTACGTGGCTCAGTGGTAAAGAATCCGCCTACCAATGCAAGAGATGGAGGAGATGCAGGTTTGATCCCTGGGCCAGGAAGAGCCCCTGGAGAAGGAAATGGCAACCCACTCCATTATTCTTGCCTGGCACATCCCATGGACAGAGGAGCCTCATGGACTACAGTCCACGGAGTCTCAAAGAGTCAGACATCAATGAGCACACACACATCCTCCTACATAACCACAGTACAATTTTTACACTTGGTTCCAGCGGTTTCTACCAGGCTTTCCCCATTGTAAAGGTTCCTTTTCCCCCTTTGTAATTAGTAAGAAATCTGTGAAGTGATATTTTGGATTTCCCTTCCCTTCCCTGCTTTGCTTTCTGCCATTAAAGTGGTATCATCTACATATCTGAGGTTGTTGATATTTCTCCTGGCAATCTTGATGCCAGCTTGTGCTTCATCCAGCCTGGCATTTTTCATGATGTACTCTGCATATAAGTTAAATAAGCAGGGTGACAAAATACAGCCTTGACATATTCCTTTCCCAATTTTAAACTAGTTCATTGATACTGAAAAAAGTTCCAAAAAAGTGGGAGGATAAGGGAAACCTTTTATTTATATGAGAATTCCAACCAATAAATGTAGAAGAAATGACAGAAAGTCATTATATAACCACCACACTAACAACTGATTCAGGCACATGTGATTTTTACGTATTGATAAACTAGCAACTTTCTTGAACTTGTTTATTAGTTCTGATAGGTCTGTTTGTGGGCTCTGTAGACTCGTTCTTTCATATATCAGTATAACATTGTGTTATCTGTGAGTAGTGATGGGCTTTTTTCTTTCTTTCCAATCTGGATGATAATTTTAGCATCCATTGCAAAGAGGAACTAAAGAGCTTCTTGATGAAGGTGAAAGAGGAGAGTGAAAAAGCTGGCTTAAAACTCAACATTCAAAAAACTAAGATCATGGCATCTGGTCCCATCATTTCATGGCAAATAGATGAGGAAAAAATGGCAACAGTGACAGACTTATTTTCTTGAACTCCAAAATCACTGCGGATGGTGACTGCAGTCATGAAATTAAAAGAAACTTGCTCCTTGGAAGAAAAGCTATGACAAACTTAGATGGCATATTAAAAAGCAGAGATATTACTTTGCGGACAAAGGTTCATCTAGTAAAAGCTATGGTTTTTCCAGTAGTCATGTACAGATGTGAGAGTTGGACCATAAAGAAGGTTGAGCGCTGAAGAATTGATGCTTTCGAATTGTGCTGGAGAAGACTCTTGAGAGTCCCTTGGACAGCAAAGAGATCGAACCAGTCAATCCTAAAGGAAATCAACCCTGAGTATTCACTGGAAGGACTGATGCTGAAGCTGCAGTTCCAATACTTTGGCCACCTGATGTGAAGAGCTGACTCATTTGAAAAGACCCTGATGCTGGGAAAGATTGAAGGCAGGAGGAGAAGGGGATGACAGAGGAAGAGATGGTTGGGTGGCATCACCAAGTCAATGAACATGAGTTTGAGCAAACTCTGGGAGATACTGAAGAACAGGGAAGCCTGGTGTTCTGCAGTCCATGGGGTCACAGAGAGTCGGACACAACTTAGCGACTGAACAACCATTGAACAAATGGACTCTTAGGCTCTTTATTTATTATTATTCAGTGTGTTATAATTCATTCCTGCTTTTATTCATTTTGCTGTTCACATTATTGCAAATTTGGTTAATAGGAGCCTCTTCTAGCTGGCGCCTGTGTCTTTATTTTTTTATTTTTACAAAAGTCTATCAAATTTGGTGCATTTCCTCAGCGTCTCACATAACAAGATGTTCCAGGTGCACTTTGTTCTTTCCTTGCCCTGGACGTGGAATTAGCCCCTTCTCCAAGGAGATCTAGTTCCTTTTAGTGAGGAACAGCATGGCAGACATGGAGATGTACCATCCAGATCACCTTGTAAGAAAGGACTTAATGCCCTGCTGTGGGGAGTGCCATCATCAGGCCACTTCCTGCTGTCGGCCCCTTCAGGGTCTGCCTCAGCTGCAAAACCACTTCAGCTATATGCACACGCTTCCTGGAGCAGCCTGTATCCTAGGACCTTTTGTGTAGATGGGAGTCTTAGCTTAATGGTAAATTATTTTAAAGAATTTACTTGTGATGAGGAATTCTGGCTTCCAGGCAGACCTCTTACTTTATGCCGCCACTCTCCCAGCATTTCTCTTCTGACGAATGTGTATTTAAGCCATGCATGACATTTTTCCTGATTACTGCATTTCACATCTTTTTATCCTCCCCTGGAAATGCTAAAATTAGATGCATTTTCAGTCTCTGGTTCAATGCTGAGACAAAAGGCCTCCTCTGCTCTTTGATATTTAACAGGCTGATGTGCTGACTAATTCTGCAGCAGCTTTCTCTATTACTTCAGTTGCTAAATATAGCAGTGGATATGGTTGGAATCTGATAGAACAAGTTAATTAAACATTACTTTTCATCCATTAATTTTTCAGTTATTCACTGTTTAAGAGCAAATAGTATCATTGGAGAAAAAGCAATTCAAAACAGAAGCACATACATATTCAGAATATTTACATGTAATTGCCAACCATTTTTCTGTTACTTGAGGACTGAAAGCCACTGATAACTGTAACACCTTTTTTTTTTTCCCCCAAAAATACGGTCACACACATCATAGCCTAGGGTTCTCTTTTTAGCATTATGAGCTGATGAAGGCTAGAGAGACCCAGTGAGGAAGAATCAGCTTAGGCTTGGGAGAATTGTTCTGTTTGGGGTTAAATCATGTCAACATAATTATTTTCTTAGTCCGGATCACCACATGCAGACTTCTACCATATATGCTTATGGTACAAATACACATCGCTTTCTTAGCCTGGTTTTAAATCGAGTTTAGAGTTGGCTAACTATTAACAGCAGTTGAATTCTGAAGAGCTACATGATTTATGTTGTTTATTGATTAATGGGTTTGGCAAAATTGAACAAAAATGGAAGCAAGTGAATTCTTGACTTGTTTTCTAGACTGGAATGATTTAGGAGTGAGAGCCATTCTCGATGGAGTTAGGTCTATATTTGGGAATTTGGTAAGAGGTACTTCTCTACAAAGCTCACAATGAAGTCAGCCATGAAGTAGAAGACAGTGGCTGAAATTATCATCATTTTAAGGAGTCACTTTTTCTTATCTGCTCCATCCCCCAATTTCTTAGCTTGGACACCACATTGTTAGTTGCTGCCAATTCAATACAAATGTAAACTCCCTTAGTTCTATGTGATTTTTTTTAAAACAAGGCAGGAATAAAGAAAGAAAAATAGTTCATGCTTGTTGACTATTCTGTGCTTGACATTTTAAAAACAACTTTACTTGTACAGTTTCATTGGATCTTTTTTTACAAGAGGAGAAAAACAAACTTAAATATTTACATCCAGGAGCCCCATAAAAATATGAGACTCAAAGGCTAGTTGGAGTATTGGGGCTTATATACCAACCTAGAAACCCTACAAAAGAGATACTATATTATCCTATTTAATAGATGAGAAACCTAAAGCTTCAAAGAGGTTAAGAAACTTACCAAGGGTTGCATAGTTGAGAGGGGTGTCCGGTATTCAACCCCAGGCACTCTGACTCCACTATACATTGACTTCTTTTCATATATGTGCTTCTCACCATTTCATATAATTTTTAAAAAAGATACTGGATCATGATTTACCATTGACTTAGATAATTGTTTTGGGGAAAATTTTTGGTCATAGATCAGCAAGATTCCCCTTTCCCTGTCATTTTTAATAAGCCAATGAATGCAAGAATTCAGAACCCTGAGACCGCAGCCAGAAGGAGTTCTCAGTGGAACCCGTTCAGTTTTTAACTCAAGATATAATTTAGCACTCAACAGATAGGACCAGCTCTGGTCCCGCTGATCTCTATTGGGAGTTTTCTTTTTTAAAAAGTTTGTTTATTTTCGGCTGCGGCGGCTTGCTTCATGCAGCTTTCTCTAGCTGTGATGGCTGGGGGCTACTCTCTAGTTGTGGCGTGTGGGCTTCTCATTACCACGGCTGCTTCTGCTCCAGAGCACGGGCTTCAGCAGCGTGCGGGGTCAGTAGTTGCAGCTCGGGGTATTAGTTGCCCTGCGGCATGTGGGATCTTCTCAGACCAGGAATCGATTCTGTGTCACATGCATTTAAAGGCAGATTCTTAACCATTGGATCACCAGGGAAGCCCAGAAAATTTCTGTCTTAATTTCTGAACTATGTCATAGCTCTGAGCAGATTCCAGAAGTCAACCTCCCCCCTACCAATACACGAACCAAATGCCACCCGCAGTCCCCCAAGGGCCAGACCACAAGAGGCTTGTCCGCAGCCAAACACTGCAGCCCCACCTGGTCACTGCTTCTCCTCTTGGAAGAGGCCTATTTCTATCTTTCATACCCAAGATGATGGACACTGGTGACATTCAATTACAGTGTCTCCTTCTTCATTTGAGGGGCCAAGTTGCAGGTTTGCTCACTTCTCTATAGAAGTATTACAGAGGTCTCATGACCCATGTGAGATATAAAGAGCAAAGAACTCCTCATGTTTGCTTTATTCCCCTTGTTTTTTCCCAGGAACTTTATCTCTTATAAATAGGGTGTTCCTCAGCCCTGCCACAGCAGGCTCTCCTACTGACAGCCTGCTTCTACATGACTGTGCAAGGTCCCTGACTCAACTGGTTGAGTCAAATACTAATGAACTGATTAGTATTTCTTCACATATTACTAAGTGCTTGTGTGAGTGTGCTCAGTTGCTCAGTTGTGACCTTATGGACTGTAGCCCTCCAGGCTCCTCTGTCCATGGAATTTTCCAGGCAAGAATACTGGAGTGGGTTGCCACACCCTCCTCCAGGGGATCTTCTCAACCCAGGGATCGAACCCGCTTCTCCTACTTCTCCTGCATTGGCAGGTGGATTTTTTACCGCTAGAGACACGTGGGAAGCCTAGCACTGTGCAGTCTGCTGTGGAAGACTCCCAAGAGATATCAGGCATGGCCATCGTGAGGATGAGAAGTGGAATATTTCCTGTCATATCAGTAAACAATGATGTCACAGTCATCAGAGATGGCACCCCTCCAATGTGAGCCTGAGGAAACTCAGGAAGGAAAGAATACCTGCCATCCAGCAGCCATCAAACTGCAGCCACAGCCCACAGTGAGCCCCAAGGGAGCTCAGGGTGTGAAAACACAGGATACCGGCCCCACACAGCTGAGGTGCATTTCAAAGGAATGCTTTCAGTGAGCCCAGACTCTGCCATCTTCCCATATATAGAAAAGCGCTAGATTCCTTCATTTGGGATATCTGGTTTTCTGTAACAATCATCTTCTGATGTCCAGACTACCTGTCCTTTGTTGCAAAACTTCTATATAATCTGGTTCCCACCCCCACTACCCTGCTTCCTAAGAGCAGTTCTCTCAGGGTTACTTAAGCTGCTGCCTCCCAGGCTTAAGTCCTAAAAAATTCCCACCAAATAAAACACACCTATCAAGTTTTAGGTTGTGAATACTTTTTAAGTCCACAATGGAAATCCCTGACCACCTGCAGAGCCCTTGGTTCCTTCCCCCATCTCAGTTCCCCTCACCTTTCCCCTTTTTCTCTGTGCTCCAGTTCCACTGGCCTTTCCCTTCATTGACTGCACAAAACTTATTTCCACTTCAGGGCCTTTGTACTTGCTTTTCTCTCCACTTAGAACAATCTTCCCCCACCTCCTCACATGACTGGTTCCTTGTTATCAAGTCTTCTTTAACCACTGTATGTAAATATGTAAATTTAATCACCTCCAAGTCACTGGTCCACTGTAGTGTTGTCACCATCTTTCTATCCTCACAGTGCTATAACTCAGAACTGGTCTTGTTATTTGCTTATTGTCTCTTTCTCCTACTAGAGTGTAAGCTGCACAGGTTGCCTCTTTTCCCATTCCATCCTAAGTACCTAGAACAGCCCCTGCTAAGTTGCTGCTAAGTCACATCAATTGTGTCCGACTCTGTGCGACCCCATAGATGGCAGCCCACCAGGCCCCGCCGTCCCTGGGATTCTCCAGGCAAGAACACTGGAGTGGGTTGCCATTTCCTCCTCCAATGCATGAAAGTGAAAAGTGAAAGTGAAGTCGCTCAGTCGTGTCCGACTCTTAGCGACCCCATGGACTGCAGCCTACCAGGCTCCTCTGTCCATGGGATTTTCCAGGCAAGAGTACTGGAGTGGGTTGCCATTTCCTCCTCCAATGCATGAAAGTGAAAAGTGAAACTGAAGTCGCTCAGTCGTGTCTGACTCTTAGCGACCCCATGGACTGCAGCCTACCAGGCTCCTCTGTCCATGGGATTCTCCAGGCAAGAGTACTGGAGTGGGGTGCCATTGCCTTCTCCCAGAACAGCCCCTGGCACCTCACAAGTGTTCAAATAAATATTTATTAAATGAAGGAATGTTTAAGTACTAAATTACTTGTTACCCAGGTCTATAAGTAAATTACGGGTTCAGAGGAAGAGAAGAGGAAAGAAAGAAAATTGTAAAGAGGAGGTTAGAGTTAAACGGTGGGACAGCTTTAAAAAATAATGATTCTGAGCACATTTTATTATTTTTAGATGTGACCGATCTTTGTTTAGCTCCTTTGTTTGGCTCCTTTAAGCTCCTCTGTCAGTTAATTACATTTCAAAAGCCTAAACACATCAACGGAGACGCCATTCAAGCAAGAAAATCCTTTGAACACTTAGAAGAATGAGCCCTTCCTTAATTTTATCTGTTTATAAATAATACTCTGGGCATTTTAAGTTAAAATAAATTGAGGAATTGATAATTAGCTAATGACTAGGGTTTTTTTTTTGTTTATATTTATTTTTAATTGGAGGATAGTTGCTTTATAATGTTGTGTTGGTTTCTGCTGTACAGCAATGTGAATCAGCTGTAAGTATACACATATTCCCTCCCTCTTTTTTTTATTTTAATTGGAGGCTAATTACTTTACTATATTGTATTGGTTTTGCCATACGTCAACAGGAATCTGCCACGGGTGTACGCATGTTCCCAATTCTGAACCCCGCTCCCACCTCCATCCCCATACCATCCCTATGGGTCATCGCAGTGGACCAGCCCCAAGCATCCTGTATAATTTCTCCCAACCTATTGAAGGAGGAAACGGACAGAACACGCTCCATCTTGAAAGCAGGACTCCATCTTGGGCCGGACTGTGGACTTTGAGCTATATGCCCAGTATCTATGGAAACGACATACCAACGGGAAAACCAGGCCCCCCAGATGGAAGAACCCCAGGACTCATACCTAGACTCTCCATTGCCTAAAAGAATACCCTAATTATCTGTGTAACCTAATAGAATTATAAATTCTATTATGCTTATTGGGGTATGACCGCAGGACTATTGATAATTGTCCACTGTTAACTACCTAGGCTTAAGGCATATGAATCAGGGGTTAACTTTGATTGTATCTTTCTCTTCCTTTGTTCAGACTAGTTTCAGGGAATTTGGGGAGGTGGGTTTGGGCACATACACTCAGGGTATATAAGGTTTTCACAAAAACTGGTTGAGGTCCTTGGCTAAGAGCAGACTCTGCCTTGGGCCCGCCGGTGTAACAAACTGCACTCCACTATCTGCATCGTCCTTCTGAGTGAGTTTGTTTCCCAGAACGCGTGGCTACAACACTGTCTCCAAACCTCAAAAAGGGGTTGAATTAGTTCAGGAGTCACAGATTCAAAGGCACCTGGGTCAGACAGGTCAGGTTAGCGAAGACCTTGACATCCAGGAGCATACTTGCCCCCATATGCTGCAGGTGGGCCTGACATGGCCAGCGCTACCCGTTCTTTTAAGAAAAACCAGAAATCCAGATTTTATGTGAAACTGTCTAATTTGTCAATGTTGGCAACTAATCTAAATAGTTTAAAATATTCACAAGGCCAAGTAAAACATGTCTACAGGCTGAATTTGGCTTCATGGATCCCTACCCTGGCTTTCTAAGTTTCTTTCCAACTTCTCAAATGCCTCCAGTTTAATGAAATTTCTTTTCAAAGTTGACACAAAATCTGGGTAAACATTGAAAATCTCTAATTAGCATAGAGCCCTTTTTAAGATCAAAAAGAAGACATTGTTTCAAGTGAGATACATTAATATTCACTGTGTACTTGAGTTCTGTCCAATATGCTAGATGTTGTAATGAAGTTGTTCACTAAATAAGCATAGAGCAAGGGAAGCCAGCAATCTAAGGAAAGGAGAGCATGCTTAGCTGTGATGTCTTAGGGCCAGAGTGGACAAGAGATGGCAGACTAACCTCTATGGGTAAGCAGTTGCTGTGAATTTATGTCTAGTGCAAAAAATAAAATTCATCCAGAACTTTAATAGTAGAGTAGATCTTGGTCTGTGAAAAAAAGTTTAATCTCACTGGATCAGATTCTCAGTTCATTAAAGAAAAGAGAAGATTAATACTGGTAGCCAGGAATTTTTCTGTGTCCTCTAGAAAACAAACTATATAGAAATACCCACTCATCCAAGAAGCATATTAACTACTTTATTAGCAGATAAGTTTTCTGGAAGAACCAAAGTAAGCAGTTTCATATTAACATTTTTTCAGATAGAATGGGGTTGGCTTGGAATTTTTATGATAATATTAAACCCATTAGTGAAGTCAATTGTTTCCAACATTACAAAATATACTAATGCAATGATTTTTTAAAGTTTTATTACTGTGCAAACTATTGTAACATTGGGACCCATGAAAAACAGCAACCTAAAAATATGAACAACCTTTGATTTTTAAACTTACAGGTTGCTTATGGTGATTTTTTACTTCTTATTCAAAATGTCACAGTAACAATCTGAAAATAAAATTAAGAAAAATTCCATTTACAGTAGCCTCAAAACAAATGAAATACTTAGGAATAAATTTTAAAAAGAGATATAAAACTCATACTCTGAGAAGTATGAAATGTTGTTCAAATGTTGTACAAAAAAATTAAAGAAGACCTAAATAAATGAGGACAGTCCACAATAATGGGGCAAAAGATTTACTATTGTTAAGATAGCATACTCCCCAACTGATTCACTAATTCAATGAAATCCCTATCAAAATTCCAACAGTTTGTTTGTTTGTTTTGTTTTTGCAAAACTAGCAGTCTATCCTCAGGTTCATATGGAATCACAAGAGATCCCGAATAGCCCAAGACAATACTGATAAACAAGAATAAAAATTGGAAGACTCACACTTACCAATATCAAAAACTTACTACAAAGCTGCTGCTGCTGCTGCTAAGTCACTTCAGTCGTGGTCTGACTCTGTGTGACTCCATAGACGGCAGCCCACCAGGCTCCCCGTCCCTGGGATTCTCCGGCAAGAACACTGGATTGGGTTGCCATTTCCTTCTCCAGTGCATGAAAGTGAAAAGTGAATGTGAAAAGTGAAAGCAAGCTGTTCAGTCGTGTCCGACTCCTAGCGACCCCATGGACTGCAGCCTACCAGGCTCCTCCATCCATGGGATTTTCCAGGCCAGAGTACTAGAGTGGGGTGCCATCGCCTTCTCCTTACTACAAAGCTACAACAGTCAAAACAGGGTAGTACTGGCATAAGGACAGACATATAGAACAATGGAATGGAATTGAGAGTCAAGAAATTAACCTATTAGCATATATAATAAATTATTTTTTCTTAAGGATGCCAAGGCCATTCAGTGAGGAAAGAATAGTCTCTTCAATAAATGTTGCCAGGAAAACTGGATGTCTACATGCAAAAGGATGGACTTGGATCCCTATCTCATAACATATACAAATATTAACTGTGAATGAATTAAAGACCTTAGTGTAAGAACTAAACTATAAAACTCTTTGGAAGAAAATATAGGAGTATATCTTGGTGACTTTGGCTTAGGGAAAACATTCTTAGATATGACACTAAAGGCACAAGTGACAAAAGAAAAAATAGAAAAATTGAACTACATCAACTGACAAATTTTGTGCCTCAACAGGGCACCATCAATACATATATACAATGGAATGCTGCTGCTGCTAAGTCGCTTCAGTCGTGTCCGACTCTGCGAGACCCCATAGATGGCAGCCCACCGGGCTCCCCCGTCCCTGGGATTCTCCAGGCAAGAGCACTGGAGTGGGTTGCCATTTCCTTCTCCAATGCAGGAAAGTGAAAAGTGAAAGTGAAGTCGCTCAGTCATGTCCGACTCTGCAACCCCATGGACTGCAGTCTGCCAGGCTCCCCGACCCATAGGATCCTCCAGGCAAGAGTACTGGAGTGGGTTGCCATTGCCTTCTCCCTACTCAGCCGTAAAAAGAATGAAATAATGCCACTTGCAGCAACATGGATGCAGCTAGAAATTACCATACTAAGTGAAGTATGTCAGACAAATACCACATATCACTTATATGTGTAATCTGAAATATGACACAGATGAACTGGTCTATGAAATGGAAACAGACTCACCAGACATAGAGAACAGACTTGTGGTTGGCCTAGGGGGGTGAGGGTGGGAGAGTGGTGGATTGGGAATTTGGGTTAGTAGATGCAAATGATTATTACGTTTAGAATGGATAAACAACAAAGTCTTACTGTACAGCATGAGAAACTGTAGCCAATCTCCTGGGATAAACCATAATGGAAAAGAATATATTAAAAAGAATATATGTATGTGTGTAACTGAGTCACATTATTATACAGCAGAAATTTGCACAACATTGTAAATCAAATATACTTCAGTTTAAAAAAGGCACCATCAAGGAGATGAAAAAACAACACACACATGAGAAAACATTCACAAATCATATAGCTTGCAAGGTGCCTGTATACAGAGTATATAAAAAGTACAACTTTATAATAAAAAGACAATCCAATTTTAAAAATGAAGAAAAGACTTGAATAGACATTTCTCCAAAGAAGACATACAAGTGGCCAATAAGCACATGAAAAGAAGCTCAAAATAACTATTAGGGAATTGCAAAGTCAAAACCACAGTGACTGAGTAGATCTTAAAAGTTCTCATCACAGGCTGAAACGGGGGTGAGGGGCGGAGGAGGTCCAAGAGGGAGGGGATATATGTATACACAGAGCTGAATCACTTCTTTGTACAGCAAGAAATTGACACAACGTTGTAAGGCAATTGTACTCCAATTTAAAAAAAAGTTAAATTAATCAATTCATCACAAGGAGACAACTGTAACTATGTGAGTTAATAGATGTCAACTAAACTTATTGTGCTATCTATTTTGCAATGTGACATATTACCAAAATCATTGTTGTTTGTTAATTGGTTATACTTCAGTATAAAATTTTAAAAATCAGTATGTTGTACACCTAAAACAATATGTCAATTATGTCTCAATAAAGCTGGAAAGAAGTTAAAAATTACTTTTTAAAAAGAAATAAATGTTGGAGAAGGATGTGGAGGAGTTGGAATTCTGTACATTGTTGGTGGGAATGTAAAACGGTGTAGCCACTATAGAAAACAGTATGCTGCTGCTGCTGCTAAACTGCTTCAGTCGTGTCCGACTGTGTCCGACCCCATAGACAGCAGCCCCCACACGGCCCCGTCCCTGGGATTCTCCAGGCAAGAACACTGGAGTGGGTTGCTATTTCCTTCTCCAATGCATGAAAGTGAAAAGTGAAAGTGAAGGCGCTCAGTCTTGTCCGACTCCTAGCGGCTCCATGGACTGCAGCCCACCAGGCTCCTCCATCCATGGGAATTTTCCAAGCAAGAGTACTGGAGTGGGGTGCCATTGCCTTCTCCAGAAAACAGTATAGCAGTTCTAAAAAAAATTAAATATCGAATTACTATGGACTTCCCTGGTGGCTCAGATGGTAAAGCGTCTGCCTACAATGTGGAAGACCCGGGTTCAATCCCTGTGTTGGGAAGATCTCCTGGAGAAGGAAATGGCAACCCACTGCAATTTTATGTTATGTGTATTTACACAATTAGAAGTACTTTTTTAATTGGCAAAGAATCTGAATAGATACTTCTCCAAAGAAATATACAAATGGCCAATAAGTACATGAAAAAATGCTCGACTTCAGTAGCCACTAGGGAAATGAAGATCAAAAAGTATAATGAGATACCACCTCACACCTACTAGGATGGCTATAATTAAAAGACAGATAATAACTAGTATTCTCCAGGATGTTAAGAAATTGGAACTTTCGTGTATTACTGAAGGAAAAGTGGTGCAGCCATTTTAGAAAAGTTTGGCAGTTCCTCAAAAAGCTAAACATGGAGTTAACATATGTTCCAGCTATTTTACACCGAAGTATATATCCAAGAAAAATGAAAACATATGTACACACATATATACACATGTATGTTTATGTGTGTGTGTACACACATGTTTTATATATATATGTTCATAGTGACATTATTTATAATAGCAAAAAAGTGAAAACAAACTAAATGTTGTTCAACTGATGAATGGATAAAGTGTGGTAAATTTATATGATGGAATACTATTTGTCAATAAAAAGGAATGAAGTACTGATATATGCTACAATATGGATGAACCTTGAAAACATGCTAAGCAAAATAAGCCAGTCACAAAACCCCACATATTTATGGTTCCAGTCATATGAAGTGTCCAGAATTCGAGACAGAAAGTAGGTAAGTCTTTGCCTAGGGCTGGCTTTTGGGGATGGGGAGTGTCTGCTGATGGCTCCAGGGTTTGTTTTGCAGTCTTTGTTTGTTTATTTATTTGGCTGTGCCAGATCTCACATGGGATGTCTGTGACATTCGAACTCCCAGCTGCAGCGTGTGGGATCGATCCCTGGGCCCCTGCATCGGGGGCATGGAGCCGCAGCCCTTGGACCACCAGGGGTGTCCTCAGGGTTTTGCTTTGAGGTGATGAGAATGCTCTAAAACTGTTTGTGGTGACAGCTCATAAGTCTATGAATAGAATAAAAACCGTAGAGCTCTGTACATTTTAAATGGATGAATTGTCTGGTATGTGAATTATACCCCCATAAAACTGTTAAAATGTGATAATATTGTTCCACATTTACAGAAGTCATAGATTTATTTATCTCACAAACTTTGTTCACTGTAGTATACTATCATCTAGCATGGTGACTGGCACCTGTAGAAATTTGAATAAATATTTGTTGACTAAATGAATGAATAAATCTTGACGCATTTTGCAAGGCCAAATGGCATTCCTTCTGATTCCTAAGGTGATGCTTATTTATAAAACAAATGCTTCCTTAGGTGGCAACAAAACAATAGCTACATCACTCTTGTCTCTCCTGTCCCAAGAAAAGACAGAATGGAGTGAGACCCACTTAATCTTATGGAAACAGGGTGACAGCTCTCTACAGGAGCACAGGCAAGTTCTGTAACTCTGTAGCCCCAGGTGAGTGGTTAGTGGGGATGGTGGGGTAGGGCTTCTTCTTACAGGACCTAAGAGCTTCACGGTTTCCAGATTCCATTCTCTTTATCTTTAGCAAATAGACCAGGATCAAATACAGAGTTGAAAAACCATGATCCAGGAATTCTCCAACAAGGTATTTTAACAGAATTTTGTACAGAATCCTTATAGACTTCGTTGGAATTTGAGAAAACAATAGCTCAAGACACTCAACACCTGAGGAGTATTATATCAAGCTATACAACAGTCTATAAATAATGACAATGGTGTTTTGCATTGATGTATTATTACATAAAATAAGAAAGACATGTTGGGGTTTTTAGCTGAACACAACTGAGGGTATATTTAGTCTGCAAGCCTGCTTACTTCCTGAATCTTCTTGGAACTCTGAAGATGTAACTTTAAGGAAAAGTACCAGTGGTAAAGGACACAAGCAAGGCAAGTTTCTATAGAAATCCCACCATCTCAGCAATTGCTACACAAGTTATAGTCTAAATCAGTTAACCCATGTGAAGTGTCTGCAACTACACAGACATGCCTAGAGTCTTATTATTTGAGTATGACATAATTTTGTGTTTCTAAAATTAAAAAAAAAAAAAGATCTGTTAACCTCATGAAGACTAGTTACCAAGGCAAGAAGTCAGATACAGGGGTGGAAGACAAAAGAATCATGTTAGTGCTGTGAGGGGCAAGGTGGGGAGCTGGGTCCACCCCACCACAACTCTCAGCAGGTGCTTCCACCTCAAAAAAAGTCTCCTTCAAAATTTGGGACCCTCCCTATTTGCTGCAACTTACAGCAGTTAACTCCATTAATCTCTGGAATGTCTCAGTTAGTCAATGTAGCTTGTATTAACCTGGTTTGGTTTCATGGCTACTTCCATAATATTAAAAAAGATTCTAAAAATTAAGAGCTGGAAGAACACTCAAAGATGAAAGATTGTTTATATTTTTACAGTGAACACAAGACATAAAATATGTTTCTCAACATTACAGCTGCTAAGTAACACAAATAGTTTTCCAGTCTCCTAAACATTTGCTTATGTGCTTCTGCATTACAATGATAGCATTCAGAAGTCATGCTTAAGTCTTCTACAATTTAGGTGTACAATAGGCACAGGAAAGATCATTTCTTGTTTACTCTTATTTCTTTTGCTAGAATGAATTGTATGCCCACCCCACTCCCAAATGCATGTGTTGAAATCCTCTTAATGTGAACTATGGACGGATGTTCATAATATTGTACAGAAGGCAGTGATCAAAACCATCCCCAAGAAGAAAAAATGCAAAAAGGCAAATGGTTGTCTGAGGAGGCCTTACAAATAGCTGAGAAAGAAGAGAAGCAAAAGGCAAAGGAAAAAGGAAAGATACATCCATAAAAATGCAGTTTCAAAGAAGAACAAGCAGAGAGATAAGAAACACTTTCTAAGTGATCAATGCAAAGAAATAGAGGCAAACAATAGAATGGGAAAGAGAGATCTCTTCAGAGAGAATTAGAGATACCAAGGAATATTTCATGCAAAGATGGGCTCAATAAAGGACAGAAATGGTATGGACCCAACAGAAGCAGAAGATATTAAGAAGAGGTGGCGAGAATACACAGAAGAACTAAACAAAAAAGGTCTTAATGATGCAGATAACCATGATGGTGTGATCACTCACCTAGAGCCAGACATCCTGGAATGTGAAGTTAAGTGGGGCTTAGGAAGCATCACTATAACAAAGCTAGCGGAGGTGATGGAATTTCAGCTGAGCTATTTCAAATCCCCCAAAAATGATGCTGTGAAAGTGCTGCACTCAATATGCCAGCAAATTTGGAAAACTCAGCAGTGGCCACAGGACTGGAAAAGGTCAGTTTTCATTCCAATCCCAAAGAAAGGCAATGTCAAAGAATGCTCAAACTACCACACAATTGCACTCATTTCACACACTAGCAAACTCATACTCAAAATTCTCCAAGCCAGGCTTCAGCAATATGTGAACCATGAACTTCCAGATGTTCAAGCTGGTTTTAGAAAAGGCAGAGGAAAACACAGATCAAATTGCCAACATCTGCTGGATCATCGAAAAAGCAAGAAAGTTCCAGAAAAACATCTATTTCTGCTTTATTGACTATGCCAAAGCCTTTGACTCTGTTGGATCACAATAAACTGTGGAAAATTCTGAAAGAGATGGGAATACCAGACACCTGACCTGCTTCTTGAGAACCTGTATTCAGGTCAGGAAGCAACAGTTAGAACTGGAAATGAAACAACAGACTGGTTCCAAATAGGAAAAGGAGTATATCAAGGCTGTATATTGTTCACATTGCTTATTTAACCTATATGCAGAGTACGTCATGCAAAATGCCATGCTGGATGAAGCACGGGCTGGAATCAAGATTGCAGGGAGAAATATCAATAACCTCAGATATGCAGATGACACCAGCCTTACGGCAGAAAGCGAAGGGGAACTAAAGAGCCTCTTGATGAAAATGAAAGAGGAGAGTGAAGAAGCTGGCTTAAAACTCAACATTTTTGGTAACGAGGATCATGGCCTCTGGTCCCATCACTTCATGGGAAATAGATGGGGAAACAGTGGAAACAGTGGCTGACTTTATTTTTGGGGGCTCCAAAATCACTGCAGATGGTGATTGCAGCCATGAAATTAAAAAGACGCTTACTCCTTGGAAGAAAAGCTATGATCAACCTGCTGCTGCTGCTGCTAAGTCGCTTCAGTCGTGTCCGACTCTGTGCGACCCCATAGACGGCAGCCCACAAGGCTCCCCCGTCCCTGGGATTCTCCAGGCAAGAACACTGGAGTGGGTTGCCATTTCCTTCTCGAATGCATGAAAGTAAAAAGTGAAAGTGAAGTCGCTCAGTCGTGTCCGACTCTTCGCGACCCCATGGATTGCAGCCTAGCAGGCTCCTCCGTCCATGGGATTTTCCAGGCAAGAGTACTGGAGTGGGGTGCCATTGCCTTCTCCGATGATCAACCTAGACAGTATATTAAAAGCAGAGACATTACTTTGCCAACAAAGGTCCATCTAGTCAAAACTATGGTGTTTCCAGCAGTCATGTATGGATGTGAGAGTTGGACCATAAAGAAAGCTGAGTGCCAAAGAATTGATGCTTTTGAACTGTGGTGTTGGAGAAGACTCTTGAGAATCCCTTGGACTGCAAGGAGATCCAACCAGTCAATCCTAAAGGAAATCAGTCCTGAATATTCATTGGAAGAACTGATGTTGAAGCTGAAGTTCCAATACTTTGGCCACCTGATGTGAAGAACTGACTCAGTCAGAAAAGACCTTCAAGCTGGGAAAGATTGAAGACAGGAGGAGAAGGGGATGACAGAGGATGAGATGGTTGGTTGGCATCACTGACTCGATGGGCATGCAGTTTGAGCAAACTCTGGGAGATTTGTTTGTTCCAGGAGTTGATTATGGACAGGGATATGGACTGCATGCTGCAGTCCATGGGGTCAGAAGAGTCGGACATGAATGAGCAAACTGAACTGATTCAGTTCCATTGATCTCTTTGTCCATTTTATGTACCGCACAGTAGGTTTAGAGTTATGTTTAGTTGATAAGTCATGTCCAACTTTTTTGTGACCCCATGGACTGTAGCCCGCCAGGCTTCTCTATCCATTGGGGATTATCCAGGCAAGAATACTGGAGTAGATTGCCATTTCTTCCTCTAGAGGATCTTTCCCAATCCAGGGACTGAACCCCGGTTCTCCTGGGTTGTCAGGTGATTCTTTACCTGAGCCACCTGGGAAGCCCAGATTTAGAGTATGTATGTATTAATTCAGATAGTGTGCATCATCCAAAGTTTTTATTTTCAAGATTGTTTGGCTAGGACCTTTGCATTATCATATAAATTTTAGAATCAACTTGCCAATTTCTACAAAGATAAATTTCTTGGGCTTATAAATGTGACTACATTAAATCCATAGGTCATTCCTGGACGAACTAACATCCTAATATATTGATTCTACCAATCCACAAACACGATGTATCTCTCCATTTATTTAGGTCTTTAATTTCTTTCAGTAATGTGTTTTTTTTCCAATCTTGAGAGCTTAAATGTCTTTTATTAGATTTTTCTCTTGGTGTTTGAAGTTTTTTGATGATATCATAAATAATAATGTTTAAAATTTTCATTTCCCAATTTTTCACTACTATAATTGATATATAGAAATACAATTAATTTTGTATATCAACCTTGTATCTTGTGACCTTACTTAATTTGCTTATTAGCTCTAGTGACTTTTTTTAGATTCCTTACATTTTTATACACAATTATGTTATCTGAATTAAAAGCTTTACTTCTTTATTTATAATTTATATGCTTCTTATTTCTTTTTCTTGACTTATTGAACTGGCTAGAACCTCCAGTATGCCAGTATGATATCGAATAAAAGTGATAAGGATGGACATACTTGCCTTATTACCAATCTTAGGGGAAAGTTACTCAATATTTCAGCAGTAAATAGATGATATGTTAAGTCTCAAAAAGAATACTCTGCCTACTGTTTGAAAAAAGGGCTCAGTGGATATGAAAAGGTTAGAGATTAGAAATTTGTGACTCTAATTATGGATGGTATATAAAGCATAAATCCTGAGAAGTAATGAAATTTAGAGATTGGGTAATAAATTAAAAATAAATCAATAGCAAAACTGGTAAAATGAAAAAGATACCATCAGAAAACCTGACATAATAATAAATATTATTTATTAAGTGCTTACTATTATCATAAACTATTATAAACACTTTTCATGTGTTTCGTAATTTACTCTCTGTGCAAAACAGAGAGAGAGATCCAGCAAAAGACACTGAAGGAGGAGCTTGAAGAAATTCAATGTGGGTTGTCACAGGAACCAAGAAAAGAGATTGTGCCTAAGAAACAATGACTGACTTCTGGATACTACTGAGAGGCAAGATAGAAATAAAAAAAGACATTCCTTTCTATTTACCAACAAGGATGTTGGCTTGCCTCAGCAAGAGTATTTTCAATAAAGTACAGTCTGGAAGATAGATCAAAGTGGGTTGAGGAGTGGATGGGAGCTGAGGAGGAAGAGGCAGTGTTAAGGAGATGGCTCTTTGGAGAAGTTGGGCTGTAAGAGGGCAGGGAAAAAGAGTATCAGATGGAGAGGGCTTTGGGGTCAACAGAAGAATGTTCATGCTCCAGGGCTCCTGCACTGTCCTTCACGGGTTTCTTCCCAAGTTGCCTTTGTCCACACTCATTCTAAGTGCAAAGTTCTGTCTCCATTCTTCTCCATCTGACAAGCTCTTATCCTTTAATATCCATAACAAATGGGAGGACTTCATTAAGTCGTGGTAAAATGAGCCACTTTCTCCACCAAGTCCCTAGGTACCACGGACACAATTCTATTAGACCATTCAGCATGTGGATTATAATGTAGTCGTTTTGTCATCTGTCTCCCCTGTGGTCATCTGTCTCACCTCCTCCAGCGCAAAGGGCATGTCTGACTCATTTTTGCTTATTCCTTTGTTAAAAATCCTCCATTGGATGGAATATTACTCAGCCATAAAAAAGAATTAAAATGGTAACATTTGCAGCAACATAGATGGGCCTAGAGGACTATCATACTAAGTGAAGTAAGTCAAAGATAAATATATGATGTCATTTACATGTAGAGTCTTTAAAAATGATACAAATGAACCTGTTTACAAAACAGAAACATACAGAACATAGAAAATAAACATGTTTACCAAAGGGAAATGGTGTGGGGAGGGATAAGTAAAGAATTTGGTTTACAGATATCAGTTCAGTTCAGTCGCTCAGTTCATGTCCGAATCTTTGCGACCCCATGGACTGCAGCACATCAGGCCTCCCTGTCCATCACCAACTCCTGGAGTTTACCCAAACTCATATCCATTGAGTCGGTGACATCATCCTACCATCTCATCCTCTGTCGTCCCCTTCTCCTCTTGCCCTTAATCTTTCCCAGCATCAGAGTCTTTTCAAATGAGTCAGATCTTCACATCAGGTGGCCGAAGTATTGGAGTTTCAGCTTCAACATCAGTCCTTCTAATGAACACCCAGGACTGATCTCCTTTAGGATGGACCGGTTAGATCTCCTTGCTGTCCAAGGGACTCTCAAGAGTCTTCTCCAACACCACAGTTCAAAAGCATCAATTCTTTGGCACTCAGCTTTCTTTATGGTCCAACTCTCACATCCATACATGACCGATGGAAACATCATAGCCTTGACTAGATGGACTTTTGTAGGCAAGTAATGTCTCTGCTTTTTAATATGCTGTCTAGGTGGTCATAACTTTCCTTCCAGGAGTAAACATCTTTTAATTTCATGGCTGCAATCACCATGTGCATGATTTTGGAGCCCCCAAAATAAAGTCAGCCACTGTTTCCACTGTTTCCCCGTCTATTTCCCATGAAGTGATGGGACCAGAGGCCATGATGTTCATTACCAGAATGTTGAGTTTTAAGCCAGCTTTTAAAAAAAATTTTATTTTATTTTTAAACTTTACAATATTGTATTAGTTTTGCCAAATATAGAAATGAATCCGCCACAGGTATACCCGCATTCCCATCCTGAACCCTCCTCCCTCCTCCCTTCCCTACCCTCCCTCTGGGTCGTCCCAGTGCACCAGCCCAAGCATCCAGGACTGGCGACTCGTTTCATACATGATATTATACATGTTTCAATGCTATTCTCCCAAACCTCCCCACCCTCTCCCTCTCCCACAGAGTCCATAAGACTGATCTATACATTGGTGTCTCTTTTGCTGTCTCCTACACAGGGTTATTGTTACCATCTTTCTAAATTCCATATATATGTGTTAGTATACTGTATTGGTGTTTTTCTTTCTGGCTTACTTCACTCTGTATAATAGGCTCCAGTTTCATCCACCTCATTAGAACTGATTCAAATGTATTCTTTTTAATGGCTGAGTAAATACTCCATTGTGTATATGTACCATAGCTTTCTCATCCATTCATCTGCTGATGGGGCATCTAGGTTGCTTCCATGTCCTGTTAAGCCAGCTTTTTCACTCTCCTCTTTCACTTTCATCAAGAGGCTCTTTAGTTCCCCTTCACTTTCTGCCGTAAGGCTGGTGTCATCTGCATATCTGAGGTTATTGATATTTCTCCCTGCAGTCTTGATTCCACCTTGTGCTTCATCCAGCCCAGAGTTTCTCATGATGTACTCTGCATATAAATTAAATAAGCAGGGTGACAATATACAGCCTTGATATACTCCTTTTCCTATTTGGAACCAGTCTGTTGTTCCATGGTCCAGTTCTAACTATTGCTTCCTGACCTGCATACAGATTTCTCAAGAGGCAGGTCAGGTGGTCTGGTATTCCCATCTCTTTCAGAATTTTCCGTAGTTTCATTGTGATCCACACAGTCAAAGGCTTTGGCATAGTCAATAAAGCAGAAATAGATGTTTTTCTGGAACTCTCTTGCTTTTTGATGATCCAGCAGATGTTGGCAATTTGATCTCTGGTTCCTTTGCCTTTTCTAAAGCCAGCTTGAACAGCTTACAGATATACCTGATATATCTATATAAATAAATATATATTTACATAAAACAGGGAACTATATGCAATATTTGTAATAATCTATAATGGGAAAGAATCTGAAAGGGAATATATATATATATTACAAAATATACACACACACACACACATATATATATATGTTGCTGTTGTTGGTTAGTCACTGCATTGTGTCCAACTCTTTAATGACCCCATGGACTGCAGCCTGCCAGGCTCCTCTGTCTATGTGATTTCTCAGGTAAGAATACTGGAGAGGGTTGCCATTTCCTTCTCCAGGGGATCTTCCTCACCCAGGGATCAAACCCTCGTCTCCTGCATAGGCAGGCAGGTTCTTACCACTGAGTCACCAGGGATGCCGTACATATGTATGTGTGTATATATATATATATATGTATATATACATATATACATATATATATATGAGTCATTTTGCTGTGCACGTGGAACATTGTAAATCAACTATACTACAATTAAAAATGAAGAATAAAATTTTAAAATTAAAAAATGTGATATTAAAAAATATCTGGTTATACAAGTGTGGTTTGCTTGTGAGAATCACCAACCTCTACGCTTACACTCAAGAAAAGGGTTTTTTTTAAACGCACAAACAAAAAAAAATAAATGGCACAGACAATAAGAAAATAAAATACTGTTTTCCCTCCCATTGTCTTCAGGTTAAAATCCAATTACTGAGCACCTACTTCATTCCCAGCACTGTGCTAGGTTCTCAGGTGATCCAGCAAACACCTTTTGATCTCCCTGTCCCTCTCCAACTCTTAGCCGATGCTGACTGGAGTCTAGAGAGATCATACACATGTCCTGCTCTGGGACTTTGGGTTTCAGAATGGTAAAATCCTCGCTTAGCTCTGTAGGATACTTTATAAGGAGCTCAAAACTGCTGGATAAATGACAGGATGAATTTACAAATGTTTGGATTGAATGTTATACTTCTGTTAATATATTCTTGAAAATACTAAGGTCTTTTGCTATAATATCTTCATATTTCACATTCTGCTTGTGGAGCAATTATCTATACATTCCTGTATGGCTACATGCCATTAGCCAAAGTTCTGAGAAACTGATTTCAGGACCAGTGTGATGGAATGTTCTACCTACTTTTAAGGTCAACATAAACTCTTCATATATTACTCCAAAAACAAAGAGGCAAACATCTTATTCTTCATTTATAGCATTGGAGTGTATTACTCACACTTAATCTGTGTTTAGCAATCTGAAATGGGGCCTTAAGGTTGTTTGAATTCCTGGAGCCCTTTCACATTTCCGGACTTCAATTGAGTGAGATGAACACACACAAGATAGCCATCTGTAAACAGGGAAAACCAACCATATTAAGCAATTAGAATCAGAATATGGCTTGTGTAACAGTTCAGTTTTGAAGTCCTAGTTCTGGCTAAATGTCTGACTTCAGCTAAATTGTTTAATTTCCCTGCTCCTTAGGCTCTCTGTTTTATAAAATGGAACAAATACTGTATCTTTAAGATGACTAGTTGGAAGGAATATATAACAATTGTAGAGCTGTTTGCTCAGAGAGTATGATTACCCATATGAATCCCTTATTTGAAGGAAAGATAAAGGTTCTTGTCCTCTGCTTACAAATCTCCTTAGTTCTCATGTAGATGTCTGTAAGAAAACTTAGGGACACAGAGAATTGTACACTTAAAATGGGTGAATTTTATGGTATGCAATTGATACCTTGTGCTCCCCTGGTGGCTCAGTGGTAAAGAATCTGCCTGCCAATGCAGGAGACGAGGGTTCAATCCCTGAGTGGGGAAGATCCCCTGACAAGGAATTGGGCAACCCTCTCCAATATTCTTGCCTGGGAAATCCCATGGACAGAGGAGCCTGGCAGGCTACAGTACATGGGGTTGCAAAAGAGTTGGAACAACTGAGTGACTGAACAACAAGTTTATTCTGCTTTCAGACATTTCATATTTCTCACTGACAACCTGTACCCATCTGTCCAATGAAAGTTTACTGAGAAAGACCAGTCTGGACCAAAAGGCCAAGGAACAGCAGACTGCAAGCAACTGTTTTCTTCTCTCTGTGCATTTAGAATAACAATCCTGCTCCTCACCCTGGGTGAGCTGGCCTTTGTGGATCTCACCAACCTCATTTCCTTCCAAACTGCCTTTTGTCCACTAGGCCACACTGGCCTCCTTTCTGGAAATGACCAGCTTTTCCCCATCCTGGAGACTAGATTTCTTGTTCCCACTGGTTGGAAATGTTCTTTACCCAGCTCTGGGGTTAGCTTGTTCCTTCTCACCCATGGGGTCTCTGCTGAAATAGCACCTCCTGGGAGAGACCTTCTCTGACCATCCTTTGTTTCTTTGTTGTTTCTTTATCATAACCCACAATTAGGTTAATTCTTTTGTCTACTTGTTTGTAGTCTGGCTCCCTCATTAGAATGAAAACTGTCAAAGCAAGTTTGTCTTATTTCTATTGAAAAATGCTGACCTTCCGCAGTGGTTCCCTTCCCCCCTTGACTCTGCCCATGCCTCCCTCTCTTTCCCGTCATAGCTCTCCTTACAACCTGAAGTGCTCTTTCTTTGTTTTCTTCTTAATGATCTGGCTTTCTCTACTAGACTATGAGCTCCACGATGGCAGAGAATGGGTCTGTCATTCATTTCCGTATCCCCCGTACCCAGCACAGGCCCTCACACTGGATGAATATCAGAACATTAGTGTTTGTGTTTAGGACAAAACACCATGGTCACCTCTTCCTGAGTAAACACTGCTTGCTTTTGGCCTAGAATAGCAGAGGTGTTGCTGTTGAGTCCAAACCCATTTCAGTCTAGGCTGCTATAACAAAATTATCACAGACTGAGCAGCTTATGATCACAGAAGTTATTTCTAACAGTTTGGGGGCGCTGAGAGTCCAAGATTAAGGTGTTGAGAGATTTGGTGTCTGGTAAGAGCACTTTTCCTGGTTCACAGATGGCCATCATCTGTCTGTGTCATCACATGATGGGAGATAAAGAGAGGTTTTCTCGGTCTGCTTTATAAGGGCACTAACCCACTGATGAGGGCTCCACCCCCATGACCTAGCCACCTCCCAAAGACTCACCTCCTATATCATCACATTCACTTCACTTCAGTTCAGTAGCTCAGGCATGGTCTGACTCTTTGCAACCCCATGGACTGCAGCATGCCAGGTTTCCATGTCCTTCACTGTCTACCAGAGTTTGCTTAAACTCATGTTCACTGAGTTGGTGATGCTATCCAATCATCTCATCCTCTGTCACCCCCTTCTCCTCCTGCCTTCAATCTTTCCCAGCATCAGGGTCTTTTCCAATGAGTCAGTTCTTCACATCAGCTGGCCAAAGTATTGGAACTTCAGCTTCAACATCAGTCCTTCCAATGAATATTCAGGACTGATTTCTTTTAGGATTGGACTGGTTGGATCTCCTTGCAGTCCAAGGGACTCTCAAGAGTCTTCTCCAACACCACAGTTCAAAAGCATCAATTCTTTGGCACTCAGCTTTCTTTATGGTCCAACTCTCACATCCATACATGACCAATGGAAACATCGTAGCTTTGACTAGACAGACCACTGTTGGCAAAGTAATGTCTCTGCTTTTTTAATATGCTGTCTAGGTTGGTCATAGCTTTTCTTCCAAAGAGCAAGCGTCTTTAATTTCATGCTGCAGTCACCATCCACAGTGATTTTGGAGCCCAGGAAAATAAAGTCTGTTTCCATTATTTGCCCATCTATTTACCATAAGTGCTGGGACCAGATGCCATGACCTTTGTTTTCAGAATGTTGAGTTTTAAGCTAGCTTCTTTCACTCTCCTCTTTCACTTTCATCAAGAGGCTCTTAGTTCCTCTTCGCTTTCTGCCATAAGGCTGGTGTCATCTGCATATCTGAGGTTATTGAAATTTCTCCCTGCAATCTTGATTCCAGCTTGTGCTTCAGCCTGGCATTTCACATGATGTATTCTGCATATAGGTTAAATAAACAAGGTGAAAATAAACACTCTTGACATACTCCTTTCCCAATTTGGAACCAGTCCATTGTTCCACGTCTGCTTCTAAGTATTACTTCTTGACCTGCCATGCAGATTTCTCAGGAGGCAGGTAAGGTGGTTTGGTATTCCCATCTCTTGAAGAATTTTCCAGTTTGTTGTGATCTACATAGTCAAAGGCTTTAGTGTAGTCAGTGAAGCAAAGTAGATGTTTTTCTGGAACTCTCTTGCTTTTCGATGATCCAACGGATGCTGGCAGTTTGATCTCTGGTTCTCTGCTTTTCTAAATCCAGCTTGAACATCTGGAAGTCCTCAGTCATGAACTGTTGAAACCTGGCTTGGAGAATTTTGAGCATTACTTGCAAGTGTGTGAGATGAGTGCAATTGTGAGGTAGTTTGAACATTCTTTGGCACTGCCTTTCTTTGGGATTGGAATGAAAATTGATCTTTTCCAGTCCTGTGGCCACTGCTGAGTTTTCCAAATTTGATGGCATATTGAGTGCAGCACATTCACAGCATCATCTTTTAGGATTTGAAACAGCTCAGCTGAAACTCCACCACTTCGACTAGCTTTGTTTGTAGTGATGCTTCCTAAGGCCCACTTGACTTTGCACTCCAGGATGTCTGGCTCTAGGTGAGTGATCATACCATCGTGGTTATCTGGGTCATAACATCTTTTTTGTATAGTTCTTCTGTGTATTCTTGCCACCTCTTCTTAATCTTTTCTGCTTCTTTTAAGTCCATATTGTTTCTGTCCTTTATTGTGCCCATCTTTGCATGAAATGTTCCTGAATAGAGAGAACTGTAAAAAATATAATAAATATTATATGTGTGTGTGTGTGTGTATATATATATATATATATATATATATACATACATACATACATACAGTTGATTTTCAATGAAGGTGCAAAGGCAGTTATACAAGGAAAGGATAGTCTTTTCATAAATGGTACTGAGAATAGCCAGATATATGTTCTTTTAATTTATTTTAATTTATTTATTTGTCTTCACTGGGTCTTAGTTGCAGCATGCAGGATCTTAAGTTGTCGCATGTGGGATCTAGTTCCCTGACCAGGGATCAAATGGGGGCCCCTGAGTTGGGAGAACAGAGTCTTAGCCACTGGACCACTAGGGAAGTCCCATAGCCAGATATTCTTAATGAGAAAAAATGAACCTTGAACCCCTACATCACTGTTTACTTAAAAATTAATTTGAGATGCATCATATACCTAAATTCAGTTGAATATAATTAAAACTATAATGCTTCTAGAAGAATATGTAGGAGAATATTTTCATGACCTAGGGATAGGCAACAGGTTTTTTACAAGACATACAAAGCACTGACATAGAAGAAAAAATAAGGATAAATGAAACTTCCTCAACATAAAAAATTTCTCATCAAAAGACACCAGTAAGAAAGTGAACAGTCATGCCACAGATCAGAGAGAGTGTTCATAACACACGTAACAGACAAAAGACCAGAAACATAATAAAAAATGGGCAAAAGTCACTTTACAAAAGAAGGTAGATGAAGGGCCAGTAAACACATGAAAATACTCTCAATGTTATTAGTCATCTGGGAAATGCAATGAAAAATCATTTCACACCCTCTAGAATAACTAAAATAAAAATACTTGACAGCATAAAATGTCAGCAAAGATGTGGAGCAATGGAAAATCTCATGCATTGTTGGTGGAAATGGTGAGCTACTTTAGAAAACTGTTTACCAGATTCTTCTAAAATTAAACATACATTTTCCCTGTGACCTAACAATTTCACTCCCTAGGTGTTTCTCCAAAAGAATTATAATCATAGGTCCACAAAAAGACTTGTATAAAGAATGCTTGCTGCTGCTGTTGCTGCTGCTGCTGCTAAGTCGCTTCATTCGTGTCCCACTCTGTGCGACCTCATAGACGGCAGCCCACCAGGCCCCGCCGTCCCTGGGATTCTCCAGGCAAGAACACTGGAGTGGGGTTGCCATTTCCTTCTCCAATGCATGAAAGTGAAAAGTGAAAGTGAAGTCGCTCAGTTGTGTCCGACTCTTCGCGACCCCATGGACTGCAGCCTTCCAGGCTCCCCTGTCCTTGGGATTTTCCAGGCAAGAGTACTGGAGTGGGCTGCCATTGCCTTCTCCAAAAGAATGCTTACATCAGCCTTATTCATATACTCAAAAACTGGTTGTTGTTGTTCAGTTTCTAAGCTGTGTCCAACTCTTTGTGACCCCAAGGACTATAGCACGGCAGGCTTCCCTATCCTCCACTGTCTACCAGAGTTTGCTCAAACTCATGTTCATTGAATTGGTGATGCCACCCAACCATCTCATCCTCTGTTGACCCCTTCTCCTCCTGCCTTCAATTTTTCCCAGAATCAGGGTCTTTTCCAATGAGTCAGTTCTTCACATCAGCTGGCTAAAGTATTGGAATTTCAGCTTCAACATCGGTCCTTCCAATGAATATTCAGGACTGATTTCCTTTAGGATGGTCTGGTTGGATCTCCTTGCCATCCTAAGGACTCTCAAGAGTCTTCTCCAACACCACAGCTCAAAAGAATCAATTCTTTGGTGTTCAGCCTTCTTTATGGTCAAACTCTCACATCCATACATGACTACTGGCAAAACCATAGTTTTGATTATACAGACCTTTGATGGAGGACCAAAATATACATCCATGAACAGGAAAAAGGGAAAGCTGTGGTAAATTAATACACTGGAATATTAATCTCCAGTAAAAAGGAACAAACTACTTATACATATGCAACAGCACAGATGAATCTCAAAAATATTATGTTGAACAAAAGGAACCAGACATAAGACTATATGCCATATGATTTCATTTATATGAAGTTCAAGAGCAGACAAAATGAGTCTATGGGATAGAAATCAGATCATTGGGTGGCTGGAGGAGCATGGAGGAACTATCTGGAGAATTGGAGATATTTTATGGCTTGATTGTGATGTTGGTTAGGTGGAGGTATACAACTCTTTAAACTTATGATTAATCCCATCTCTCTCTCATTCTCTCTGTTGTGTCCTAGTCTTTGCGACTCCATGGACTATAACCCACCAAGCTCCTCTGTCCTTGGAATTTTTCAAGCATGAATACCAGAGTGGGTTGCCATTTCCTGTTCCAAGGGATCTTCCTGACCCAGGGATCACACCCATCTCTCTTGCTTCTCCTACATTGACAGGCAGATTCTTTACCACTAGTGCCACCTGGGAAGAATTTTTATAAATTAAAATTAAATTAAAATACACTGAAAAAAACAGAAAGCCCCAAAGCCTGAAACACGAAAAAGACTTCATATATCCAACTATTTAATTGACATCTATACTTGGATAATTACGCAGGCATCTTCAATGGAACTCAGATACTAAATGGTGGTTTCAAAATCCTTTGATACCATGAAGAAAATGAAAGAAAGTCTTGTGATAGAAAATAACTGGACAAAGGACTGTTTAAAATTGGGTAAGTAAAAAGCCATGCAGTCAGCTGAGGAAAGAATGTTCCAGACAGAGGGATAGCAAATGCAAAGACTCTAAGATAAGACTGAGTTTGGCACATGCCTAGAACTTAGTGAACAAGGAAAAGGAGTGGGAGATGAATCAAAGAAGCAGGGCCAGATCACAAAGGGCAATGTAGGCCATAGTGAGGAGCTTGGATTTGATTTTATGTGTGATGAGAAACCACTGGATGGGTTAAACAGGCCCATGGTATGACTTGCATTATAAAGGATCACTCTTGTTGCTCTGTGGAGAATCAGTTTGGGGGATTGGGAATAGGAAAAGTAAAGTGACCAATCAGAAGATGTGTTGGTTATTCCCCTTAACCTCTTTATCTTCTATATCATTTCATTGTCTGCCTTTCTCTGACCTCGAAGGCTGATCCCCATAGATAGCATCTCCAGGGCCTCTTTGCTGGCTGGTTTCTGGTTGAGTTTAGGCCACGGGAGGCACTGGCAGGTGATCAAAGGTGAGAGCTGAGGGATGTGGGAACTCGTTGCCATTGCTCCCTGCCCCATTTCCTTCCTTCCTCAGCCAGGTCCTGGCTGGAGTTGTGTTCTTGCAGCTCCTTGTGCTTTCCCCAAGACTTCCCCATCTTTGGGTTGTTCTCTTAGGCCTGCTCTCACCTTGGTTAATGACCAATAGTTAATGGTTTACACCATCACTATTGACTACTAGTAGGTGTGATCTACTTACCTACAGCCAAACATCCTGGAGTGCAAAGTCAAGTGGGCTTTAGGAAGCATCACTACAAACAAAGCTAGTGGAGGTGATGGATTTCCAGCTGAGCTATTTCAAATCCTAAAAGATGATGCTGTGAATGTGCTGCACTCAGTACGCCAGTGAATTTGAAAAACTCAGCAGTGGCCACAGGACTGGAAAAGATCAATTTTCATTCCAATCCAAAAGAAAAGCAATGCCAAAGAATGTTCAAACTACCTCACAATTGCACTCATCTCACACGCTTGCAAAGTAATGCTCAAAATTCTCCAAGCTAGGATTCAACAGTATGTGAACCAAGAACTTCCAGATGTTCAAGGTAGATTTAGAAAAAGCAGAGAAACCAGAGATCAAACTGCCAGCATATGCTGGATCATAGAAAAAGCAGGAGAATTCCAGAAAAGCATCTACTTCTGCTTTACTGATTACACTAAAGCCTTTGACTGTGTAGATCACAACAAACTGTGGGAAATTCTTCAAGAGATGGGAATACCAGACCACCTTACCTGCCTCCTGAGAAATCTGCATGTAGGTCAAGAAGCAACAGTTAGGACCGGACATGGAACAATGGATTGGTCCCAAATTGGGAAAGGAGTATGACAAGGGTGTTTATTGTCACCTTGCTAATAACTTACACGCAGAATACATCATGCGAAATGCCTGGCTGGATGAAGCACAAGCTGAAATCAAGATTGCAGGGACAAATATCAATAACCTCAGATATGCAGATGACACCAGCCTTATGGCAGAAAGCGAAGAGGAACTAAAGAGTCTCTTAATGAAAGTGAAAGAGAAGAGTGAAAAGGCTGGTTTAAAACTCAACATTCAAAAAACGAAGTCCCATCACTTCATGGGAAATAGATGGGGAAACAGTGGAAACAGTGACAGACTTTATTTTCTTGGGCTCCAAAATCACTGTGGATGGTGACAGCAGCCATGAAATTAAAAGACATTTGCTCCTTGGAAGAAAAGCTATTACAAACCTAGACAGCATAATAAAAAGCAGAGACATTACTTTGCCAACAAGGTCTGTCTAGTTGAAGCTATGGTGTTTCCAGCAGTCATGTATGGATGTTAGAGTTGAACCATAAAGAAGGCTGAGCGCCAAATAACTGATGCTTTTGAACTGTGGTGTTGGAGAAGACTCTTGAGAGTCCCTTGGACTGCAAGCAGATCCAACCAGTCAATGCTAAAGGAAATCAGTCCTTAATATTCATTGGAAGGACTGATGCTGAAGCTGAAACTCCAATACTTTGGCCAGCTGATGTGAAGAACTGACTCATTGGAAAAGACCCTGATGCTTGGAAAGATTGAAGGCAGGAGGAGAAGGGGATGACAGAGGATGAGATGGTTGGATGGCATTACCGACCTGAAGGACATGAGTTTGAGCAAGCTCTGGGAGTTGGTTATGGACAGGGAAGCCTGGCATACTGCAGTCCATGAGGTTGCAAAGAGTCAAACATGACTCTGTGACTGAACTGAATGGTTTACACATAATGGTTTATAGTAATAATATATAATATATATAGCAATAATAATATATACAGAATTATAGTTAATAATCATTATATTCTTTTCAGTTAATCTCTTTTGAGTGTGCCATCTGCTTCCACTTGTGCCCTGTATGGCACAGGTGACTGTTACAGGCAAAAAGATGCTAATGGCTTGAGCTCCAACAGTAGTGCTGAGAAGTGGAGAAGAAGGCTGATTTGAGATATATTTTGGAGTAGAAATCAGAGGACATCCTTAGCTACTGGTGGGAAATCCTTAGGGACTGGTTGTGGAGGATGGGAGAAAGAGAAATGGAGGGAAATTCCTGGGATTGTAGCTGATTGGTGGTGCTGTTCACTGAGGTAAGACTGTGTGAGGGAGATGGAGGCTTGTAGGAGCAGAGATGAGGAATCAAGAATTTCTTATCTGCCATGAAAAGTTTGAGTTGCTAATTAGACATCCAAATGGAAATGCCATGAAGGCCTGTAGACATATGAGTCTGAAGCTCAGTAGAGATGTTGGCTGGAGAAAGAAACATGGGTCCCATGAGTATGTTGTATTTGAACGCAAGGGGCAGGATGAGAACACTTCGGGAGAGAGTATGATAGGGAACTCCCATTGTATGAATTGTGATGGGAAGCAGGGCCCGCCTTCCACTGAGAAAATTGAAAATGCTGGACATTCACTCTCCCTGACCTCTGGCAGCCCAGACATGGGCAATGACCTAGGCTCAGTCAACCAAGGCCTCCTGTCGGGACTTGGAATCTGAAGCCAGTGTTGCAAAGAAGCAAGGGACAGTTCCCAATTCCTTCTGATGGCAGCAGCTGTAGCATCCAAGTTGTCATTGGCAGTGGTTGGTGGTGACAGTGGTGGTGGGCAGTGTCCAGTCTGTTGCTGGGTGTGAGCTTGGCTAGGATGCTGACCCCTGAACTTCCCTCAGTTTCAGACCGTTTCCAAGCCTGGCTTATCAGCCTTCCTGTCAACTCTGTTTGCTACCTGATTTCCTGCCAGTGAATTACTTTTCTCCTTAGGTTAACCAGAGTTAGTTCCTGTTGATTGCAACTAAGAACCCTTTTAGCACAATGCCTTGAACTTGGTAGGCATCCAGCAAATATGTGCTAAACAAATGTCTGAATAAGTTTCCTCCTAACTTGAAATTAGAAGGGAGTCTCAAGCTTTTCCACCATGGCTGCCATGATCTAATGGAGACTATTCTTTTCCATTAATTGACAACTTTCCTTGGAGTTTTCAGAGGACAGAGAAACAAGAGGTCAGCAGCTGAAGTAACTGTCATCCTAATCTAATAGAAATAAACATGGTGACTCATGGGTGAAGTCAGTTTCCTTCTAAAAATGGCATATGGGAATTATTATTCACGGGGAATGATTCTTCTCTGGAGCCTCTGGTATTTAAGGATGCTTCAGAGCAACCCACCCACCATTTCCCATATTTTGAACAGCAGTTATAGAAACCTGTGAACTCTTGGTTTTAAGATATGTAGCCGCAATGAAGGGCTTCCCTGGTGGCTCAGATGGTAAATAATCTGCCTGTAATGCAGGAGACCTGGATTTGATCCCTGAGCTGGGAGGATCCCCTGGAGAAGGAAATGGCTACCCACTCCAGTATTCTTGCCTGGAGAATCCCATGGACAGAGGAGCCTGGTGGGCCACAGTCCATGGGGTCACAAAGAGTCAGACGTGACTTAGCGACTAACACACACACGTACACAGACAAACATAGTCACAATGAAAGCAAGGAAACCTTGTGTCCTTTGCAACTAGAATAAAGAGGTCACATGTTACTTCTCCAAACTTCTCAAGGTAATTCAATTCCTCCCTCTCCTCCAGTGCTTTTAAATGAAAGTCAACTGCTGTCTTTGAAAAGATTTAAAGAAGTTATTGAAACAACTGGAATCCAAATCTGCTCTGATAAAAACAAACAAACAAACAAACAAAAAAATCATGGAATTATCCTATACTGTTCTGTTTTATATTTTATTGATTTTGAGCTGTATCAGGAGCCATCTGCAGGGGCTTTCTGTCTTACAGATAGCTCCAAACCCACAGAGAGGCCAGCTCCTCAGCTGTGGTGTGAACTTACTCCAGGGGAGTGTGTCATCAGTCAGAGCTCTCACTGATGAAAAATGGAAATGTCAGTAGCTGGAAAAATAAGTTAATTTTAAAAGGATCACTACATCTGATACCAGATCCTGTCAGTTCCACCTTAATAACCCTCTCATGTCTATATCCTCCTCCCCACCCCACTGAGTCTTGGCCAATGCTTCTCTAATTTTAATATGGACACCTGGGGATCTTGTTATACTGCAGATTGTGATTCCACAGGTGGGGAATGGAGCCTGAGATTCTGCACGTGTGACAAGTTCCTAGGTGACATACACACTGCTGATCTTGGACCACACTTTGAATAGCTAGGGTCTAGGCCACCATAACACATCTTATCTGGATATTTACAACAGCTTTCTATCTGGTCTCCTGGCTCCAGGCTTGATCTTATTTTCAACTGATTCTTCCTACAGAAGATAGAAATGATTGGTTTAGAAGTTAATCCTGGATCTGTATCATTCTCATTTCTCTCCACTTAAATTCCCCCAATGGCTTCCAGTATTCTTAGAATACCATCCGGACCCCTTCCTGTGGCACTGAAGGTCTCTGTGCCTGTGAGCCTCCAAACCCCACACTCCTCCACAGCACTGAGCACTCTGGTCCTCCCACATTGCTGGTGTTTGCTCGTATCTCCTGTCTTCTCAAGTCTTGCTGGTACTTCTTCAGCTGGGGCTGCTACCCTCTGTTTGCCTAGTGAATTATTCTGCTAAGGCTTTTCTTTTCTTCCACAGCTCCTGCCTCTTTCACAGAGTGGGGACCTCTCCCTACGGGTTCCCATGGTACCCTGAAAATATCTGTACCACCAATTTTATCAAATTGCATTTTAATTGTTTATATGGTTATCCCTATATTGTCACCCTGCTTATTTAATTTATATGCAGAGAACATCGTGAGAAACGCTGGCTGGAAGAAGCACAAGCTGGAATCAAGATTGCCGGGAGAAATATCAGTAACTTCAGATATGCAGATGACACCACCCTTATGGCAGAAAGTGAAGAGGAACTCAAAAGCCTCTTGATGGAAGTGAAAGAGGAGAGTGAAAAAGTTGGCTTAAAGCTCAACATTCAGAAAACGAAGATCATGGCATCTGGTCTCATCACTTCATGGCAAATAGATGGGGAAACAGTGGAAACAGTGTCAGACTTTACTTTTTGGGGGCTCCAAAATCACTGCAGATGGTGATTGCAGCCATGAAATTAAAAGACGCTTACTCCTTGGAAGGAAAGTTATGACCAACCTAGATAGCATATTCAAAAGCAGAGACACTACTTTGCCAACAAAGGTCTGTCTAGTCAAGGCTACGGTTTTTCCTGTGGTCATGTATGGATGTGAGAGTTGGACTGTGAAGAAAGCTGAGCGCCGAAGAATTGATGCTTTTGAACCATGGTGCTGGAGAAGACTCTTGAGAGTCCCTTGGACTGCAAAGAGATCCAACCAGTCCACTCTAAAGGAAATCAGTCCTGGGTGTTCATTGGAAGGACTGATGCTAAAGCTGAAACTCCAGTACTTTGGCCACCTCATGCGAAGAGTTGACTCATTGGAAAAGACTCTGATGCTGGGAGGGATTGGGGGCAGGAGGAGAAGGGGACAACAGAGGATGAGATGGCTGGATGGCATCACTGACTTGATGGACATGAGTTTGAGTAAATTCCGGGAGTTGGTGATGGACAGGGAGGCCTGGCATGCTGCGATTCATGGGGTTGCAAAGAGTCGGACACGACTGAGTGACTGAACTGAGAACTACTAAACTGTGAGCTTGTTGAAAACATAGAGACTTCCTTTCTTCCTGCCCACCTCCTCTTCCTCCTTCCTTCTCTCCCTTCCTTTTTTCTTCTTCCTCTCCGTCGTCCCCTCTCCCTCTCTTCCTGCCTCTCTTTTCTCTTTCTCCCTCCTTCCCTCCCTCTCTCCCTTCATCCTTCCTTTCTGTCACACTGGAGTCCATGCCCTGCTTAGAATACCATATGGCATTATGTTCTTGGTGATTCTTTTTCAGTATTTATTTATTTATTTTAGTTTTGGCTGTGCTTCCAAAGGCTCTAGGGGAGAATCCTGCCTTGCCTCCTCCAGGTTCTGTTGGCTTCAGATGTTCCCTAGCTTGTGGCTGCACCACTCCAATCTCTGCCTCCATCCTCAAACAGTTTTCTCCTCTTCTCCTTTTATCTATGTCATGTTTGTCTTATATTAGGACACATCATTAGATTTAGGTTCCATCCAGATAATCCAGATGATCTCTGAACCCTTAACCTAATTACATCTGTGAAGATCTTTTTTCCAAATAAGATTACACTCACGGATTCTAAAGGTTAGATAGCAGAGATATCTTTTGAAGGTCACCAGGCAGCCTCCTACAGTTGGTGACATAACATTAAGAGGTCCTGCCTGACCATCTCAACTGCATTTGAATCCCCACACTTCTGAATAATAGTCCTTTTCAAATGTGTCACTCCTTACACAGGAAAAAGAAAAACAAAGTCAACTTGATGCTGCTGCTGCTGAGTCACTTCAGTCATGTCTGACTCTGTGCGACCCCATAGATGGCAGCCCACCAGGCTTCCCCATCCCTGGGATTCTCCAGGCAAGAACACTGGAGTGGGTTGCCATTTCCTTCTCCAATGCATGAAAGTGAAAAGTGAAAGTGAAGTTGCTCAGTTGTATATGACCCTCAGCAACCCCATGGACTGCAGCCTTCCAGGTTCCTCCATCCATGGGATTTTCCAGGCAAGAGTACTGGAGTGGGGTGCCATTGCCTTCTCCGAAAGTCAAATTAGGTGTGTATAAATCTTTACACTGAAATGTTATAATGTGCAGCCAACCAGTTTGTATTTAGACAACAGTGTCCTTGTCTGTCCTTCCAGACAACCACTGGGGTGGTACTCAAAATACCCTACAACTGATCTGTTGCAGGTACCAACCCACCACAATGGATGCCACAGCCCATCAGGATGGCACCCACTATAACCAACAGGCACTTCTATGCTGGTGTCTATTGGCAACAAAGCAGCTGTAACCAATTCCTCACATTTAGGTAGTCACTTGGTTTTCAGTGATTTTTCATACTATTGATACTATTTGGTTTCCACAATGACACTGTGAACATAGTGGGGCATGTTATTTCACAGATAAGTGAACAAAATCAGAAAGTTGCCCGACTCACCTTGGATTGCTCAGTGACGTGAGGCAGATGCTAGCCTGGAGCCCTTTTAATGCCTAGTCCAGGACTGACTTTCCTTCACCATCTGGGGCCTGCTAGCATAGACTTATATATGATGATGATGAATATAACATCCATAGAAGATGAGGGCCAGACATCTCTTTAGGAAGTTAATGGAGGCGCCAGGCCAATGGCCAAAACCCAAAACACCTTCAGGAACTGGTAGATAAACTGAGTGCAGCCACCCACATAAGGCGGACAGACAGCATGGTGGAGCACGTGCTGATCTGGAAAGCACATGTCCCTCCTAAAGGTGTTTAAAATCAGATTTTTAGTAACTCTGATGTAGCCAGAGTTATAAACAAAACAACTCTGTTGGCCTTATTAAGCCCATAGGATATCTGCGTGTACCCTCTGATATACCAACCATCTCAATGACAGATGACAGAATTGAGATGCAGACAGGCCAAGTAATTCACCCAAAGTCAAACCGCTTGTTACTGACAGCTGAGATTAGAGAACAAACTAGTGCTGACCACTGGGGAGAGGTGAGGAGCAAGAGAGGGGTCGGGGATTAAGAAGTACAAATTAATACGTATAAAATAAATAAGCTATAAGATATATTGTACAGTAGAGGGAATTGAGCCAATATTTTATAATAACTTTAATTGGAGTATAATCTTTCAAAATTTGGAATCAGTATGTTGTAAACCTGAAACTAATATAATACTGTGAATCACTAATACCTCAATAAAAATGCACTTTAAAAATGTTACAATGCTTTAAAAAATGAGCTCTTCTTACTCTCTGCCCAGTCCTCCTCCTATCCTTACCTGTGAGAGCACTTGCTTCAACACTGCCCTGATAGGCCTACCACCCTGGAATTGTGGCTCATAATCCGGGTTTTTACTATCCCTCATGGCTCAATTGGTAAAGAATCTGCCTGCAATGCAGGAGACCCAGCTTCGATTCCTGGGTTGGGAAGATCCCCTGGAGAAGGAAATGGCAACCCACTCCAGTATTCTTGCCTGGAGAATCCCATGGGCAGAGGAGCCTGGCAGGCTATAGTCCATGGGGTCACAAGAGTTGGACATGACTTAGCGACTAAACCACCACCACTATCCCTGTGGTGCCATACTCCCTTGCTCCTCCTAATCAAAATTCCCCAAACCTTCTCCCTCTTCTTCATAGCCCTGCTCCACATTTGGTTGAAGCTGAAAAAGAAATTCACGCTAAGGCAGCAATGAGACCCAAGAGCTTACGGTGAATTAGTGTAGCCAGTTGGGTCAGCTGTTATGCCAAGTCAAGGATTCAGTCTCTTTATTGCAAAGTCATTAGGGAAAGCAATATAACATCATGAGGAAGAGTTTGGGATCTGTAGTTATAGAGACCTGGGTTCAAATTCTGACTGTGTGAGTTTGGGATAGTCACTCACCCTCTCTGTGCCTAAGTTTCATTCTCTGAAAAATGGTTATTATACTCATTTCTTTTTCCTGACACTACTATGAGGATTAGAAAGAGTATATGCAAAGCTCTTAACACAGTGTCTGGCATTTGGTAATTCACTGGAAATGATAGATTTTGAAAATAAAATCTTAGACCATAAGAAAAGATGCATCTCATATGAGCATTCCTTGGCAGTCTAGAAGCGTCTATGCTCCAGGCCTGACTGAGGTTCAGAAAAGAGAAGGGTGAGGAGGGAAAAAAAGTTCTCTTGGTCAAATAGTGTTCCCACATGCTAATGTATATACAGAGCTACCACCATCACATCATCTTTTTGTAAGCAAAAGGTTTTTCATATATTTTAACCATAAATGGGAGTTTCTTGGCAGGGCTATTTTGTGATAGACCAAGAATAAATTCATAGGAAGAGAGTAATCATGGAATAGACAAATTGGAGCCAATATGCAGAATTTGGGATGTGAGCCAGAAAACACTAACAGGCCAGAGATAGACAATAAATAAAGCACAAGGGAAAGAAAAGAGAGACAGACTCCATAACTCTGTGTTCTGCTCAAGATTTCTTATCAATAACTGGAATAAAGACCAGAGGACAAATTAATTGAATTTGGGAGGGGCATACAACTTGGAAGGGATGGTTAAATAGCTTACATGACAGAATTAGGTTTCAAAAAGACCCAGAAAGAAATCCGACTTCCTGGTCTAATCAACATGGAAAAGCCCCTCGAACAACTAAAAAAAAAAAAAAAATCTGACATAAAAAAAAAATATAAAGACTTTAAAAGGTGGAAAGAAGAAGATGGACTTGACTAGGGAACCCAGGACTTCAGGAAGAACAAAGCCGTGAGTTCTCTGGGTTTCCCCTTGCCTCTGATGTATCCAGAACAAAGAGCCAGGAAAGTCTGCAACCTGGAACCATCAACAGGCACAAACAAGAAAAGCTCCTTGAGGGGCCCTCTCTCCCTACCCAAAGGACTAGAAAAAGGGTGGCCTAATACAACAGCAAACCTTTTTGACAACACCTGCCCCACCCCAGCTAAACACCAGTCTGTGTATCTACACCCCCGCCCATACCACACTGAACTGATTACCGAAGCTATACAGTAAGGCTTCCATGGGATGGTAGCATTATCTCTCCCAGTTCATGCTTCTTTTTCAAAATTGGTTTAAGCTCAAGTTCTTGCCTTTCCATTTCAAGTGGGTGCTTATATTATTGATTTGCATCATTTCTAATTTTCTAATGTAGTGCTGCAAATTCGAATGTAGAATTCAGTGCTGTAGATCTCCCTTCAGCACTACTGTAGTTGTGTCCCACAAATTTTAATGTGTTATTCTTTCACTGTTATTTTGTACAATGTTTTGTTTGATTTCCCTTGAGCCTCCTTCTTTGACCCATGGATTATTTAGAACTATGTTGCTTAGTTCCCAAGTGTTTGGAGATTTTTCTGTTATCTTTGTGTTAGTTTCTAGTTTCCAGTTGGTTTATAGTTTGATTCCACTGGGGCTGGAGAGCACACTCTGTGTGATTGGAACTCTTTTAAATTTGTTGGGGTTTGTTTTATGGCCAAAGACAGAGTCTATCTTGATGAATGTTCCATGGGCACTTCAAAAGTATGTGTATTCTGCTATTATTGGCCAGACAGTTCTGTAAATGTCCATTAGATACTGTTGGTTAATGATATGGTTGACTTCTTATATACCCTTGCTTATTTTCTATCTAATTTTTCTATCAATTGCTTAGAATACGGCACTGAAGTCTCCAACTATAATTGTGGATCTCCTGTCCCTCGTTTTGGCTGTATTAGTTTTTGCTTCATGTAGATGAAACTCTGTTGTTTGATGAATACATGTTTAGCATCACTGTCTTCTTCATGCATTGATCCTTTTATCCTTATGTATATTCCCTCTTTTACGTGGTAAGTTTCTGTTTTCATTTGAAGTTTACTCTATATGACATTAATACAGCCACTCCTACTTTTAAAGAAAATTAATCAGTGTGCGATATATCTTTTCCTACCCTTTTACTTTCAACCTACTTATGCTGTTATGATTGAAGTGGGTTTCTTGGAGAGAACATTAAGTTGGGTCATACTATTTAATTTTTGGGCGTCCCTGGTGGCTCAGAGGTTAAAGTGTCTACCCACAATGCTGGAGACCTGGGTTCAATCCCTGGGTTGGGAAGATCCCCTGGAGAAGGAAATGGCAACCCATTCCAGTATTCTTGCCTGGAGAATCCCATGGACAGAGGAGCCTGGGGGGCTATAGTCCATGGGGTCACAAAGAGTCGGACATGACTGAGCAACGTCACTTACTCACTTACCATTCTCCTTTAAATTAATAGATTTAGACCAACTAAATTTAATACAACTATTGGTGTTAGGATTTAAATCTGTTAGCTTATTGTTTTCTCTTTGTTCTGTTTTTTCTTGCCTTCTTATGGATCACTTGAACATTTTCCAGAATTACATTTTGACTTATCTGTATTTGATGCTTTTGAACTGTGGTGCTAGAGAGGACTCTTGAGAGTCCCTTGGACAGCAAGAAGATTAAGCTAGTCAATCCTAAAGGAAATGAACCCTGAATATTCATTGGAAGGACTGGTGCTGAGGGTGAAGCTCTAATATTTTGGCCACATGATGTGAAGAGACGGCTCATTGGAAGAGACCCTGATGGTGGGAAAGATGGAAGGCAGAAGGAGAAGGGGGTGACAGAGGATGAGATGGTTGGATGGCATCACTGACTCAATGGACGTGAGTTTGAACAAACTCTAGGAGATGGTGAAAGACAGGGAGCAGTCCTTGGAGTAGCAAATAATCAGACATGATTTAGTGACTGAACAACAATATTTGAAAAATGAAGAGGATAAATTATCCTACCAACATTCTCTTTATGATGCCATATAAATTCTCTAAGATGATACAGGCTTTCTCTCCAATGCTTCTTACTTCCTCCTGAGCCCTCCCTGGAAGAATCTTTAACATTCTTATTTCTATCAACAGTCTGTCCAGGCCAATAAATGATTTTTCTATCATGCTTTCCAAAAATTTTCCAGCCTCCACTCATTACCCACTTACAAAGTCACTTCCACTTAGTCATTTGTTACAGCAGTACTTCCCTGATAGAAAATCTGTATCAGTAAGGTTTCAGAGAAATAGAACCAATGTAAAATATATTTTGAGGTTTATTGCAAGAAATTGGCTTATGCAATTGTGGGGGCTGGCTAGACAAGTCTGAATTCCACAGAGTAGACCAACAGGAAGGGAACTCTTGGGACTCTCAGTCATGAGTTGAAGCTGCTGTCCAGAGGCAGAATTTCTTCTTCAGGGAAACCTTAACTCTACTGTCAAAAGCTTTCACCTGACTGAACCAGGCCCACCCAAATCACCTAGGATAATGTCCCTTACTCAAAGTCAACTGATCATACACTTTAAACACATCTACAAAATATTTTCATAGCAACATCTAGATTAGTATTTGATTGAATAATTGGGGTCTGTAGCCTAGCCAAGGACACATGAAACTGGCTATCATAGACTGTAAATCATCACATTCATCTTTTAAAACTGTTTGATGGCATATACTAAAGCTAAACATATATGTCCTTTATGACCCAGCAAGTATCCTTCTAGGTTTAGACCTAAAATAAACCCATATATTTACTGAAAGTCATGTAAAAGAATGTTCATGACAGCATTTATTTGTATTAGCTTGAAATTGGAAACAACCCAATTCCCCATCAATGGGAGAATGAATTAACAAAGTGTGGCAATACATTCAATGAACTACTACTTAGAAACAAAAAAGAACATCCTACTACTATTTGCAATAGTACAGATGACTCTCACAGACACAATGGATGGGTCATTCATCCATTTGAATGACTTTGAAAGAAAGTCATTCAAAGTTGAGTACATTCTGTATGATTCCATTTATCTCAAGTTCAAAACCAGGCAAAACTAATCTACAGTGTAAGAAATCAGGATAGTAGTTACTTGGGGTGGGAGTTATTGTCTGGAAAGAGGCACAAGGGAGCCTTTTGGGTGCTGGTAATGTTCTGTTTCTTGATCTGAATGGTGGTCACAGTGATGTGTGTGTGTGTGTGTGTGTGTGTTCCATGTGTGAAGATCAATCAAGCTGTATAATTAAGACCTCTGTGCTTAAATTATAGCTTAATAAAAAATTAAAATAGTAAAAACATCCAGAAAAGCTAGGAAAATGAGTTTAAACTAATAAAAACAGTCTTTAATGTCTAACAATTTTAAAGTAGAGCCTGAAGAAGACCTGATTTGGCAGCATGGGGAAAGACTTAGGGGCTTCAATTGACCACAAGTTCTGTGAGTCAGCAATATGACATGGCAATTTTAAAAGTGCAAGTAATTTAATTCACTTTAACAGATACAAAGTCTCTCTTATATTTCATCTTGTTGGTTCCAGCCCATAATTTTCAAATCTTTTTGGATCTTAATTCTGTTATGTAGGACAAAATGGGGTTGTACAAAGAACACTTGGAAAATAAAGTCTTGGAATAATCTTTCTAAGACAACAATCTAAAGTTGAGCAAAAGTCCAATGAGTTGTTTTCTTTGTAACTGGACTTAGATTTAGAGGCCAGATGCAACACATTTCAAAAGTTGTTGACAAATTTAAGAGAAACCAGAGGCCAAGAGTTAGGATGTTAATGAGTAGTAACACTGCCATATACAGAAGCACTTGAGACAAATAACTAAGGAAGGATGTGGAAGAGCTTTTATTCTGAATATTGGAAGGCCTGGCATTTGAAAGAGGGCATATCTGTTCACCACTAAGGACGGAGCTAAAGCTGCAGTAAGTGTAACCATGAAACTGACCTGGTTCCACTATATTAAGAAGGAATCTTAAAATTCAACATACAGAAAACTAAGATCATGCATCTGGTCTCATCACTTCATGGCAAATAGATGAGGAAACAGTGAGAGACTTTATTTTGGGGGGCTCCAAAATCACTGCAGATGGTGACTGCAGCCATGAAATTATAAGACACTTGCTCCTTGGAGGAAAAGCTATGACCAACCTAGACAGCATATTAAAAAGCAGAGGCATTACTTTGCCAACAAAGGTCCATCTAGTCAAAGCCATGGTTTTTCCAGTATGTATGGATGTGAGAGTTGGACTATAGAGAAAACTGAATGCCGAAGAATTGATGCTTTTGAACTGTGGTGTTGGAGAAGATGCTTGAGAGTCCCTTGGAATGCAGGGAGATCAACCCAGTCAATCCTAAAGGAAATCAGTCCTGAATATTCATTGGAAGGACTGATACTGAAGCTGAAGTTCCAATACTTTGGCCACCTGATACGAAGAACTGACTCATTGGAAAAGACCCTGAAGCTGGGAAAGATTGAAGATGGGAGGAGAAGGGGATGTCAGAGGATGAGATGGTTGGATGGCATCACCGACTTGATGGACATGAGTTTGAGTAAGCTCCGGGGGTTGGTGATGGACAGGGAAGCCTGACATGCTGCAGTTCATGGGGTCACAAACAGTTCGACATGACTGAGTAACTGAACTGAATTTTCATGCTAGGGTCTTTGTGAAAGAAGGCGAGCTGGGGACTTCCCTGGTGGTCCAGTGGCTAAGACTCCATGCTGTCAATGCAGGGGGCCCAGAGTCAATCTCTGGTCAGGGAACTAGATCCTGCATACCACAACTAAGGCCCAGGGCAGAGAAATACACATTTAAAAAAAGGAGGAGAGTGGGCCATCCTTCAGGAGTTTAACCAGTTGCTGAATGACCTTGGGCTAGGTGGTTTTCAGAGGAGTCCAGGTGCATTGTGCCTCTTTCCAGATATGCAGAAGCAAAGAATATCACTGAAGGGAAGGAAGGTGAAGTCTCAAAGAAAGGAAAATGTTGACACCTATGTTCAATCATTGGGCTTCCCAGGCGGCGCTAGTGGTAAAGAATCCAACTGACAATGCAGGAGACATAAGAGATGACGGTTCAATCCCTGGGTCGGGAAGATCCCCCAGGGGAGGGCATGGCAACCCACTCCAGTATATTCTTGCCTGGAGAATCCCATGGACACATGAGCCTGTCAGTCTATGGTTCACAGGGTCACAAAGAGTTGGACACAACTGAAATAACTTAGCATGCACACATGTTTAATCATTACTCTCCATTTGCAATCTCTTAAATGTGGTCATTGGGGATGCCTGTAAAGGTAAATCATCACATATTTTTAACTAGAAGTGGACCAGAAATAGAAAGTAAGGTCGTTGTAACTTCCCCGAGGTGCTTCTGTAAAATGGAGCCAATATCAACCTTCAGCATTATGTTTCCAGAAAAGAGAGATCAGTTTCAAATGCTGTCTAAACCCTCCAGTTTATTTATGGGACGACCCACTAAAAAATCTTGCCTCTGTGAAGCAGCATATAAAACACCTTATTGTAGAATGGTCTCTTCAACTACAATCCTCTTGTCCCTCCCAAACTAAGTCCACCTATGTAGAGAATCCACCAGATCTTTACGCTCATGATAAAATGACCTTGCTTTCACTGTATTTAGTTGCTAAGTCATGTCCTACTCTTTCACCACCCCAGGGACTGTATTCCTCCAGGCTCCTCTGTCCATGGGATTTTCCAGGCAAGAATACTGAAGTGGGGTGCCATTCCCTTCTCCAGGGGATCTTCCCAACCCAGGGATCAAGCCCGAGTCTCCTACATTGCAGGCAGATTCTTTACCACTGAGCCACCAGGGAAGCCTATTTAATTTAGTAGAGTTGGCATCAAATATAAAGGATTATGCCAGCAAGTGTTGGTCAATCTGACCCTGTCCAGAATGCAATGCTTATTTTATTATATGGCTGCAAAAATATTGTCACAAGTATCTGTGACTATCTGTAAAGTACATAAAGTTATTAAAACACATTCTTTTACTAAAGGAGTACAAAACATTACATAAACAAATCAAGCTAGTAGCAAGCATATTTCATTTGCTTAACTAGCACTAAGGAAGTCACCAAAGCAAAGCATCTGATGGGCTGGCAGGCAGAAGGGGGATAATTTCAGGAATGGTATGACATGATAAATTGCCTCTGCTGTACATAATTTTCACTCCAGAAAATAATTCATCTCCCACTCTCATCACATTGTTCTCTCGATGCATATGTCAATTCCGTCATCTCCAGTGCCTCAGCAGGACCAATTTTGTCCTTTGTGGCTGGCATTCCAAAGATGCAAAACCATGAAAATAAAATAAACCCACAAAGCACAGCCTAATTTTGGACATCTTCTAAAATGCAAATGTCATTATTTGGGTCCCTTTTACATGTTTTCATGGAGAGTCTAGAGCACCCCATAGAATAATACCCTTTTGAGACAAGGCAGCTTGAGAGGAGGTATGAGCATCCACACCGTGACCCACTGGAGGCTTGGTTTAGAGTTCTAGCACTTACCAGATGTGTGAGTTTGAGCAGTTCACTTAACTCTTCCTCATCTGCAAAATATGGATATAATATGACTGACTTCCTAAGGTTGTTAAGCAAAGGCGGTGCCATGCATGTGAGGTGTCTACACACCATTTGTGTCTGTTGTTAGTAAGTGGTACTTGGTATCAGGATTCAGTGCTTTAACAAATATGTATTGAGTACCTATTTGCCTAGCACTGTTCTAGGTGCTTGGAACACAGAAGTGAATAAAGAAACCAAAGTCCCTTCATTGTTCTAATCCTCTGAAAAATACCATTGGTAGCTTGATAGGGATTGCATTGAATCTTAATAGATCTTAAATTGACTGAAAGGAAACAAATAATAAAAAAAAAGTAAAAAGTGTAGCTTGTCACAAAGTGATAATGACTTTGGAAAAATCGTAGCAGGGAAATTGAAGATGGAGAGCTGGTGTTGAGAGTGGGGTGCAGGCTTTGATGGGTGGTCACCTACGATGGTGACGTGTAAGCAAAGACCTGAAAGAGGTGAATGAATGAGCCAGGAGCCAGGAGGCTATCTTCAAGAAGTATGTTTCAAGCAGAGGGAACAACAACTCGAAAATCCTGAAACAGAAATGTATGTGGGGTGTTCAGAATAGCAGGGAGGCCAGTGTAGAGTGGTATGAATGATGGGGAGAGGAGTAGGAAATAAGGTCAGAGAGGCAATGCGGACAAGATCATGTAAGGCCATATATTGTCTGGCATGTTGTAGCAGGTGCTATGTATGTAAAAAAGTATTCTTATATAAGATCATCATCATTACCAGACACAAATATTTAAAGAACCACCTTTTTCTGTGTTAAAAGCTATAGAAGGTGCAAGGGTGACAGCAGAGAGATTTTTAAAATAACCAGATGAGAGACAATAGCAGCTGAGACAAGAGTAGCTGCAGTGGAGGTTGTGAGACACAGTCAGATTCTGGCTATAGTTTCAAGTTAGAGTCAGCAGAACTTTCTGATTTAGTAAACATGGGGTGTGAGTGAAACAGGGGAGTCAAAGATGATGCAAGGCTTTTGTGCCCCAGTAACAGGAAGGTTGGGCCTGTTGTAATCTGACCTGAAAACCATACAGGTGGAGCAGCTTCTAGGCGATGGGCAACTTCTTTTGACCATGTTAAAGTCTGTGATGTCTGTTAGACACTGAAACAGACAGGTTAAGTGGGAAGTTGGATATCCAAGTCTAGCATTTGGGGCAGAGGTCCATGCTGGTATTATCAGTGTATGAATTATATTAAAAGTTATGGAACTGGATCACCTAGGAGTAAGGACAAAGAGGAAGAGGAGCTGAGCCCTGGAACATTCCAATGTTGAGAAGTCAGGGGGAAGAATAGGCAAAGTCATAGAGATGGAAAGTAGATATATGGTTGTCAGGGGCTGAAGGTAGGGATGGAGAGTGACTGTTGATGGTTAAGGGGTTACTTTGGGGGGAGATGAAAATATTCTGGAACTGGATCATTGTGATGATTGCCAACTCCATGACTATCCTGTAAACCACTATAAAAGGGTAAGTTTTATGGTATATTAATTAAATCTCACTTAAAAAAAAAGAATTTGGAGAGAAGAGGAGGATTCAACAAAGGAGACTGAGGCGTGGTCAGTGAGGTGGAAAGAAAACCAAGACAGTGGATTGTCCTGGAAAGAAAGAGGAAAAAATGTTTCAATAGAAGCATATCAAATGCTGTGGAGACCTTACCTACATTGCAGCTACATCATTAGATTTTGCATCATGAAGGTCACTGATGATCCTGAGAAGAGCCATTTAGGTGGAACAGTGGGAGTGAAGCCTTGACTGGAGTGAGATAGGGGAAAAAATCCATTGGTCACTGTTGGAGGATAATGGGGATTCAACTCATTATTTTGAAAACTGGAAAGTAGAAAGAATCAACCCCTCCTCCTGCCTTTCTAGGAAAATGATACCACTATAAAACCATATAGCAGGTGAGGGGGCATTTTTCTGTGTAGAAGTATTTCTAGCTAAAAAGTGAAGATAGGATGATGGAATTCTAATAATGCCATGTTGCAATCCTCGGTGGAAATCTATGCATTAGATCAGCAATATTAGCAATAACTGCTAACATCAACCAGGAGGCATTATCATACTCCCGTATCTCTTAATGGAAGCACATGCCACCATCAATGAAACAGTCTTTCTTTAAAAAATATCAAACTAAATCTGATTAAACCTCTAGATTTGACTACCAATGTGCATAAAACACAAGAGACAAAGGAGCATGTTAAATAAAACTACAGGGCTGCAGTCAGTAAGCTAGAGGATGTGGAGGATTTTAAAGGATAAACAAGTTCTTTCCAATAAAAGAATTCTAGGGGCAAAAAGAGAGATAGAAGTGGAATACTGATGACACTAAATGCTGGCAAGAATTTAGAGAAGCAGGAACTCTCATTCATTGCTGGTGGGAGTGTAAAATGGTACAGTCACTTTGGAAGACAGTTTGGTGATATCTTACAAAGTGAAACGTACTCTTACCATACGATCCAACAATCACGCTCCTTGGTATTTACCCAAAGGGGCTAATTTATGTCACGTGGATATTTATAGCAGCCTGATTCATAATTGTCAAAACTTGGAAGCAAGCAACCAAGATGTCCTCCAATAAGGGAGTGGATAAATGCACTGTGGTGCATCCAGGAAGTGGAGTATTATTCAGCATTTAAAAAGAAATGAGCTATCATACCGTGAAAAGACAGGAAGGAAGCTTAAATGCATGTTACTACGTGAAAGAATGTCTTCTAAAGCTACATACTGTCTGAGTCCAACTATATGATATTCTGGAAAAAGTGAAACTCTGGAGACGGTGAAAAGATCAGTGGTTGTCAGGGGCAGGGTGTGATGAATAGGCAGAACACAGGAAAATTTAGCCACATGATATTATAATGATAGATACATGTCATACATTTGCTCAGATCCATAGAATGCACCACACCAAAAACAAACCCTAATGTAAACTATAGACTGTGGTTGATAATGATGTGTCAATATACATTCATCAATTGTAACAGATGTCCCACTCTGGTGGGGGATGTTAATAGCGGAGGCTATGCATGTGTGGGGGTGGGGGGTATATGAGAAATCTCTGTATCTTCCTCTTACTTTGACTATGGACCTAAACCTGCTGTAAAGAATAGTCTTAAAAAAAAAATCCAACATGCCATGTGTCAACTTGGCTGTGGATCCGTGCCCAGGGGTCCAAGCCGAACATTGTTCTCAATGTTTCTGTGAGGGTGTTTTCAGATGAGATTTCCATTTAAATGGGTGGCCTTTGACTAAAGCAGATTGTCCTTCATAACATGGGTGGGCCACATCCAATCAGTTGAAGGCCCTAAAAGAACAAATGGCTCACCTCCCATGAGCAGCAGGGAGCTCTGCCAGCTTATTGCCTTTGGACTTCCTCTGCAGCACTCATTCTTCCTGGCTGGTCAGCAGACTGCCTTTGTATTTGAACTGCAACTCTTTCCTGAGTCCTCACCTAGCCAGCCTCTCCCACCAGATTTGGGATTCACCCAGCCAGCCTCTCCCACCAGATTTGGGATTCACCAAGCCTCTGTAATCCTGGAAGTCAACTCCTTAAATCTCTTTATATAGTCACATCCTATTGGTTCTGTTTCTCTGGAGAACACTGACTAACAGAGTGTCTAATGCTGTATCCCTTGGTCTGCACCTGTTTCTTTTTTATTTAATAAATATCAATAAGGTTTTAAAAAAATCCAACAGAGGAATTTCAATATATTGCTTTATACTTTTCTGGATCTATGGTATCTAGAAATCTTTGGTGGTACAATTGGAATTTTCTTTCATGGAATTATATTTCTAAGGAATTCTCAAGATTAGATTTTTATTACAAAGTTTTTATGTTCCATTAGAACTCAGCCATTGGTCAAGGCAACACTCCTTTAGTCTTAACTTTGTACAGTTTCCATTTTCACTGCCTTTTTGAACTTTGTGCCTTCCTTGCTAACATCTTTCTGCATCTTTTCCATATATGTATGATAAATTAATGAGAAAGAAACACAGAGAAAGAGAGAGACAGAGAGATGTGATATGAATGGGAGGAGGGAATTTGGAGGCAATGAGTATAGACAATTCTTTTAAGGCACTTTAGCATGAAAGGGAAGAGAAAAATGAAAAATGGGGCAGTTAGAGAAGAAAATGAATCAAGAGACATGTTTGTCAGGAATACAGATCAATGGAACAAAATAGGAAGCCTGGAGATAAATCCATGCACCTATGGGCACCTTTTCTTTGACAAAAGAGGCAAAAATATACAATGGAGAAAAGACAGTCTCTTCAACAAGTGGTGCTGGTCAACTACACGTAAAAGAATGAAACTAGAACACTTTTTAACACCATACACAAAGATAAATTCAAAATGGATTAAAGACCTAAATGCAAGACGAGAAACTATAAAGCTCTTAGAGGAAAACATAGGCAGAACACTCTCTGACATAAATCACAGCAAGATCCTCTATGACCCACCTTCTAGAGTAATGGACAAAAACCCAAAAATAAACAAATGGGACCTAATTAAACTTAAAAGTTTTTGCACAATGAAGGAAACTATAAGTAAGGTGAAAAGAAAACTCTCAGAATGAGAGAAAATAACAGCAAACAAAACAACTGACAAAGAATTAATCTCCAAAATATACACATAGCTCAATACCAGAAAACAAACAATCCAATCAAAAAGTGAGCAGAAGACTTAAACAGACATTTCTCCAAAGAAGACATGCTGCTGCTGCTGCTAAGTCGCTTCAGTCGTGTCCGACTCTGTGCGACCCCATAGATGGCAGCCCACCAGGCTCCTTCATCCCTGGGATTCTCCAAGCAAGAACACTGGAGTGGGTTGCCATTTCCTTCTCCAATGCATGAAAGTGAAGTCGCTCAGTCGTGTCTGACTCTTAGCGACCTCATGGACTGCAGCCCACCAGGCTCCTCCGTCCATGGGATTTTCCAGGCAAGAGTACTGGAGTGGGGTGCCATTGCCTTCTCCGAAAGATGACTTACAAATGGCTAACATGAAAAGATGCTCAGCATTGCTCATTATTAGAGAAATGCAAATCAAAACCACAATGAGGTGTCATCTCACACCAGTCAGAATGGCCATCATCAAAAACTCTACAAACAATAAACATCGGAGAGGGTGTAGAGAAGAGGGAACCCTCTTACAGTGTTGATGGGAGTGCAAACTGATACAATCACTTTGGGACAATGGTCTGGAGATTCCTTAAAAAACTAGGAATAAAACTACCATACAGGGACTTCCCTACTGGCCCAGTGGTTAAGACTTCACCTTCCAATACAGAGGGTGCTGGTTCAATCCTTGTCAGGGAGCTAAGATCCCATATGCCCTATGGCCAGAAACTGGAACATAAGCAACAGAAGCAATATTGTAACAATTCAATGAGACTTAAAATTAAAAACAAAAACAAAGAACTACCATACGACCCAGCAATCCTACTACTAGGCATATGCCCTGAGGAAACCAGAGTTGAAAAAAGATGCACGTACCCCAGTGTTCATTGCAGCACTACTTTCAATAGCTAGGACATGGAAACAACCTATATGTCCATCAGCAGATGAATGGATAAGAAAGTTGTGGTACATATACACCATGAAATATTACTTAGATATAAAAAGGAATGCACTTGAGTCAGTTCTAACGAGGTGGATGAACCTGGAGTCTATTATACAGTATGAAAAAAGAAAGAGAAAGACAAATACTGTATATTAACACATATATATGGAATTTAGAAAGATGGTACCAGTGATCCTATATGCAGGGCAGTGAAGGAGACACAGACATCAAGAACATACTTTTGGACTCTGTGGAAGGAGAGGGTGGGATGATTTGGGAGAACAGCATTGAAACATATACATTACCATATGTAAAACAGATAGCCATTGGGAGTTTGATGTGTGACGCAGAGCATCCAAAGCTGGTACTCCGTGACAACCTGGAGGCATGGGGTGGGGAGGGATTTGGGAGCGGTGTTCAGGAGGGAGGGGAGACATTTATACCTATGGCCGATTCATGTCAATGTATGGTAAAAAAAAAAATTACAATATTGTGCAGTAATTATCTGCCCATTAAAATTTAAAAAAAAATTTAAAAGAGACATGTTGTTCACTGAACAGAATGATGTGGTAGAGCAGGAAAAATGACTGGCTTGGAAGAAGGATTGTTATAGCTATGTCCTTCAGTAGGAACAGAGGGTAGGGATCTAGTGAGGAATTGGAGTGGTCGCTCTTAGAGAGAAAACATACATTTTCCAAAGTAACAGATTTGGTTGTGGGAGCTTTAGGAAGTTCTTTTCTCTTCTGCTCACTTCTATTTTCTCAATGAAATAGGACACTAGATCACTAACTGAGAGTGAAAAATGGGAGAAGAGGTGTTGGAGGCCTAAAGAGAGAGGAATAGATGTGACATGGTCTTCCACAGGAGTTGGAGAGTGAATGTGTAGGAAAACAGTTTGGTTGCCAGACAACTCCAAGGATCCACCTGTGGCTGCTGCTGCTGCTGCTAAGTCGCTTCAGTCGTGTCCGACTCTGTGTGACCCCATAGGCGGCAGCCCACCAGGCTCCGCTGTCCCTGGGATTCTCCAGGCAAGAACACTGGAGTGGGTTGTCATTTTCTTCTCCAATGCATGAAAGTGAAAAGTGAAAGTGAAGTCACTCAGTCGTGTCCGACTCTCAGTGATCCCATGGACTGCAGCCTACCAGGGTCCTCCGTCCATGGAATTTTCCAGGCAAGAGTACTGGAGTGGGATGCCATTTCCATCTCCGCCACTTGTGGCTAGCCGTCATGAATTTAAAGTGAGATCAGATAATGTGGTTTTGTATTTTCCTTCAGCCACAGTTCAGCTGCAGGTGCAGAGCAAGTAGAGAGGTGCACTTAACCAGGTTTGGGTTTTGCCAAGTAAGTCTGCAGATACGAGAAGGGCATTAAGCTGGAGCGTATGCAAGAGAGTGATTACAATGATCGAGTATGGAGTGCAGGTTCAGTAAGGAGGGGACAGAAGACATCAAGTAGATGCAGGACAGGGAAAAGGTCGTAGGATCAATGGATGGGAAGTTTCATGGGGTCAAAAGATAGTTGGCAGTGAGCTGGACAGACAGGAGATGCCAGACTCCTATCTAGCCTTGCAATGAGACATTGCAAGATTGGGTAGAAAAATTGGTAATGACCAGGTCTAGGATATGGTCATGGAATTGAGAGGCTGGGGTGGGGCTGAGGGCAAACAAGATCACTGGAGGAAAGGAGATCAAGGAACTGAGAGGCTGGGGTGGATACCAAAGTGGCTATGGTGGTGTTAGTGGAAGAGGCTATGGTTGTGGTGGCAGCTCCATACAGAGTTCAAATGTCTCCCCATCTGAGAACTCTGCTTTGACTCCTGAGGTTAAATGAGCCCCTCCCACACCTGTCTCTTACCCTTCCCATCACTGTGCATCCTATTACTCTATTTTGCTTTCTTTAATGCACTCATCATCGTCTGGAAAGATCATGCTTCTTTAGTTACTTTCTGTCCCCTTATTTTCTGCCTTTTACGCTAGAATCCAATGAATTCGTCTTCTCCAATGCTTTCTCCATGTGCTGTGCTTAGTCGCTGAGTCGTGTCTGACTCCTTGCGACCCCATGGGCTGTAGCTCGCCAGGCTCCTCTGTCCGTGGACTGCTCCAGGCAAGAATACTGGAGTAGGTTGCCATGCCCTCCTCCAGGGGATCTTCACAACCCAGGGATTGAACCCAGGTCTCCTGCATTGCAGGCAGATTCTTTTATTGTCTGAGCTACTTTTCTCCATATAGTGTACTTAATAACTGGCCATTAGAAAATAATGAAAAAAGCTTGAATGAGTTTGATCATGCATGTGCTGCCTCCTCAGCCTACAGGAGGGCCCTTCATGAAGCCTTTGGAAAGCTGGGTGAACAGGATTCATTTAGGGGAGGCTGAGCCTGTGTCAGCTGGTGAGGGTTTCTGGGAAGGGGGGTTTTACAAAAAGCAGAGGACTAGTGATGAGCCCTCAATTTCTGAAAAGTGTAGCTAGTGTTTTTTGCATTCAGGGGAGTGTTGGCTGTTACATGTTGAATGAATACAGAATTCCCCCAAGGGTCTCCCTGTGCACACCCTACGAAGGGTTCAAGCTTAGTTTCCAGCCAGCAGAGGAGTAATGCGACCTTGGGCTGACCTCCAGCTGCAAAAGTTGCCTTTCCTCTGGGGCTCTACACCTTTCCACATCCCATTCTTTTTTATCTCCACTGGCTCCAATCAGGCTCTACCTCCCCTTGCCTCTACTGAAATAGGTCCAGTCAAGGACACCAGAGACCTCCTGCATCCAGTCATTCTACTGTCTCTGCCTCAATGCTCAGTGGCAGCCTGAGCCACACAGACAGCTCTCCCCTCCCTGAAACATTTTCTTCTCTCAGCTGCTGGGAGATACCTAGGATTTTCCCCACCCACCCATCTCGTTAGCTACTCCTTCTCCTCTGCTTGGCCTCTAAATGTGGTGTGAGGGCCTCAGGGCTCAGTCTCTGGTGTCATTTTCTCTGCCTTCATCCTGCTTCTGGCTATTTCCCTCGGCTTTGCCTCTCCACTCCTATGGTCTCCGCTGCCACCACTCCCATCCACCTCCTGACAGCTCTTACAACTCCAAGACTCTTCTCTGGGCTCCAAACTTCAGTATTTCTGTCTGCCTACTAGACATCACCTCAAATGCAAACATCCAGAACAAAGCTGTGCCTCTTCCCTCCACCCCTCACCAAATCTCCTCCTCTGTGTTGCTCATCTCTTTAAATGGCACCAGCATAGCTCCAATAGCTCTGGCCACAAACCTAGCAGCATCATCAGTTCCTCTTTCTCCTCCCTCACCTCGATTTATAAATCCATCATCAAGCCCTCTCAGTCTTACCTTCTAAATAGCTCAGGATTCCATCTACTTGTCTTCATCTCCACTCATCACGCCAGCCAAGCCAGCATCCTCTCTCACCTGCATGGCATGTCCTAACTGATCTTCCTGCCTCCACTCTTGCTCCCCCACTGCAATGAGATCGGTGGTGGTTTCAAAACATAAATTGGATTGTGTCTCTCTCCCACTCAATACTGTTTAATGGTTCTTCCATTGTCATCAGAATACAAATCCCAAATCCATGACATGCTCAAGTTACCTCTCTGGTCTCCCCTGCATGACTGCTTCCTCTTTCTTAAACTCTGTGAGCTTTTCTTTGTCCCTCAGTTTTGCACAGTGAGCATAGGCCCTTCACATGTGTTGCCCATCTTCTCCCGTATTCAGCTTCACCTTGTTGACCTGGCTAACTTCTCCTTATCCTTTATGTCACAGCTCAAATGCCACTTCCTCTGGGAATCCACACTGACCCTCGCATTCAGCCTTCAGGGTCCCTGCTCTATGTTTCTAGAGCACACTACATATTCTCCTTGTCATAGCATCGATCTGACTGCACTGTAACTGCCAATTTTCCATCTCTCCATCTAGACTAGAAGCTCTGGAGGGCAAGAAATTCCAGTCTTTTGTTCCCTTCTGGATGCCATGTGTCTAGCTCATAGTAGGCTCTTTGCACCAGTTATCCTTATACTGGAATATTCCTCATGCACATCTTTAAAAGTTTGCCTGCTCATCCTTCAGACCTCAGGCTAAAGATCATCTCTTCACAGATGCTGGCCCTGACCACCAATCAGAGCTAGCCAGCCACTCACTATCACATCACCTTACTTCCTTTCTCTGCATTGCACTTGCCACTCTTGGATATTTTCCTTGCCTGTGAGCTTCTTTTTTATCTGTTCCTGGCCTGTCTTCCCCAGCAGGAACATACCCTCCATGGGAACAGGAACCTTGTCCAGTTTTGCCCCACATTATAGCATAGCAGCTAAGTTAAAGTATAGCTTGTGGTAAGATGAATGTTGGATGAACACATTTTGGATGAATTGAATGAGTGAACCAATGAATGAATCAATCAATCATTCAAATGTAACCCTCTGAGGAGAGCTGAGCATTCTCAAGTGGAAGCTGTAAATTAAGTGAGGAGCTTGTAAAACCACCTTCACAAGTTGAGGCCTAAGATGGGTGATCGTTGGATCCTGAAGGACCATGGCCAACATTCACCTAGCATGAGTTGTCTCTGGGACTCATGAGAGAAGGATACTAAGGAAGGTTCTTTTTTCAAATTTCCAAATGGCACAGACCTTTGGTATGGAGAGAAGAAAAATAGCTCCCTGTGGCCTCCCATGGCTTGCTAATGGAAGGCACTGGCAGGGACTGGCTTCTCAGAACTTTTGATGGGTACTGAAGGTTGATCAACTGGTAACAAGTAAGGCCTGGGACACAGATGTCACATGAGCACTCATGGAAATGAGTGGACCATTGTCTACACCCAGGGCAGGACTGGGATTTTGAACAGTCTCAGCTTTGCTGGAGGGCAGTGAAGAAGCATATACTGGCCAACAGTCCCCACATTCCACTGCCGCCCTGCCTCTCCCCGTCCCGCTACCCTCACGTCCTCCACCCCCAGACCACCAACAGCTAGAACAGAAAGTCATCACTCCACCTCCAGAAACTCTGGCCACAGGAACTTGTCCAACTTACTAAATCAAGCTCTTCACTTCTGTGAATACTAAGAAGCAAACCTAAATGGAGCCCTTGCCAACAAAACTTCTCGCTTGCTCAGCATTGAAGTCGAGCTTCTGAGCTTTCCAACAAACATTTCTGAAGCCACCCCCTTTCTTTTTTAAAACTGCAAACTATAGAGCTCTCTCGCAGAGTCCTCCTCCCTGCTACCCCCTTGATGGCGAGCCATGCCAGTTTGGACACCTCCCAAGGACCAGACTTTTATAAACCAAGCACAAGTTCCCTCAAATGCTGCTTGATTGATGGAAGTTCTGTGGGATTCGACCCTTAGAGGATTCACATTCAAAGTCTCCTTGATTATTAAGTACCGCCAGAATAGACACTAAGCCCCCCAGTATAAAACCAAATGCCCTGAAGTTCCATTTGCTTGCTGTTGCACACACTGTTGTAGGCAATTCAGAGCATTATGTGCCCTCTGGTCCAAGGTACCATGTGTGGTGCTGCTTAAACAATAGAAGACATAATTCTACCCTTAAAAGGGTCCAGTGGGGCCAGATCATCATATGTGCCCAGGACATACGTGTTAATGAAGACACTTGTAGTATAGACACATAAGGCGTGAGCAGTGTTCTCTCTCTATGCCACCTCTGGTGAGTGGGCTGAGCTCTCAGGTATCCTTTGGGCCCCATGACACAGAAGACCCAACTCCAGAATACCAGGAGCAGGCCACATCCCTCACCCAGGGCTAGTGAAAACAGCTCAAGTTTAAATTCTGGTCCCTGGGACAAGAAAATCTTAGAAGATCTAAAGAGCCTCGCAACCCAAGTGAGTTGCTCAGTTGTGTCCAGCTCTTTGCAACCCATGGACTATACAGTCCATGGAATTCTCCAGGCCAGAATACTGGAGTGGGTAGCCGTTCCCTTCACCAGGGGATCCTCCCAACCCAGGGATCTAACCCAGGTCTCCCACATTGCAGGTGGATTCTTTACCAGCTCAGCTACCAAGGAAGCCCTACCAAACTAACCCCCTAATGGAATGTCTGTTAACTGAGTCGACTGGAAATGACTAGCCCTGCCCACAAGGCCGGGTTGGCACGTAAATCTTGGAGCACCAGGGAAGAATTTGCACCTGTGGCTCTGGTCTCATCTTCCTTGCTTCTTTTAAAAAATTTTTATTTTATTGAAGTCTAGTTGATTTACACTGTTGTGTTGATTTCTGCTATACAGCAAAGTGACTCAGTTATGTGTATATATATACATATATATATATGTATATATATATACTTTTTCACATGATTTTCCACTATGGTTTATCACACGATATTGAATATAGTTCCCTGTGCTATATAGTAGGGCCTTGTTGCTTATCCATTCTACATGTGATAGTTTGCATCTGCTAATCCCAGACTCCCATCCCTCCATTGCCTTCCCTTCCGCTTGGCAACCACAAGTCTGTTCTCCATGTCTGTGAGTCTGTTTCTGTTTCATAGATAAGTTCTTTGTGTCTAATTTTAGATTCCACATATAAATGATACCACACAGCATTTGTGTTTCTCTGTCTGACTCATTTCACTTAGCATAATGCCCTCCTAGTTCATCACTGTTGCTGCAAATGGCAGTATTTCATTCTTTTTATGGCTGAGCAGTATTCCATTGTGTATATGTACCACATCTTCTCTATTCATTCATCTGTCGATAGACACTTATGGTATTCCATATCTTGGCAATTATAAATACTGCTGCCATGAACACTGAGGTGCATGTAACTTCAAAGCAGTGTTTTTGGGTTTTTTGGATATATACCCAGGAGGGCAATTGCTGAGTCATGTTAGTTCTATTTTTAGTTTTTTGAGAAACTTCCATACTGTTTTTCACAGTGGTTGCACCAGCTTACATTCCCACTACACGTCTTTGCTCCTTAGTAATCCACTTGATCACACTCCATCACCCAAGCACATTTCCTTTAATGGGAGGCAGAAGAACAAACACAGAGCTGAGCAGTTCCTCTCAGAGGCCTGCACCTGAGGCTCTGGGAGCACAGAAATCAGTGAAGCCACAGTGAACTCAGGAAAGGTAGACATTTTGTGTGGGAGGCAATGGCTCCTAGGGGAAAAAAAAAAAAGAACAACCACAGAAAAAGCAACTTGCTTAACTGGTTATCTTTTTACTTCAGGGCTGGCCACACAATAACCATGTCACAGGATGAGTTTAAAGGAAAATGAGAAAGCATTTCATGGTTTGCAGAAACCACCACACTCGAGCCCAGCTCTGGCATAGCAGTCCAGGGCACACAGCGCTCTGGGAGACAAGGGGGATCACCAGAGTCTGACATGCTCACTGTCTGCACTCTCTCCCCACCATCACGGGCCCACCCACAGCATACCACATCCCAGCCCCCAGGGGACTCTTTCCCATCCAGACTTGGCTGTGAGAAATGGAACTGGGCAAAGGACTCCCTGAGCCCTCAGCCTGGGCTGTTTTTAGCCGAATGGGTCCAATCCACCAAACCACAGCAAAATCTACTGCTAGCAGCTGTAAAGAGGTGCGGAAATGCGGGACAGATGGGAAAGGCCTTTGAAGTAGAGAAGCAGTCCCTAAACGGAGGAGAAAGCCGCATGCTGAGCAGTCATTTTTTTGAAAAATCAAATGGCCCAAGTGCAGGAAAACATGCAGCAAAATCCCCAAAGGTGTTTACAGAATACAACCTTGACTTTCAACTCCTTGGGTGAGGTAAAGTAGCCTGTGAAGAATTTGTTTGTGGATCACCTTTTAGGAAAACTACTTCAGACCCTGCAGCCAATTTCTTGGGATAATCTCATCACTAGACGGCATTTTCTCAACAATTGGTCAACGTCTGATCCATGCCCATGAGGCAGATGTTCCAATAAGGCCAGGCTACCGTGGCTCCCCAAAAAGCAGGTGAAGGGGGTTTTCTCAGGTGTTGTATAACTTGGCTGGGAAGAGCAGCCCCGACTATGTCACGCGTGCTGGCAGCAGCCCTGGAAGCAGTGTGCAATCTCCCAAGAGAGGACTTCTTGGAAGGGCAACACTCACTTAATGAAGGTAGAATTTCTGAAGTCACTGAAGAAATATGAAAGCTCTGATATGCTTGTTAAAAATCCATCTCTACTTTTTTGTGGTGCCAGGTGTTTGGGGAGGAGGGGCGGGGGCGGGGGAGGCCACTAATGTCACAGTTCTTGTCCTGAGCGGGAGGGGATTGCTGAGGGCTTCAGGGCAGGGCTGGGCAGACTTTCTCCGAAAGGGCCAGATAGTGGATATCTTCAGCTTTGTGGGCCTTGTGGGCTCTGTCCCACAGGCTCAATTCTGCCTTTGTGGCTCTAGCAGCCAGAGACAAAATACAAACCAATGAGCGTGGCTAAATGCCAATAAAACTTTATTTGCCAAAGCAGCCTGAGCCTGACTGGCTCTTTGGGCTGGATTTGGCCTATAGTCCATAGCTGGTGACCCTTGCCCTGTGCAAAGCGAAGGCTCATTTGCAGACTTCTTCTGGTTCAGCATCTCCAAACTTGCTGAAAGGTAAAAGGACAAGCTGAGGTCCCTAGACACCCATAATCACTTCTCTTCAACCGTTCTCAGTTGAATCCCATGATGTCATTCTGAAATGCAGTGGGTCACTGACAGGGTCACATTACTCAGAGAAAAACAGGATGTTCGACACCTAAAATATTCAGAACAGGCCCAGAGCTCATCGCTGCAAAAATGCTCTTATATAATGGGAAGCAAGGGAAGGGAAGGGAGCCATGGGCAGCTGAGCAGGGTCAGTCCCTCACAGAGCAGGGGCCAGCTCAGATGGTGGGCCTGCTGCCTCTCCCCCACCCCATCACATCTCCCCTTGCAGCTGTCATCCAGTGGCCAGATGACTTCATTTCAGCTACCCACCCCCCAAATAAAGGGGGTAATAATCTCTCACTTGGGAGAAATACCATATGGTAGATGCTTTGAAAAGTTGTAAGGAAAGTGGAAATTACTTAGGGGGAGAAAGCTACTTCCAAAAGCATGAAATTTGTCTAGAAAAGGATCAGGCAGTTTCTTTGAAATATCATAGCTTCCTAAAAACTCGAGTCTAAACTAACGGATTAGGCAACAAGAGGGACATTATCAAGGCAAATAGGCAGGGAGATCTGTTTCTTTTGTTTACATACCTTTAGTGCAGTTCAAATCCCCGACACTTATTCGCAAAGCCCTCCCATTACCTGCTCCTGCTAGAATCTCCAACCTCAAGGCCACCACTCTCTATCTCATACTCCAGGCTCAAAACTACGTGACACAACAACTTCTAATTCCCGAAGGTCCAGGGCTGTGTGGTTTCATGCTGCTAGGCCTTTGCTCGTGGGGTTCCTTGTTCTAGAAGGCCCGTCTTGCCCTTTAAAACTTAGCTTCTTTATATGCATAAGATAAGTTACAAGGATACATTGTACAGCACAGGGAATATAGTCATTGTTTCATAGTAACTTTAAGTGGAGTATAATCTATAAAAATATTAAATCACTATGTGGTACACCTGAAACTAATATTGTAAATCAACTATACTTCAATGAAAAAAGTCAAAATTCCGCCTCCTTTGTCTGTTCCCTGACCCTCCTAAATATGTTCAGCACCCTCCCTTCTGTGCTACCTATGGCTCTTTTGTACATATTTCTCCTATGGTATTTACCATACCGTTGAGTCATTTGTTTGATTATATGGCTGATTTCTTCAAGCAGACCACGAACTCCTTGCTGTCTGATACATCTTTGGATCTCCAGAGCCTAGACAGTACTGGGCTCATGGGAAGAGCTCCATAAGCATTTGCGGAATTAGGATGTCCAGTAGTGGGAGCACCATATTGCCAGGTGTTTTCTTTTGAACCAGAGCTATGTTTTCCGGGGCTTGCCTAAGTTAGGTCTCCACATTAAGGTCTCTAGACCACAACCATCTGTAGCCCTGGGTTCCTCAGCGTGAGGTTCCAGTCAAATGGGTCATTGGCATAACTCTTTCATGAACTTTAGTCCAACTTTTATACACCAAGCCTCCCAGTCCAATTACTGATAGTCTTCCAGATGGCTCCTTCTTATCCTTCAGGTCTCTTTTAAATGTCTTCTCTTCAGAGAGGCTTTCTATGGCACCCCAGTCCTCGGGTAGATCTTCTTATTACTCTATCTTGGCACACTGTTATTTTGCTTTATGTCATTCATCACAGTCTATAATGATCTGTGCTATTTCTTTACTTGTTTATTGGCTGCCTCTCCCACTAGAGGGTTAGCTCCACAAGGGACTAGCTTATTTGCTGTTGTAGCCCTGGCTTAGAACAGGACTTGGCATTTAGATAGCATTTAATAAATATCTGTTCAATGAATGAACGCTGTGAAGTCTGAGTAACATAATACACCTGGAATGCCTCACACAGTAACTGTTGCCTATGGGTGTGCTGTAAACGTTTTTGTATTGATATCTCTTCAAACACACTAATCCTGGGAAACAGCTAGGATAATGAAGCCACATGTTCCCTGCTCCCACGCTTGCAAAAATGCTTCCTTCCATCTACAGACAAATGAGAAGGGAGATGAAAGCCAAAAAGAGGGCAGTTGTCATCTTTCATGGACAAATAAGATGTATGCAGAAGTGGACAACATTCATCTCTCCTTCAAGGGAAGCAAAAGTTAAATTCCCCACAGCTTGAGCAACCAGGGAAACCAGAAATGTTCGCACATAACCTTAAAAGTGGATCTGACCATACTGCAGAGGAAGACAAGCCCGGGTTAGGAGATTATGACCATATAAGGCCCTGCAGGCCGCTCCCAGTGGAGACCGAGATAATTTGGCACCTCTCAGCAAAGACCAGCAGGACTGCGCTCAGGCCTTTGTTCACCAATAACCCCAGATCTGCTGTCTACATTTTCATCTAAACATTTGAGGAAAACTCTAATACCACCCTAAATATTTCAGGCTTCATAAACCCTTGAAAGAAGTGCAGAAAATAACTCAAAGGTGGTCATCATGGACATGCTTCCTAGAGATCTCCCTGATCTGCTAAGAGGGTGGGATGGGAGGGCAGGGTTCTGGAACAAGGGCTAAGATCTGCTTCTTTTTCTGCCAGTGACCTATAAGGCCAGAGAATTGGAAAACTCTTCTTGTAAAGAGCTGCTGCTGCTGCTGCTGCTAAGTCGCTTCAGTCATGTCCGACTCTATGCGACCCCATAGACCGCAGCCCACCAGGCTCCCCCATCCCTGGGATTCTCCAGGCAAGAATACTGGAATGGGTTGCCATTTCTTCTCCAATGCAGGAAAGTGAAAAGTGAAGTCGCTCAGTCGTGTCCAACTCTAGCGACCCCATGGACGGCAGCCTACCAGGCTCCTCCATCCATGGGATTTTCCAGGCAAAAGTACTGGAGTGGGGTGCCATTGCCTTCTCCTGTAAAGAGCTAGGTAGCGTTTTTAACTTTGTAGGCCGTAAGGCCTCTATCACCACTCCTCAACTCTGCTATTAGAATGGAAAAGCCTTAGCCCACAGGTAAAAGAATTGGCATGGCTGTGTCTCAATTCAACTTTACAGATGGAAACTGAAATTTGAATCTTATATAATTTTTGCATGTCATGAAGTAGTTTTCTTTTGATTTTTTCCAACCATTTAAAAATGTAAATGCCACTCTTAGTTTTCAGGTAATATAAAAACAGGCAGGTGGTGGGTGGGTCTGAATTGGACTGTGGGCTGCAGCGGACCTCCCCCAGCAGCAAGCAGCCACACACAAGGAGTACAGCCTCAGGTGTTTGACCTCACTTGGATTTTTCAAACTTACTTTCTGGCAAGGTGACCTGGAACAAGGTGGAGTCTGAATCTCAGTTTTCCCCATCTGTGCAGACTTCTCCATCAGCTCTAGAATGAGGTTTCAAAGAGATAAGTCATGGGAAGCACTCAGTATATAGTTCTTGGCACACATTGTACGGGTGTGATAAGTATTAGCTACTGTTATCTGAAATGCCCTTTGCTGAGAGCCAGGTCTTCCCTTCTGATAACCCAAGTGCCTTGCACATCTGATACACAGTAGATGCTCAGGAATTGTTTGCCGAATGAATGACAGAAAGAAAGGAAGGAAGGAAGAATAAATGGAACCCCACTGAAATCTAGCAACTGATGCCTCCACTCACTAGCTGCACAGGCTGTCGGGTTGCAGCCTGTCTCACTTCCAGACATTTAGTTTTGGCCCAATGCCCTTGTTGAGTCCTCATTGTGGATAAAGGGTTGGGGTGGACTTTGTGTGATGTCACGATGTATCTGTGGTAGCTGATCAATAATCACTTGACAAATGAATGCATGAATGAATGAACAGGTATTGCCTAAACCAAGCACTATGGTGTTGGAAGTCCAAGAAAAGAGATTCTTTTCTCCCCTCCCCTGACCATGCCTGGGGCTCCTGATGCTGGGAGGAGTCACAAGAGCGAGAGGGACCCCTCTGAAAGTCTAAGTGAAAGGAGGCAGAAGGTCCTATTCCCTTCTCTTCCTCCCTCATTTGGCACCACCCGGGGCTACTGGTCTGTCCACCACCTGCCTCACTAGGAGACGTGGCTCCCACACAAACAAACTGGGGCTTTTTCAAGCCAAATTTCTCTCCACATCCACATCCTCATCCATAGGGCCCTTGCTCCAGCTGCTAAGGTAAAAGAGGGGTTAGCCAGTGATTCAGGCCCATGTGCTTCATGGGGGGAAGCCATTTATTTTTCTATAAACAGCATATGGTGCTCATCTATGCCTCCCAAGGAGGCTGTGGGGATTCCTGGCACGAGGGTGATTTTGTTTCAAAGACTCTCCTGGGTCCCAGGGCGGGAAAAAAAAAGCTGCTGAAAAGACAGAAAGGGAAATGATCTTGAGCCATCCGCAGCAGTCCCTAAACCACAAAGAGCAGCATGGGCGTATCTGAGGCTCCAGCGCAGGCCTCCCTGGAGGCAGGAAGGCCCCTGTGAGGCCCAGCCAGGCTGATACCACTCAGGCGGAGAAGCGGCGCGGGGATCAATGAGCGCTCTGTGCTTGGCCTCGGGCGCCACCGAGCAGGGGCCTGTGGGCTACGTGCGCGCTGACAAGACCCTTAAAGGATTCCAGCTTTCCTCCAGAGGAAGGCTTGACTTGGCTCCGGCTACAAATACTGTCAACCACATCATAGCTGTTTCACAAAAGTGCTCAGAAAATGGAAAATGTGAAGGGCATTTGTGGGAACCAAGAAGGAGCCAAACACAAGCACAGCATAACTTTTCCCACCACCCAGGGAGCCACCTTCCTGAGTCTCGAGTCTTGAAGAGACAGAAAGGGGAGTCGGGGCACCCACCCCATTGAGCTGGCCCCTATGAGCTTGGTGAGGCTCATGGGAATCGGCATCTCAGAGCCTGCTTTCGGCCTTTGAGTCTATGGTATCAGTCATCTCTTCTGATTAAGAATAGTGATAACAGGGCCTTTCCTGGTGGCCCAGTGGTTACAAATCCTCCTGCCAATGCAGGGGACGCAGGTTCTATCCCTGGGCAGGGAACTAAGATCCCACATGCCAAAGAGCAACTAAGCCCCTCATGCCACAACTAGAGAAGCTTGTGGTGTCACAACTAAGACCCAACGCAGCCAAAAATTAATAAACATTTTTTAAAAAAACTAGTGATAATATCTGTAACAGCCACAACGGATAGAGTGGTCACTGTCACCAAGGCACTGAAACTAAACAGCTATGTGAACTTGGACATTCACTGAACCTCTCTGAGCTTGAATTTCTTGCTTCTCTGTAAAAGAAAGACAATAATAGGGCTTACTTCAGAGGACGCTTGTGATGATTCAACAAAGCTATGAGTGTAAAGGGCTTAACCCTGCCCCTGGCCCATTTGAGGTACTCGGTCAGCAGCAACTTATTATTACTATTCCACATGAAAAGTATCAAGTGATTAAGATCAAAAGGGGACACAAGAACCGTCTGAACTCTGCCTTCTGCACCTCCTCACCCTCACTCTGCTCACCTTACCCTGGCTCTTCAATACACACTCGTCAATTTTCTCCCAATGCCCAGAGGGGCAGCCAGGATGAGGGCTGATCTGGCCATCCAAAAGCATAACCTAATCCCTCAGGGGTCCATGTGCTTATCAACTGCAACTCTGAGCAGACTGCCTCTTTCTTCCTCCCCACCAGGTCCATTTTCTGCAGTTTACATCTCCTTGACAGCTTCACTTTGGCCTGGCTCCACAGGGCAATGCATGAGGCATAGCCCTAGCCAAGTTGTCCATTGGCTATCTTGCCAGGTGACCAAACTGTGAGTCAGAAATACTCAGGCATTTGAAAGCAAAAGCACCCTTTCTGTGATGGCCACCAAAAATAATGCCCCCAAAGATATTTTTTCCCTTGTTTTTCTGAGTGTAAATCAGATGAGAAGGCGAGGGTGGAATGAATGAGGAGAATAGCATTGACATATATAAACCATGTGTAAAACAGACAGCTAGTGGGAAGCTGTTGTATAATACAGGGAGTTCAGCTTGGTGTTTTGGGATGACCAGGAGGGACGGGATGGGGGTGAGGGTGGGAGGGGGGTTCGAGAAGGAGGGGATGTATGCATACCTATAGCTGATTCACTTCAGTGTACAGTAGAAACCAACACAACATTGTAAAGCAATTATACTCCAATTAAAAAATAAAAAATAAACAACAACAAAAAAACCCAAACAAAACAACAAAGCAGAAGAGAAAAAAAAGTGAGTGGTGGCAACCAGTCCTGTGAAGAAAATGTTTCGTCTTGGTTTGTGCACTTGTTCATTCATGGCATTCTTAGTAAGTAGCTGAGTAATACACCACAGGCCTGGGGGGATCGAGTCAGACAAAGGTGCCTGAGCCTGAGGGGCCACTCTCCACTGGTGGAGGTGGACACAGTAAATAAGCAACTGTGATGTGGTGTGAAAGTTCTCTGCGGGAGAGGAGCCTGAGGTGCTGCTGGGCCCCAGAGGAACAGGCACTGAACTCATCCTGGGACTGTGTTTGTGACAACAACAGAAAACAGGCTTTGATGAAAATAAATGGAACTGAGCAGCCCAGGAAACCACATGCAAAGCACCCAGGGCCTGCCAAGGCAGCTCTAGATCTTGTTTCTCTGGGTCGTGGTGACTCTACTGCTATTTCTTGTCTGTTCCTGAGCCTGCTGATTGGGCTCTTGCCTCCAACCCTCAAGGAAGAGTTAATCCTTAAGAGAATACTCACAATATTCTTTTTAAATTCAAGTATAGTTGATTTACAATGTTTCTGTTGTACAGAAAAGGGATTCAGTTATACATATATGTATGCATGTTTTCAGATTATTTTCCATTATAAGTTATCATAGAATATTTAATATAGTTCCCTGTGCTATACAGTAGGACCTTGCTGTTTATCTGTTTTATGAATAGTGATGTATATATGTTAATCCCAAACTCTTAATTTATCCATCCCCATCCCCTTTCCCTTTTGGTAACCATAAGTTTGTCTTCTATGTCTGTGAGCCTCTTTCTGTTTTGTAAAAAAGTTCATTTGTATGAATTTTCTAAGATTCTACATGTAAGTGATAACATATATTTGTCTTTGTCTGACTTACTTCACTTAGTATGATAATCTCTAGGTCCATCTGTATTGCTGTAAGTGGCATTATTTCATTCTTTTATGGCGTAGCAGTATCCCATCGTGTGTGTGTGTGTGTGTGTGTGTGTGTGTGTCTATGTACCGCATCTCTTTTATCCATTCATCTGTCGATTGACATTTAGGTTGCTTCCATCTCTTGATTCATAGTGCTGCTATGAACACTGGACTTCATGTATCTTTTAAAATTCTATTTATTTTAATTGATTGATGATTGCTTTATAATATTGGTTTGATTTCTGTCATATATCAACATGAATTAGCCATAGGTGTACATGTATCCCCTCCCTCTTGAACCTTCCTCCCACCTCCCACCCTTTCCTACCCCTCTAGTTTGTTACAGAACCCCAGTTTGGGTTCCCTGAGTTGTACAGTAAATTTCCATTGGCTATCTATTTCACATATGGTAGTGTATATGCTTCCATGCTACTCTCTCCATTCATCTTATCCTTTCCTTCCTCTCCACCACCCTTATCCATAAGTTTGTTCTCTATGTCTGCATCTCCATTGTTGCCCTGAAAATAGGTTCATCAGTAACATCTTTCTAGATTTCATGTATGTTAATATACGATATTTGTTTTCTGACTTACTTCACTCTGTATAATAGGCTCTAGGTTCATCAAGCTCATTAGAACTGACTCGAATGTGTTCCTTTTAATGGTTGATTAGTATTCCATTGCATATATGTAATACAGGCTTCCCTTGTGGCTCAGCTGGTAAGGAATCTGCCTGCAATATGGGAGACCTGGGTTCGACCTCTGGGTTGGGAAGAGCCCCTGGAGGAGGGCATAGTAACCCACTCCGGTATTCTGGCCTAGGGAACTCCATGGACTGTGTAGTCAATGGGGTCACAAAGAGTCGGACACAACTGAGTGACTTTCACTTTCACCACAGTTTTCTTTATCCATTCATCTGTCAATGGATATCCATGTTTCTTCCATGTCCTAGCTCTAGTAAACAGTGCTGCAAAGAACACTGGGGTACATGTGTCTTTTTCAGTTTTGGTTTCCTCAGGGCATATGCCTAGAAGTGGCATTGCTGGGTCCTATGGTGGCTTTATTCCTAGTTTTTTAAGGAATCTCCATACCGTATTGTAACACAGGCTTCCCTTGTGGCTCAGCTGGTAAAGAATCTGCCTGCAATGCGGGAGACCTGGGTTCAATCCCTGGGTTGGGAAGATCCCCTGGAGAAGGGAAAGGCTACCCACTCCAGTATTCTGGCCTGGAGAATTGTCCAAAGAGTTGGACACCACTAAGCAACTTTCACTTCACTATATTATGTTCCATAGTGGCTGTATCAATTTACATTCCTACCAGCAGTGCAAGAGGGTTTCCTTTTCTTCACACCCTCTTTAGAATTTGCTGTTTGTGGATTTTTTGATGAGAGCCTTCATTTATCTTTTTGAATTAAGAGTTTTAATCTTTTCTGGGTATGCACCCAGGAGTGGAACTGCTGAGTCAGCTCACAATATTGTTACAAAATCCAACATAAAAATCCCCAATCCTGTATACAGTAGGATTCCAATTTTGTACTTGTCTGTTTCTGTATGTGGGAGTTCATAATGCGCATGCAGAAAAAAGACTGGAAGGAAACACATCAAAACATTAAAAGTGGCTCTCTTTGGGAAGCATTCTTATATCTTCTTGTTAAATATTTTCATTTTCCCACAATGAATATGTATTCATCTTTATTATCTGAAATATACTGTTAATTTTAAAAACGAAGAGTTTGCAAAAGGCTGCATTGCTATATGATTCTGCTTATATGACATTCTGGAAAAGGCAAAACTATAGGGACAGAAAACAGGTCTGTGGTTGCCGGGAGCCTAGGGTGGGGAAGGGACTAACTACAAATGGACACGGGGGTTTTTGGAGTGATGACAACGTTCTGTATCTTGATTGTGGTGATAGTTACATGATTGTGTGTGTGGTTTTCAAAACTCACAGAACTGAACACTTAGGACAAATGTTGTTGTATATAAAAATTTCCTCAGTAAATCAGAGATTTCTTTTTGGTTAGAGTCTGGATCATTTCTCAGCTTCTATTATTTCTGAAGAATCAAATGGACCTAAGAAGATAATGAAAAATTAGAGGATATGATCTCAAAAAGGAAGATTAAAGAAAGAGATAAAGAAAAGTTTCATATTCCTGTCAGTCTCTTCAAGTTCAGCCTTAAGTGACTGGGGTTTGAGTTTGGTTTCTGTTCTTTGCTCCTTTTTTAATTTTTTTTCCCTTTGCTCCTTTTTTAAAGTCACTTGAGACCAGGATATATATGAAAGATATAGTTTTTCTTGGTATTTAATGAGGTGACTTGAGTATGAATTCAAGTATATGATTTACAACTGGAGTGATATCTTTATGAAACATTTACACCTGTGACAACACCTAATAAAACTTATTTATTATTATTAGAAACATTGCTTTTATGGTTAGAACAGACTCAAAATAATGCCATTGGACCAGACACATACAAATTGATCATTTACCCTATTGATCTTGTCAGTGTCATATCTAAATTCAATCTGATGGAGAATTGAGAAAAGGGCAAGCCAGTGACATCATTTTCTTTAAGAAGATTGGGGTTTTAATTCACTGCACAGGACATGACATAAAGACTATGTTAGAGTAGGGAACTACATGAGCCAGAAGCTGGCATGAACTCAAGATTATCTGTAGAAGGAAAGAGCGATGCCTAGACACAGACTCTCCTTCACGTAAAAGGACTTGAGGGTCCCCTGTGTCTGGCATAGGGGCAGGTGCTACAATTCTTGTCCCGAGTGACCAAGGTAGACACTAGTGTTCAAATTCAGTCATATCATTTAAATATTTATCCTTGGTCCTTTATTTAATATCAAATCAGATAACTGTCCATAAATATTGACATTAGGTGTTGTTATAATCAAGATAGATTCAAAGCTACTCTTTCGTTGCCTCCTTAGAATAAATGTTATGGAAGACAGGTGGGCAACTGGCTCAGTGCAGAGAGAAGAGCTATTCTATTTACTTTTTATGAAGCTGCAAATTCTTCTGTTTCTCCTTGCTGCTGCTAAGTCACTTCAGTCGTGTCCGACTCTGTGCGACCCCATAGACAGAAGTCCACCAGGCTCCCCCGTCCTTGGGATTCTTCAGACAAGAACACTGGAGTGGGTTGCCATTTCCTCCTCCAGTGCATGGAAGTGAAAAGTGAAAGTGAAGTCGCTCAGTCGTGTCCGACTCTTCGTGACTCCATGGGCTGCAGCCCACCAGGCTCCTCCTTCCATGGGATTTTCCAGGCAAGAGTACTGGAGGGGGTTGCCATTGCCTTCTCCGTGTTTCTCCTTAGAAGTGGCTTTAAATGTGTGGTGCAGAAACTGTATGTACAGATGCTCCTGGTTCAAATAAAACCAGTTGAGAAATCACAGAGAAATACTGAAAATTAAAAAATAGTTAAGTAATGGATCCTGGTTAAGGGTATGATGAAAAGATGGCATGGAGTTCACTACAGAAAAAAAAAATTACCTTGTTAGTCCATTTTATTTACAAACTAGGAAATTCAAGCTCTAGACCCATAAAGTCGATGGCCCACTGGATGTCTCCACTTGGATATCACACAGGTACATCATGCTCAGTATGTCCAAACCTGAACTTTTTCCCTTTCCCTCTCCCCAGCATATGCTCTTCCTGGGTTCCCCATCCTGGTGAATGGAGCTACTACCTACCAGTAACTCAGTCCAGAGAAACCTGGCAGTCATCCTTAACACCCTAACCTTCCTCACCTCCAGTATGCAAGCATTCAATAGGTTTCCCCCAAATGTGCTTTGCCATTCCCTTAGTGTTACCATTGGTCTCCACGTTCCTGGATCCAGTGGATGCTCTTCTATCTTTGTATGACTTTGACCTCTTTACTGATTCTGACATTGCTGGAGGTCCCTTCCTAATGAAAAAGTCTTTTTCTCCTTTGATATCTCTAACACCACTCTTCTTTTCTACTAGCCTCTCTAATCCCTTTAAATATGACTGGTTTTGCTTGTCTGTTTGTTGTTGCTTTGTATTTTTGTCTAGGACTCTTTCTATTATATACTTTCTCTTGGTGAGCTCATCTACTCCCAAAGTCTAAATCTCTCTCTTGTGCTTTGGGCTTATATAATTAACTCATCCTTTAAGACTCAATTCAATGCCACCTTCCTCAGGAATCACAGAAGAGTACTTCATCTTATTATAGGCCTGTCTTCACTACTAGACTGTGAGCCCCTTGAAAGCAGGAACTGTGCCATATTCACTGCTGAATTGCCAGGACCCTGGGTAGGTGCTCAGATAAAGTTTGCTGAATGAGTGAGTGAATGAATGATTAGTAGAATCAACTAATTGGTCTCCTATGAATGGTAGAGGTTTGAATCGCCCTACTGACATCCCTGGGCTTCCTAGGTGGCTCAGTGGTAAAGAATCCACCTGCCAATGCAGGAGAAGCAGGAGATGCGGGGTTTAATTCCTGTGTCAGGAAGATCCACTGGAGGAGGAAATGGCAACCCACTCCAGTATTCTTGCCTGGAAAAACCCATAGTCAGAGGAGCCTGGCAGGCTACAGTCCATGGGGTTGCAAGGAGTCGAACATGACCTAGCGACTGAGCATGAACACACTGACTTCCCTACCAATGGGTCAAAAAGAGTACAGCTCAGCTGGATAGAGTATAGTGTAATGAGAGCAGAGTTGATGGCTGCATTATTACCCAGACCAGCCAGATTTGTCCTGGATGGTAACTCGAGGCCAGCTGTGAACTCTGACCAGCTGTCTTGAAAATGTAACGTTAGTCATCAAGAGAAATGGGTGAGAACACAGCATCACAAACCCGGATGGTGGTAGGGTCTCACCCCAGCAAGTAATCTTATTCTTTCATTGATGTCTCCCTTTAGAGGTGGGATTAGTGTCGGCTGATGGAAACCTTGGGGAGAGGGAGAGGAGACTTTTCACCTTCCCGGGGCTGTACTTCTAACCCCACTCTCTACAGGGAAAGACTCAGGTGAATCAATTAAGTGTTCTCAATAGCTGAAGGGCATACTTCATGAGGTTTAATACACAGTTTTAGATCAGCACATCAGTCCTACAGTTTCTAGATGGGGGAATAAAATCCTACTGAGGAAGGAAAGCAGTCATGAGTTAACACAGAAGCAACTTTAGGAAATACCTAACAGGATCAACATTACCTTTTTTTTTTTTTAAATGACAGCTCTCTGTGGATCATCTTTCTCTCAAGGTAGTTCTGAAGTGACTTTTCCCAGCGACTCTGGAGGCAACGAAGACTTCATTTTGGAAACATTGGCTGGTGAGCTGGTGAGTCACACCTCAGATGAATTAATAAAAGTTAAGAAAACAAAAACCAGATGTTTCCTTCATCTTAATATAGGCCTCTGTGCTTTCTTTTGTCAGTTCTACTGTCAATTGCTGATTTCCTTCTCTTGAGGCAAAAATCAATCTTTAAAAAGTTTGAATATCTGCATCTTTTATGAACTCTGTCCCACAGTGGCTGTTTGGCTCAAATGTCCACACAGACTGCAGCCCCGGCACGGACGCTTTCAGCAAGTGAACGACACAGTGTTTGAGGACAGCACACCAGAGGGCTTTTGGATGCTCCACTGGGTTCGCTGGAGAACTGTCCCAACAGCCTTTGGGAGAAGCACAAAGTGAAGCCGTCTCCTTGCTTGCACGTAAACCTCCCCAGAACCAGAAAGGGTCCGGCCAGCTAGCAGTGGCTTCCTTTCCAGATCCTGGATTCACTTCTTGGCCCTTGACCCTCCCAGAAAATGCTAAGAACTTTAGAGCGCCTGCAACATATATTTTCATCTCCTGCCCAGACCAGTGGAGGATACACTGAAATCCAGAGTGACACACTTTTTAAAGTTTCCTAACACCACCCATCATTCCCTGAGAACTTTGGAAGTATTCTGTATTTTTGTAAGAAAGGAAAATAATTTATTTTTTCCTCCATCTATTGTACTTTGGTTAAAGCAATTATTTTCCCCAGACGCCACCCCAAGCAGAAAGCTCCAGATGTTCTTAGGTCATAACGGGAGAATAGATTGCAAGTCCTAGTGTTTTCCAAGCTTGTGTCCTCTCCCAGCTTTTTCATTTGGGGCCCTGAGTTATTTTCTCTTACTCTGCTTTTCCTGATTGGGTTCCATCTTCTCTTACCTTCAGAGGCAAAACTGGATTCATATCTTTACTGCCTACATCTCTGAACATCTTTGTCATAAAAGGTTTTTGATATAGATGAACTTATTTGCAAAGCAGAAAGAGAGACACAGATGTAGAGAACAAACATACAGATGCCAAAAAGAGAAGGCAAGGTTGGATAAATTGGGAGATTGGGACTGACATATACACACTAATGTGTATAAAATAGAAAGCTAATGAGAACCTACTGTATAGCACAGGGAACCCTACTCAATGCTCTGTGGTGACCTAAATGGGAAGGAAATCCAAAAAATAGGGGATATATGTATATGTACAGCTGATTCACTTTGCTGTACAGTAGAAACTGACACAGCAGTGTAAAGCAACTGTATTCCAATGAAATTTTTAAAATAAATAAAATTATAGTACTACCATTCTACCCACTCACTTGCCTAACCCAGATCACTGGGAATCATTGTACCACCCCTCACCCTCAACTCAATCACCACGTTTAGTCTCCAAGTCCTGTTGAATCTATGGAGCACCTGTGCATGTCTCCTGCATTTTTTCCCTCCTCTCCACTCTTGACATTTGTACAGTCCAGGCCATGCCCTCTTTCACTAGGCTAAGCCATCATCTCTGTGTCCACTCTTAGTCTGTCCAGATAATCCATCATTCCCATTGCAGCCACAATGAGAGCGAGCTTTCTAGAACCCAAATATGGTCATGTCTTCCACACACTGCCACTCCCTGGCCAGCGCGTGGGCATGGTGGCTTGGGAAAATTCCTGACAACAGTGAGTAATGTGGAAGCATTTGTTAAAGATAGGCTAACATCACAGAAATGGCAGGGCCTCCTTCCCCAGCCTCCTGACCCCTCTCAGGGCTGGGCATTTATCATCCGGACATTCCTCCATCCCAGTGCCATGTTGTCTGTATACCTGCTAGTCTACCCCACTGGACTGTGAACTCTGGATCTTGTGCAGTTCCGTACCCATAGCATCGTGCACAATGCCTGACACAGAGCAGACATTCAGAACTAAATAAAAACAAGCCCCTCTCCCTCAGAGGCAATGCGTTAGTTGCCTATTGCTGCCATGACAATTTACCACAAACACGAAGTGCAAGTGTTAGTCTCTCAGTCGTGTCTGCCTCTCTGCGATCCTATGGACTGCAGCCTGCCAGGTTCCTCTGTCTGTGGGATTCTCTAGGCAAGAATACTGGAGTGGGTTGCCATGCCCTCCTCCGGAGGAACCTCCTGAACCAAGGATCAAACCCGTGTCTCTTATGTCTCCTGCACTGGCAGGCGTACCCTTCACTACTGAGGCACCTGGGAAGCCCCACCACAAACAAAGCACCTTAAAACAACCCGCACTTGTCACCTTATGGTTCTGGAGGCCAGAAGTCTGACAGTCTCACTGGGCTCAAATCAAGGTGTCAGCAGGGCTGCCCTCCTTCCAGAAAATCTGGGGAAACTGTTTTCCTTCCCTTTTCCAACTTTTAGAGACTGCTTTCCTCTCTCTTCAAACCAGCACTGAAGCATGTGTCTACCCCTGCTTCTGGTGTCACATGTGTTTTCTGAACACAGCCAGTAGTGTTCTCTAATTCTGTGGGCCTATGGGATTGGACTGGACCCAACTGGACAATCCAGGATAACCTCCCCATCTCCAGGTTGGCTGATTAGCAATCTTAATTTCATCTACAACTGTAATTCTCTTTGCCATGTTACTATTCACAGGTTCCAGGCAAGTTAGGAAGTGAAATATTAGTGGGCTCAAATGTTTAAATATCAGCTTCTTGGTTCCCCTTAGAAAATGGATCTCTGATTGTTGGTCTCAATAAAGTGTTAAAAAACAATTGTGTAGTGCAGACAGGGGGTCTGATCACCATTATCTCACTTTCTCACACCAAACAAGCTCTCAGATGGGAAAAACAGGCAGCTTTTCATTGTCTGACAGAAGTCCTCCGGATTTTTCAGATGCAAAGCAGCTCACGTGCTTTTTGCCTAGTGCACATGGAAACGCAGCTGTATAGGAGATTCAAATGAAGAAAAAAAATCATGTAATAAAGCCTTGTGACTCCCCAAGCAACCAAGAGTTGAATACTTGTCAAGCAATTTTGGTAGGATTAGTATTTAAACACATAGTGGACCACTTCAGTTCCCAACAAATCTGGAGAAATTAAACCTTGTTTCCAAGAAGCGCTCACAGAGCTTTCAAAGTGTTTTTCCATCACTACAAAAAGAAAGAACTTGCACTGCTAAGCTGTCTCTTGAGTGGGACTCACACCATCAGACCACAGCAGTGGAAAACGAGCAGGACACCAGGGGCGGGGCTCCTGGACAGCAGGGCGGTGCTGCTCAACGGAGAGGGGCTCTTTCACTCAGTACACCAGAATTGTCCAGAAACTGTCAGGTCTCACGGCAGTCAGGGCTCCAGCCATGACAGCCCCAGCTAAGCCAGTTCTCAGAGTTCAGCCTTCACCGTGGCAACCGCTTGGGAACCCTCCAACTTGCAGAACTGGAGATTCGGAAGGAAAGTCGCTCACAGTAGAAGCATGGCCTGCAGAGAGTTTTCCCTATTTTATTCATGTAAGCACCTCATCACAACACCTGGCGGAATACTCAAGCTCAGTGTCAAGAGCCTTCTGAATCCTGGTCAAAACGTTTCCATGTACATCACTTCATCTGATCCCCCAATCAGATCTGGCAGCTACTTGGGCTTGGAATCATAACTCAGTACCTACCACAAGTGTTGGCACACGACAGTAGCTCAGTAAGTGTTCACTGGATCCACGACCTGTCATTATTTTATAAAGGAAGAAACAGGCTCGGAGAGGTTTAAGTAGCTTCCTCAGTGTGCCCAGTGGCAGGCAGGGCTGAAACCTGGCCATTCTGTTCTCCCACTCCACCATGCTGGCCTTCCAAACCCAACTCAGTAAAGGGTATGAGGATGTTTTGCTCCATTTCAGCAAACTTTTGTTGAGCATCTATCCCCAAAGCCAGAACTTCCCATTACTCTTCCCCCTGGCCTCCTGCCTGGCCAGTTCCTTCAAGCCCTGGTTTTAATCATCAGCTCCTGAGCAAGGCCTCCTCGATGAGCCCTCCCACAGCCACCCAGCCCCTGCCTCCATCACCAGTACCTCTCACCTGATTCCTGTTGGTATTATCCCAACCTCTAATTACCTTGATGTGTATATTTGTTTATTATGGTGGCTTTCCCCCAACTGGAAGTTCCATGAAGGCCAGGAAGCCAAGCCTCAGACTTTCTGGTGACACTTAAGATGAGGGAGATGATGCCACTAAAACAAAAGCCAACATGGTCCTCGAGCGTGATCCCAACAATATTTTAGATACAATGGGCACTCCTAGTGCGAGCATCTGAAATACAGGAAGGCAATGAGATTGTCAGTCTAGGGGCAGAAAGACTCAGGGGAGACACAGCAGTTTTTCTTTTCCAATAACTGAAGGCTGTGATCCCAAAGAGGACCATGGACGTGCCTCAGAGGGCTGGTGGGAGAGGGCTGAAGGGGAGGAAGTTGCAGGGACAGGTTTGGGTTCAAGGTGCTTCTCGTTATGAGTGCTGGGTACTTCCTGTCTTGCACACTCAGCTGTGAGTATAAGAGGGTTGCCTCCATCTATTTTCTTCCTCACTATATGTACCTGGTTATGGTTTCACTCAATATCTATTTGACTGAATGAATTTGTGTGGAAGTTACAGGTAGAGGCTGTCACTATTCACTGCCTGGAATGTTTCTCATCCTCACCTTGTCATCTGCTTGACCCTCTGCTTATTCTGTGGTCTAACCTTAAATATCTCATCATCAGGAAAAGCTTCCTTATCCCCCATGACCAAATGACAGTCCCGCTTAGAGCCTCCTGTACTTTTCCACCCTGTGATGACTGTAATTTGGTGTTGTCTGCTACTTGAGGTACGTACTCCCCCACCAGAAGCACTTGGTGTGTCTTGCCTGAATGATTCCCAGCAACACCATGAGATGGTCACTGGCATCCCCTGCTGTGAGGGCAGGGACCATTGCTGTTTGCTGCTATAGCCACCATGTGGGGCACAGTAAATAACACAAATATTTCTTAAATGAATTAACTTTACAGCTAAGAAATTGCAAAAGCTTGGCAACAGTAAGCGGTCAATGTTACACTATAAGCAAGCAGCAGAGTCTAGATTTGAACTCAGGTCTGTGTAACTCCAGAGCCTGGGCTTTTTCTATCAATATTATACCAAACTCTGTGTGGGTTCACAGCCATTGTTTAGGACCTCATGCTCTGCCATCAAAGGTGGGCTCCTTAGTGAAAATATTGGCAGGCACACTGTGAAGGCATGGTGTTAGCCACGTTGCCTTGTCCATGGACTCAGAGATACAAGGGGGCACTTCACTAAGAATTCAAGAAATTTCCCAACCAGGGAACGTGTGTCTGGCAGCCAACAGTGCATCAAATGGAGGAACAGAGCTGAGACTTCATGCCCTACCCTGGCCTGATGACAAGTAAGTGGGGGGTGGGCAGCAGGACAGACATCTGTAATTGCCTTCATCATCCTTCTACTAATACTCAAGATGGAGTAGCCTGTCACCTGGCACTGGAGCTACTAGAGTAGCAGGGAAGAAATGTAGACTTTGGAGTCAAGACTGGATTTGAGTCCTGGCTCTGTCACTTACTAGCAGTGTATCAAACTCCTCCCAGCTAAGTTCCCTCATCAGTGAAAAGCGAGTAATGGAATATACCCTCCCGGCATTATGAAGATTAAGTTAAAATGGAAATGAAAAAAATACCTCTCATACACATTGCCTAGACCTAAGCGGGCCCCCAAAATGCAAACTACTTAGTGACTGAATGACTATTTTTGTCATTCCCAGTTTATTGCAAGCCTCACACATCAACGCTGCATCATTTGTGTGAAGTACTTCCTATCAAGGGCTTTCTGATTAAGTCAAGGCTTTTACATCTTCATCTCCAAACACTTGTGCATTGAGTCAGATAAACAAATATACTTTCTCAAACTTAATGTTAAGGTTTTATGTGTGAATTAGAAAACATGAGTTGGTTGAAGAAACAAGCCTGTGCTGTGGAGGCCACCACCTGGGCCCCTCAAGGACCATGAGCAAGGGAGCTGGAGTGGGTGGCACCAAAAGACAATCATGGTGTGGTTGGTGCCATTACCGGACTAGGCGAAGTGACTGTCAGCAAACCCCAACCTAGAGAACTTCTTACACACAATAAGCAAGACCTGTCTTTAACTTGGAAAAGGACTATTTGTGTGATTGTACTCTCAACCCAACTTGGAACTACCTTACCTAACTTTTTACAGAATTTACTCTCCCCACATAATGGAAGTTAACATGTTCATGACATTATCCATTACTGAGCTAACAGGCTACAAATCAATATAACAGAATTCAACTGCTTTGAATCATATTTCTTAAATGGTCCAACTGTGCCCATGAGCAAACACATCCAGCCTTACACATAAGCACCAAAAATGTGCCACCCCATAAGTTATGTTCTGTTAGGTTTCTGTTTGCTGCTTTTTTAAAAAAAACACCAGTCTTCCCCCTTTCCCAGTAGGTATATAGGTAGAAAAATAAATGAAGTCAGCACTCTTTACCTCTTACTAGAATAAACTGTGACTCAAACACCATGAATGGTTACTTGCAAGGCTATAATTTTTTTAATGACAGATTTTCCTAAAAGAAACCACTATAACGTCTGTCCAAGTCCTCCAAGGGAAAACAAAAAAATACATAAAGATTAAAAGTCTATTACTTTAACAGCACACTGCCAAACACGGACAACTAGGATACAATGCCAAGGAACCTTAAAAAATAACTTGAAAAGACACAACGTTCAAGTCATTCACACGTGTAGGGTCCACAAAGGACAGGAAAACAAGTCCGAGAACAGTCCTACTTGTGCATGATGAGAATTCTGCTCTACCTCATCCAGGTTCATTCAGGTGTCTTAAACCAACAGATGGATGAGCAGAGTTTGTTTTCTTCTTTGCTTGGAGATGCACACATAGATTAGAGGAGAGGAGAATCTTCCAGATGCTGATTTAAGCACAGCAGGCTTGGTTCCCCTTTGATAAAGTACGAAGGCAGATTCAGTTGACTCAAGCTTTATCAGTTTCCCTAAGAAAAAGTCTCATGCATGCTGAAACAGACAAGTTACTGAATTTGTCATGCTAAGTATTTACAGTCATTTTCATAAAGTGAGCCCAGTAACTTGACAGGATAAAAAAGGTAGTTGTGAATTCCTTGTATAACCTTTTACAGCGTGAATGACTTTGTGGGTAAATGACGCTGAAGTTCAAAGCCCCTCAAACATGTTAACAAGAAATTACTGACGGCATGAAGAGGCACACATTATAGAAAATGCACACTTCACGGGTTCCTGCATAGCAGGAAAGTCGCTACCACTACATAACAAATGGCTATGCCAACAGTTAGAGCTGCCACTCAAGGGATCAACAGTAGAATTCCCTTAAAACCGCAAGGAGTGTTTGCATCACAGCAAGAAAACCTTTGGGAAAATAAGTATATTTTGTTTGGAAAGATATTTTGCATTGGACAATTTGAACATCACATAAACAAAACCGTTTTCAAATTGGATAAGATTTAAGGCAATGCTACTCAGACCTGAGGGGGAAAAAACCTACAGAAGTTTGTTTTTCTTCCAAAACTCTGACAGGTCAGAATCAACATTGGAAAGGATCCCCTCTGCTAAGCATTCAATACACTGTTAGGTATTTGCAGCATTACAAAATAGAATCCACTTTCATACTCTGCATATGAAATGGGCAATTGTTATACACTCTTCCTTGAAAACTGTAAGAAACAAAACAAACATGGCAGCTTAGGTATTTCCTATTAAAAGTCACATGAACATGAAGACAACTACACCTGGTAACACAAAGGCAGAACCGTCCTCACAACAAGCTCGGGAGCGCTGTATTCTCTCCTGACTGGCTGTGGTGTCCTGTGGAACGGTCATGGATTCATAAATTAACATCAACTACAGACTAACGAATGACAAGTAGACACAGTCAATTCAAAAATTTTACATTTTGCTCCTGTTTGGCTGCTAAAGAGCAGCGATTTAAATTGGTATAAAAACTTCTGACCACAAAGCTTGCTATACAGATAAAGTACATAATCAAAAAGTAAGCAGCAATCGAGTTTCTCATTTAAACTTATCTGGTATAGAGTATTTACAGATTTGGGGGGAGAGCTCTCTGAAACCACTACGCTCCTTACTTCTCCTGTCCTCTGCCCACCCCAGCCCCTCCAAATCGAAATCAAGTGTTCCGAACTATATACAACTATACTTTGGCTAAGTGGGCTGGATGGTGCAACTCTTTCCAAGGTCTTGGTCTGGAAAAAAGAAACAAAGTCTTGGAAGTCATGCATAGCGTTCTTTTCTGAGTAGCAGTGTACTGGAGCCAAAAAATTTACTTTTTCACGGCAAAGGGGAAAAGGGGCCCCAGCACTTCACTCCCCAACCTGAATGGGCAAGATCCGAAGCCACTGGCCTCATGCACCATAACAGGCCACCAGACAAAAAGGAAAGAAAAAGGTCACGACAAAGGCAGCAGCAATCAACATAACTTTCCAACAAAGCAACTTCTCCTGCCTGGGCTCCCCCAGAAACAGTGCTCCCTCCTTCCTCTCCCTCCCCTCCCACAAGACAAAATTAATTCACATCACAAGAACTTGGTGCTCTGGTTAAGTGGCAGGTAAATATAAGAAAGAGTAAATCTGTCACCTTGTATACCTGAACTGAGACATAAAGCTAACAGAACACAAGACATCACTGTGAAATTAACTTTCTAAACAGGTCCAGTCTACATAGTGTGGCCAATAAAAAGTAAAATGAAGAATTTGTTCACAATCTGCCTTGTACAGGGTATTTATAGTCTTTCAATGCTATATAAATAAATAGCATTTATATAGCTTAAACATTCAGAGACATGCACTGGGACTTTTTAGGTAGTACGAATTTCTTCACAATCACATGTGCAAATTTTACAGATCACTAAGTGAGTAACTAGTAAGCTTAGGCTGGACCGTGTCTCGTATTATCTAACAAATTTAAGGGGGGCTCAGAATCATCCATAGGTAGAACCAGGCGTGTTCCCCGAATGACCAGTTCATGGTCCCCAAAGGCAAGTTCCCGATCAAAGGCATCTTCAGAACTGTTTCCCATAAGTCTCCTAGGGGCACCGGATGATGCTGACTCAGTGTTCACAGTAGAATCGCCATACGTCAAACTAATATCACCATCATTGAGGATGAGATCAGAGTCATCGTCTTTCAACTGTTCCTGGTTCTAAATGCAAATAAAACAAGTTTTGAGAATTATTATGAAAAATTAAAGAAACATTTCCAATAGCTGAATTTTCAAGGATGCTGTATTTTCTCTGACCCCACTTGCCCCATTGTGTGCCTGCAGACTGAAGTGCTTGACAGCTGCCAAAATCTCTACTGCTTTCTCTTACCTCCTGTCTCCTCTCCCCTCCTTCAGGTATTAGCTCCTACTTATCACTGAGGTTTTCACTTAAAAGTCACTTTCTCCCAGAAGTCTTCTTTGATCGTCCAAGGCTAGCTTAGTGCCCTCTTGTGTTCTTCCCTAGCAGCCTGCACTTAGCCCTCTCCCTACAGTGGCACTTACCCCTTTTCATAGCTGCACATGCAGGGATCTGCATCACATCTCCCCCCACTAGACTCTAAATCCCTTGTATGCTGTAGTTCAACCACCTAACAATTTGGGGTACACAGAAAAGTATTCACTAAATGTAAGTGCAATTCATTGCTGAATAGGTTTAAATAAATGAAGCGCTTACTTTCATGTCAACAATGCCTAGAAATATTGAACCTTCACTACCCTCATTACATACTTGTCAAGCAGCTCAAAAAGCTTTTGTTCTAATGGAAATTTGGGGGCCAAAAAGAATATAATTTCATAAAGTTCCAGAAGAGGGAAAAGTGTCCAGGATATATAGTGCCATTTTGGTTAATTAAAAAATGTACATGTGCATAGTGAGAAAGGGTCTGGAAGATCCCCTGGAGAAGGAAATGGCAACCCACTCCAGTATTCTTGCCTGAAGAGTCCCATGGACAGAGGAGCCTGGTGGGGTACAGCCCACAGGGTCACAAAGAGTCAGACACAACTGAGTAACTAAACCACCACCACATATCAGTAAACAATGATGTCACAGTCAGCAAGAAACTGCAGCCCTCCAATGTGAGCTGGTGAGCCTGAGGAAACTCAGGAAGGAAAGAATACCTGCCATCCAGCAGCCATCAAACTGCAGCCACAGCCCACAGTGAGCCCCAAGGGAGCTCAGGGTGTGAAAACATAGGATACCCGCCCCACACAGCTGAGGTGCATTTCAAAGGAATGCTTTCAGTGAGCCCAGACTTTGCCATCTTCCCATCATAAAAAAGCACTAGATTCCTTCTTTTGGGATATCTGGTTTTCTTTAATTTACAAAAACTTTTGACATTCAGACTTCCCACCCTTTGTTGCAAAATTTTTATATAACCTGGTTCCACCTACCCTATGCCTCAGCTCCAATCCACCCCACTCCCCCCACTCCCACCTCCAGGGAACAGTTTTCTCAGGGTTTCTTGAGATGCTGCCTCCCAGACTTGAAGTACCCCAAATTCCAACTTTTAGGTTGTGACTATTTTTCCAGTCAACAATAGAAAAGTCTAGAAGGGTATTCAACAAAATGATGATAGCAAGCTCTGCATGATAGGATTGCTAATGGTTTTTATAGTTTTCTTTATGTTTCTGTATTATCTGAAATTTTATTATAATGAATACTTATTACTTTTAAAAATCAGAAAGTCATTTTATTTAAATGTAGAGTAAGAATCATTGTAAATACTCATGTTGATACAGCAAAAAAAAGTCTGTGACTAATACTCCTTGAGGGAAGTAGATAGAAACCTCCTACACCCAACTCTCCTATCCTGTGCATTTAAAAATGTTAAGTTTGTCTAAGATAGTCAAATAGACTGAGGACACTATTAGACTAAAATTTCACATTTGCTGTTGCTGGAAATTTTAAAATTCTTTGCTGTTGCTAGAGATTTGCCTCAACACTCAAAGAAAAAGACCTGTAAATTAAAAACCAAAGAAACCCGCTCCACCAACCAGCCATAATCCCTTCCAAGCCAATCCAGCTGTAAGTCTAAGCTGTAAGTCTAAGGAGCCTGTCTATCACTTAATTCAGCAATGCCCACAACAAAGCTCTGTGGGGCCTTCACACATCAGCAGGGGCTCTTCAGCACCTTGGACTGCCTTTATTAAGTTTGAAGTTTGGGGCAATAGCTACCAAATCTTAAAATGCATATGCCTTTTGACCCAGCGATTTAACCTTTAAAATCTATTCTTTATAACTTTATATTATTGGGTAAACATATATACAAGGATACTCACTGTAAACATTGTTTGTAATAACAAAAACACAAAAGGAATGAGACTGACTAGATCAACCTTAGTAAAGCTACACTACGCAGCCACCAATAGACAGAAGGTTCTTGTGGACTCTTACAAAGGTATCCATGCTGTGGATCATTAGGTGAAAAAAAGCAAGTAGCAGGACAATACTATTATAATCCTGTTAAGGGAAGCACACCGATTGAAACCGCCCACCTTGGCCAGGCACCACAGTAACTTTGCATGAGTTGTTGTATGACAGGAGATCCTGATAAGGAATACGGAATAAGCCACCACCAACCAGAAGAGTTCGGGGAAGGTTAAAAGGAGACACCATGTGTCCATCCACTTCCCAGAATCCCTCTCGCTAGCATCCATCTTGGCTGAGCGATGTGTGCGCCACCAGGAAAGACTCTGAATTAGAGTGATTGGCCAAAGACCACCCGGAAACTAATCCCATCACCATAAAACCCGAGACTGCAAGCCACACAGCAGAGCAGTTCTCCTGGGTTCCCTTACCCTACTGCTCTCCACCCGGGTGCCCTTTCCCAATAAAATCTCTTGCTTTGTCAGCACATGTGTCTCCTCGGACAGTTCATTTCCGAGTGTTAGACAAGAGCCCAGTTTCGGGCCCTGGAAGGGGTCCGCCTTCCTGCAACAATCCCATTGTAAAAAAACAATAACAGACAGTTATATACACACATAGAAGTTTGTATAGATAAAATATATCTGGGACTATCCACAATAAACTCTTAAAAAGACTGTCTCTAGGGGATGTGGTGGGAGAAAGAGAGTGACTTTCATTTATCACTTTGTACATTCTATACTGTTTGAATATCTGGCTGTAAGTATGCTGCTGCTGCTGCTGCTAAGTCGCTTCAGTCGTGTCCGACTCTGTGCAACCCCATAGACGGCACCCACCAGGCTCCCCCGTCCCTGGGATTCTCCAGGCAAGAACACTGGAGTGGGTTGCCATTTCCTTCTCCAATGCATGAAAGTGGAAAGTGAAAGTGAAGTCACTCAGTCGTGTCTGACTCTTAGCGACCCCATGGACTGCAGCCTACCAGGCTCCTCCATCCATGGGATTTTCCAGGCAACAGTACTGGAGTGGGGTGCCATTGCCTTCTCCTGTAAGTATGCTACTTTTGTAATTTAATAAGGAGTCAGCATAACAAAAAATTAAATTAGAAATGAAGTTTTATGGTTGTTCTGGGTTACACTGCATCCCCCTCATCCCCTAGAAATATGAAATCCTAACTCCCAGTATCTGTGAAAGTGACCTTATCTGGAAGTACAGACTTTTAAGGGATCATGTTAAGATGAGGTCTTTAGTGTGGGCCCTGATCAAGTATGGCTGGAGGGTGTCCTTATAAAAAGGGGAAATTTGGAGACACAGACCTGCACGTGCACACACACACACACACACACACAGGGAAAATGCCAGGTGAAGATGAAGACAGAGATCACGGTGATGCATCTTCAAGCCAAGGAATGCCAAAGATGGCCTGCAAACCGCTAGAAGCTAGAGAGAGGTCTGGAATAGACTCTCTCTCAGAGCCCTTAGGACCCAACCCTGCTGGCACCTGGACCTCAGACTTCCAGCCTCCAGACTGTGAGACAGTAAATTTCTGCTGTTAAGTTTGGGGTACTCTGTTATGACAGCCCAAGGAAGCAAATAGAACAATGTTGTATTCTGCTATATTCCACAGAACACACAGGCATTGTGCAGCTCTTCTGGCTTTTCATGATGGTGAGTAGGTCTCTGGAATCCAACAGCCAGGCCTCACTGACTTAGCTGACAAAGCTGGCTGACCCCTCAGCAGACAGCCATGTGGGCTAACAGGGTAAAGAGGGAATGGGCACTGTGCTTGATACGGGAGCCTGGGTAAAGTGGGAGGGAGGGACAAGACAACATGGGGTGTGCCCCCCACCCACCAGCAGTCAGTGTATGGACTCAACATAACATAGTGCTGCAGGGTACTCCTCCCTGACCCAGGTGCCACCCCAGCTAAGGCTCCCCTTCCCTGTCCATTCTCCATGAGACCTACGCTAAAACACCACAGAGGAGGTCATAAGGAAGTGTGTATGTGTGTGTGGGTGTGCATGTGCACACACATCTACACTGTTTTACCACACCCTTGCCTCTCAAGGTGTTACATCAGAGTAGTCAAAACTGACAGGTTTTGTTAACATGGGGACTTTATTTGATGTCACAGATTATTTTTGAAGGATTGGGTTAGAAGTAAAGTTTTTAACAAAAAACTTGAAAAAAACTAAATGCTCATATTTTAAAATAAAAACTGCTTAGCATTTGTCATTTCTTTCTTTGTTGCAGTACCTGCTAAATTACCAATCTTACATTGGCAGTTAAGGAAAAATATGGAATTTAGATTATATCTAGGTATGTTGATGCCTCCCATGAGATATACAATACAGGTAGATAAACTTGCCCTTATATATGAAATAAAAGACCATCTGCTGCACTTTAGGAGCATCAAAAAATGTTTTAGTAATCCTCTCATCATGACTGTGATGATCCAAATTTATAGATTAAAATATATAAAGTTAGTATTGAGTTCAGACCACATGCTGCAAATAATTGATTCTCCAGGCAAGAACACTGGAGTGGGTTGCCATTTCCTTCTCCAATGCAGTAAAGTGAAAAGTGAAAATGAAGTCGCTCAGTTGTGTCCGACTCTTAGCGACCCCATGGACTGCAGCCTACCAGGCTCCTCCACCCATGGGACTTTCCAGGCAAGAGTATACTGGAGTGGGTTGCCATTGCCTTCTCTGAAATTGAAAACCAGCACAGAAATAGAATTTTTTTACTAAAATTACTGATAGCAAGATGCTATTCCATATCTGTTTTCAAATGATGTTTCAAACACTGTGAATTACAATAAATTTAGAGATAAATTATATCTATTCCATATACAATTTATATAAAAATTATTATATATATAATAAATTTAGAGATTTCAGTGCACTTTCTAGCTGAGCAACATATGTTTATATTCCTGCTTGTGGCTTTTATATCATAAAAGCAAGCAAAGCAAAACAAAACAAAACAAAAACAGCAGTCACCCATCCATAGAGCAGATACATTTAAATTTAACTTAATGAAGAACTGAGGTTCTGGATGAAACCAACTTACCTCATAGGCCTGGGGACTGGTCAGGCATCTTGCAATGGGGCCACAGCAGGCAGGCAGGGTGGTGGTAAGAGGAGGCCCGCTATGCGTCAACAGAGGCTTCAGATAGCTGTGCTGGTTAAGGAAGAGCTGTGTTCCTTTCTTTATCAATTTAAAAAGAACACTCTGCTTGATTACAATCACTGTCACAGTGTACCAACCACTTCAGATAGCAAATGTCCCACTTCATGACCCTGTTATGTCAGTGAGATAGCAACATTTTAAAATTTTGTAATATTATCTCTGTTTTACAAATATGGAAACTCAGGCTCACAGAAGTCAACGATCTGCCTAAAGTCACACAAGTAAATGGAGGACCAATACTCAAACCCAGATCAGTCTGATTCCAGATCCTATGACCTTTTGACCACTACATCATATTGCCTTTATGATTTTACTAAAGGCAAAATCACACTCGATTTAGCACCGAAGGAGATACAGAAGAAAGAATACTAAAGAGCCTGAAAAGCGATTAAACATTTCAGTAGTAGAATATAGTAATAAAAAATGGTTTTCATTATTTAGCTGGCCTCTTCAATGAGTTGAAACTTCAGTATCAGAGGAAATGCAATTCTAAAAATATTTTTAAAAATTATGCATCATGAGTTCCTCTGTCACAGACTCTCATTTTAGCATTCATCTATTCTCCAAAAATAAAAACAGATGCAATAATATATTTGATACTTGAAAGGAAAAAAGAGAATCACAAGAAAAAGCAGAGAAAGGGAGAAAGACACATATACATATTCCCTACTTTCTAAAATTACAACCTAAGGTTGTTCTCAATTAAAAATGAAAGAAATTTACATAAATTCCCATAAACTCTAAGGTTAAAGTACTTTGTATAAACACACTTATATAGTTCATAAAACATCTTGCCACACAAAAATCACTGAAAATCTGGAATGATGAATTGTACTAGTGCATCAAGTACAGAAACTACCACATCTTAGTTCAGTGGTACTTAACAGGGTACTTAGTACTGAGGCTAATAAGTCTTGGTGTTTAACTCTACAAGAACAAATTCCCTACAAACTAAAACTTATCAAATATTGACCAAAAAATCTGAATGGTCCAGTATCTATCAAACAAACTAAAACATTGCTCATACAAAAAGCTCCAGGCCCAGAAAGCTTCACTGGTTAAAATCTTCCTGGCACTTAAGAAGCAACACCAAGCTTACATAAAGTCCTCCACAAAACAGAAAAAGAGAAAAAGTCTTCCCTACTTGTTTTATAAAATTAGCACAGTCTTATTATAGAAACATGATAAGGATATTACAAGAAAAAAAATCACAAGCCAATACTTCTCATGAAAATAGACACAAAATATGAGCAACTAAATCCAGTGTCACACAATGAATAACATATCATGATCAAATGGGATTTGTTCCACCAAACTAAGATTGGCTTAACATTCAATTGATGAAAATCAGCAAGATAAAACACTAACAGAGAAAAAAATAAACACGTGATCATTTCAATTGATGCAGGAAAAGGGTCTGATAATACTCAATACCTATTTATGATAAGAACTCTCAGCAAACTAGAAAAAAAGAGAATTTTCTTAAATTGATCACAGATATCTCAAAAACTTATAGCTAATATCATACTTAATGGTGAAATATTGAAAAATATCCCTTGAGGTCAGGAATAAGACAAGAATGCCCACTGTCATCACTTATATTTAACACTGCATTGGGAAGGTCCAGCCACTATCAGTTCAGTTCACTTGCTCAGTTGGGTCCAACTCTTTGTGACCCCAAGGACTGCAGCATTGCAGGCTTCCCTGTCCATCACCAACTCCCAGAGCTTGCTCAAACTCATGTTCATCGAGTTGGAGATGCCATCCAACCATCTCTTCCCCTGTCACCCCCTTCTCTCCTGCCTTCAATCTTTCCCAGCATCAGGGTCTTTTCCAATGAGTCAGTATTTCCCATCAGGTGGTAAAAGTATTGGAGCTTCAGCTTCAACATCAGTCCTTCCAGTGAATATTCAGGACTAATTCCCTTTATCATTGACTGGTTTGATTTCCTTGCAGTCCAAGGGATTCTCAAGAGTCTTCTCCAACACCACAGTTCAAAAGCATCAATTCTTCGGCACTCAGATTTCTTTATGGTCTAACTCTCACATCCATACATGACTACTGGAAAAACCATAACTTTAACTAGATGGACCTTTGTTGGCAAAGTAACGTCTCTGCTTTTTAATATGCTGTCTAGGTTGGTCATTGCTTTTCTTCCAAGAGGCAAGCGTCTTTTAATTTCATGGCTGCAGTCACCATCTGCAGTGATTTTGGAGCTCAAGAAAATTAAAATCTGTCACTGTTTCCACTGTTTCCCCATCTATTTGCCATGAAGTGATGGGACCAGATGCCATGATCTTCGCTTTTGGAATGTTAGGTTTTAAGCCAGCTTTTTCACTCTCCTCTTTCCTTTCATTTTCACCAAGAGACTCTTTAGTTCTTCGCTTTCTGCCATAAGACTGGTGTCATCTACGTATCTGAAGTTATTGATATTTCTCTTGGCAATCTTGATTCCAGCTTGTGTTTCATCAAGTCCGGCATTTTGCATGATGTACTCTGCATATAAGTTAAATAAAACAGCCTTGACGTACTCCTTTCCCAATTTGGAACCAGTCTGTTGTTCCATGTCCAGTTCTAACTGTTGCTTCCTGACCTGCATACAGATTTCTCAGGAGGCAGATCAGGTGGTCTGGTACTCCCATCTCTTTCAGAATTTTCCACAGTTTATTGTGATCCACACAGTCAAAGGCTTTGGCATAGTCAATAAAGCAGAAGTAGATGTTTTTCTGGAACTCTCTTGCTTTTTCCATGATCCAGCAGATGTTGGCAATTTGATCTCTGGTTCCTCTGCCTATTCTAAAACCACCTTGAATATCTGGAAGTTCACCGTTCATGGATTGCTGAAGCCTGGCTTGGAGAATTTTGAGCATTATTTTGCTAGTGTGTGAGATGAGTGCAATTGTGTGGTAGTTTGAACATTCTTTGGCATTGCTTTTCTTTGGGATTGGAATGAAAAGTGACCTTTCCAGTCCTGTGGCCACTGCTGAGTTTTGCAAATTTGCTGGCATATTGAGTGCAGCAGTTTCACAGCATCATCTTTCAGGATTTGAAAGAGCTCAACTGGAATTCCATCACCTCCACTAGCTTTGTTCATAGTGATGCTTCCTAAGCCCCACACAACTTGGCATTCCAGGAAGTCTGGCTCTAGGTTGGTGATCACACCATCATGATTATCTGTGTCATTAAGATCTTTTTTTGTATAGTTCTTCTGTGTATTCTTGCCACCTCTTCTTAGTCACTTCTGTTTCTGTTAGGCCCATACCATTTCTGTCCTTTACTGTGTCCATCTTTGCATGAAGTGTTCCCTCAGTATCTCTAATTTTCTTGAAGAGATCTCTAGTCTTTCCTATTCTATTATTTGCCTCTATTTCTTTGCATTGATCACTGAGGAAGGATTTCTTATCTCTCCTTGCTATTCTTTGGAACTCTGCATTCAGATGGGTATATCTTTCCTTTTCTCCTTTGCCTTTAGCTTCTGTTCTTTTCTCAGCTATTTGTAGGGCCTCCTCAGACAACCATTTTGCCTTTTTGCATTTCTTTTTCTTGGGGATGGTCTTGATCACTGCCTCCTGTACAAAGTCATGAACCTCCATCCATAGTTCTTCAGGTACTCTGTCTATCAGATCTAAGCCCTTGAATCTATTTGTCATTTCCACTATATAATCGATTGTAAGGGATTTGATTTAAGTCATACCTGAATGGCCTAGTGGTTTTCCTTACTTTCTTCCATTTAAATCTGAATTTTGCAATAAGGAGTTCATGATCTGAACTCTAGTCCCATCACTTCATGGCAAATAGAAGGGAAAAAGTAGAAGCAGTGACAGATTTTTTTGGAGGATCCAAAATCACTGTGGATGGTGACTGCAGCCATTAAATTAAAAGATGCTTGCTCCTTGGAAGGAAATCTATGACAAACCTAGACAGCATAATAAAAAAGCAAAGACATCACTCTGCTGACAATGGTCCAAATAGTCAAAGCTATTGTTTTTCCAGTAGTCGTGTACAGATGTGAGAGTTGGATCATAAAGAAGGCTGAGCACCAAAGAATTGATGCTTTCAAATTGTGGTGCTGGAGAAGAATCTTGAGAGTCCCTTGGACAGCAAGGAAATCAAACCAGTCAATCTTAAAGGAAATCAGTCCTGAATATTCATTGGAAGGACTGATGCTGAAGCTGAAGCTCCAATACTTTGGCCACCTGATGCGAAGTACTGACTCACTGGAAAAGACCCTGATGCTAGGAAAAGTTGAAGGCAAAAGGAGAAGGGGGCAGCAGTGGATGAGATGGTTAGATAGCAACACCGACTCAATGGACATGAGTTTAAGTAAACTCCAGGAGATAGTGAAGGACAGGGAAGCCTGGCGTTCTGTAGTCCATGGGGTAGCAAAGAGTTGAACACAAGTTAGCAACTGAACAATACCATAGATACGCATTCATTCGTGTTTCGATATATTAGAATCCTTCCAGAAAGTGAATGTAAAAATCTAGCAAACAGAATATAGTAAGTAGTAGCTTCTAATGATAAGTGTCAAGTGCATTTTTCTTAAACATAGAAGGTTTTGATCAGAAAGTCAAAAGCAAGGAAAAAGGATTTTACATAGCTGTCCCAAAGTCACTTCAACAGAACATAAACTAGGTTCTGATTCACTTAAAGTCTCAGCCAGAAAGAACTCCATAATCCCTTTATCTAGTTCAATTTTCAAATAAGAAATTAATTTTAATAAATAGTGAGTGATACAATTTTTTAAAAGGCATGATTTAGGGACTTCCCTGGTGGGCCAGTGATTAAGACTTTGCCTTCCAATGCAGGGGGGTTGGGTTTGCTCTGGTCCAGGAGCTAAGATCCCACATGTCTCTTGGCCAAAAAACCAGAAACAGAAGCAGTACTGTAACAAATGTAATAAAGACTTCAAAAATAGTTCATATAAAAAGTATCCTTTAAAAAATTTTTTTAAAAGCATGATTTAAACAGGTTATTATATATAACCTGACTTAAAGTATAGCTATGAAGAAGACTGTTACAATAGGACAAGAAAGAAATCTGGTAAATAATGAAGCACTGGCATTCTGAATGGAGAGGAGAATCCTCCAGTCTTTGGAAAGGTCAGAGAAAAGACATCAATGATCACTGCGGTATCTAGCATTGCTGAGTTTCTCATTCCCATGCTTCTTCCTAAGCCTGCCTTTCCTCTTTTACCCTAGCAAGCACACTGACAAACACCAACAAATTCCTTTTGCGGCATTCACTCAATTAGCTAAAAGACAATAAATATTAAAGTTTACTCCATAAATAAACCTATATATCAAAGCAAGTCTATCATAAAGGCTCTTGAGTCCCTACTGGCTTCACGGGTTTTCAGAGGAATTCATCCATGTGTGTGGATAACCTTCTCCACTACACTGAAGGGGAAAAGGAAGACCAAAGGTATGTTTTATATTCCAGTTCAGGAAGAGAGTAGTCAAAACAGTTGTTCCATTAAATTGTAATCATTCATATCCATACTGTTTTTTTCTCAATTAAGGATACTTGTGATCAAAGTTATACCACATCCGGAAGAGCCACGCGCTCTCTGCTTTGGTAGTTCTTCTTTCACTTTCAGGAATACCCTGCAAACAGACAATAAGTAAGTCAATATATACATAAAGACAAAAAACACATTCATTTAAGAGTCATTGCTTTGTAGAATTACAAATATAGCCTAATTTAAGAGCTTGTATATTGCAGCTTAGGAATAAGAAACTGAAGTATTTTTCTGAACACTTCTATTACTCAGGCTGCTTCCTGATTTATGAGTCGACTGGCATTTAGCAAAATTAATGTGGGATAATCCACCCCCTAAATCTGAAAGCTTTACACCCACAATGTGAACTGCACCTTAAGCGGAAAACATCCCATAAACATTCTGATCTTTGGGAGTTGTCATGGGTCTCAAAACTAACTGGCATTTTCAAAGATGCTATTATGTTGTTAGAACATTAGCAAAATTTAAGTAAGTAGGGAAATTCCATGGTAAGCCAGGCTGGGTAGGAGGGAAAACTAACACAGCAAGCGGATCTCTTCAAAAACAGCTCCCCCCAAAACATAAACTGCATCCCCATGTGTAACACGGAGCAGTCAGCAGTGGCGCTGTGAGGCCATCTGGTTCATCTCGGCTCTGATGTGAACTAGTTGGGCAAGTCCCTTCCCCTCCCAGCCTGAGTTTTTTCATGAATACAATGCGAACCTTACTCAAAAGCTCTTTCCAGCATGAATGTTCTGTTTCCAAGATTTTCAAAGAGTACAGTTTAGATTCTGGGTTTGGTTCCTGTTTTGTTCCTGTTTTTCCTGATCCTCAAAATAAGTGAATCTTCCTCTCAGTAGGTATCAAAATACAAAATGTCTGAGAACACTGAACAGGCTTACAGTGTTTACTTTCACATCAGGAGGCATTAGTTTGTATAGCTCCACTTTTTAGAAGAGCAACAAATCTACAAATCTCACGATCCCCTCACCACACGAACACCTGTAAACCTAACCCCTACATGTTCCATAGTTACTAAAATCTTCCTCTGTGCTTCCCAGTGGACACTTGAAATATTGAGTAAACAATATACTGAGCCAAGGCATCCACAGTTTTGAGGGCAAAGTAAAAATGACATTTTTTTCTGGATGTCACAGTTGGTACTCACCTACCTGGCTCTTTCCCTGTCACTCCATTTCCATTTGTCCTCTGTGGTGACAGAGGGGACATAACAGGTAGAGGCATACACAGATGGTGATCAAGCATTGGTCTGGGGAGCTGTCTGATCACTACTCTTTTTTCGACATGGGGGTGGAGGCACTGAGGGGCTATTACCCTTTGGAAACTACCCCAGGAACTCAGCATCATGGGAACTCATCCAGCCTGGTTTGTACAATTATTTCAAACCCATGAAATTATACTTTAAGGTTCTGATCACAAAAGAGGCAGGTGCGTCCTAGGTCACATACAAACTCATCACTCGATAGCTAGCAAAATTAGCATTCAGGAAATGAATCTGACAAAAAAAATTTTTTTAATTACACTCTGAAGACAAGTAGACCAGGGCCTGTTTCAGACAAGAAAAAGAACTATTGTTTTTAAAGAGATGCTTTCCATTTTCAAAAACCTCATTTCTGTTATTTCCCATCTCATGTCTAGGGCAGAGGCACCTATTCAGCTGTGCTCAGAAAGCATTAAAAGGTGGAAGAAAAATACCAGGAAAAGGTGGTCAGTCTAGAGAAAGCACGGAGTTACAATGCACTAGTCTACCAAGTTCTGTTTCAAGGAAACAACAGAGAAAGTGACACATGAGTGTAAGCAAGGAAACATGGGCAGGGCTGAGGCAGAGGGTAAGAAAGCACATTCTCCTGAACAGGCAGGGAAGCCTGGCTGAAGAGCCCAAGGCTTCCAGGCAGTTCTCAAGGGCAGCTGCTGGTCATCCAATTTGAAAGTTGCACAGGAAAAGCAGCTGGAGTGGGGCTTACATCAGAGACAAGACTTCATGCGGAAACCAAAATGGAAAAAGGCTCCCCGTGCCAGAACAGTCACTTGAAAACCCAGGAGTGCTTAAGGGACTGCTCTTGTCTGTGGCCAAAGCCCAGCCTTGCCCACAGATAGGGGAGCTGTCACCCTTGATAACCACACGCGGCCTAAAATTCAGTTTTGTCTCTATCGAGCAGTGAGAAAAGCCAGGAATGATATGATGTCAGTTAAAAGCTGATGCAAATAGTACAGAATCTAAATAACAGTGGCATGAAGTCTACGTAGACTTGTTTTCTTTCCAAGCAACCACACATTTGACAGAAATGCCAGGACAACACAAATGCATATTTACCAAGTGTTCTTGGTCTGAATCAACACCAACCCTAAAAGAAAAACACAAAAGGCAAATGAGATCTTGAAGCAAAAAAAAAAAAAAAAAAAAAAAAAAAAGCCCTATTCACATATGAGTACTCTTAGGCAACTATTTTTCTCAACACAGAAGCTATGAAATGACTAATATTTTTGTGCTTCTCAATGGCTGCTGCTGTAGACTTTTGGCTCCTGCCACTTTCCTTAGCAACAGCTTGACTCCTAAGGTAAGCAGGGTCTACTAACCTTCTCTTCCCGCAAGCCAATCCCACTTACCAGTTTCAGAAAAAATAACTTTTTCTTTTGTAACCAAGTCCACAACAAGCAGGAGTCAGGGCAAGCAGTGCTGCCCAGTGGCCGAATAAGAACTCTAGGGCAGTTCCACAAACAAGGTTGGCCCATTGCAGTTCCGAGAGGAAGCTGCATGTTTTCAGACCTCTCAGCTCTCCTGGCAACATTCTGTTATGATGACTGAAGAGAAGGTCCAATTCCAGGGTGTTTTTCCATAGGTGAATGGATAGCTATTAGCCTTGGTTCTTCATGACTCTTTTTTATCTGCTTTCAATATCTCAGGGAACAGCTTCATTATGAGAAGCTCTCTTTGACTCCTCTATCTCCTCAATCTGAGCACTCACCACCTCTGTTCATTCTCCCTCTAAACTGTCTCTCAGATCCTCTCTCCTTTCCATTTCAACTGCTCAAGCTGGGACCTCATTCTGACTCACAGCATCTGGAGCAACTGGCTGTAAGGGTCCCCTGCTGCCAGGCTCTCCCTGAGAGTTAGCCATCTCAAGCAGAGAGCTCACTGGCTTACTACCTTTACAAAAGTCTCTGAGACCAGCTTGTAACTCAGAGGGTCAGGTCTAAAGTCCTTTGTGTGGCATTCAAGACTCTTCAAATTAGCCACCCCTGCCACTCTGGCCCAGTTTTCCCCTGACCCTCGCCCAAACACCTGCTGGTAGTGAGACCCGACTGCTCCTTGCCCCAGACCCTGTCCTCTCCTGAGCTTCCATGTCTGTGCTTGTGCTGGTCCCTCTATTTGAACTGTATTGTCCCTTATTTTGTTCTCCTTTTTTGAGTTCCAAAGGAACCATTCTATGACCCCTTCAGTCAGGATCATTTTTCCTCTGGGCTTTTACAGTACTTTCTAATTCTTTTATTATAATACTTAGTATAGTAGAGTATAGTTATTTACCTGTCCGTCTCCCCAGATAAGACTGTGAGCTCCTTGAGGGTAAAGGTCATGTCCCAATTCATCTCTGTATCCCCAGAGTCTAGCACAGTACCTGACACACAATAGGTGCTCAAATGTTTATCGATTAAGGCCACTACTACAGACAACACAGAAAAAAATAGCAGTGTGAGAAGCTGCAGCAGGAGCAGCCTAGTAACACCAAAGGGAGGAAAATGATGCACGACCTTATCTGGAAGGCAAGAGAATCAGGGCCAAATACTTGAAAAACAGATGGTCATAACTAGATTCAGAATTCCAAGAAATGCTCGTTTCTTCTTTGTTAAGATGGCCAGAAGCTATTTAATACCTCCTTCGCCATATTAAACTCTAACCACATTTGTGTATCTCAAGTGACATCTAGTGGTCTTGACAACACAAGTTTAATTCTCAGATGCAAGAGTGTTGGAGGCCAAGTTAACGTAATAAACATTTATCAGAGCAGTTACCACCTGCCAGGCACTGTGCTAAGCATAGGGCATAGACACGATTTACACACAGCCCTGCCCTCCAGGAGTTCACAGACTGGTGGGAAAGACAGACATAACTACAGCGCAATCCCCAAGGGCTCTGCAGTCCAGAAGAGCTGGGTTCCAATCTGACCTCAGCTCCTTTCTAGCTGTTTGAACTTAGTCAAGTCATGCGGCCCTATGAACCACAGTTCTATCACCTGAGAAATGGGGGTGATGGCCCCCATGCAGAGTTGCTGCAAGAACTAAACAAGAAAATGTGTCTAAAGATTTTAAAACAGTGATACATCATTGTTGTTGTTCAGTCGCTCAGTTGTGTCCGACTCTTTCTGACCCTGTGGACTGCAGCAGGCCAGACTTCCCTGTCCTTCATCATTAACACTTGCTAAATGGTAACTCTTATAATAACATCATCATTACAAGGCTGACTGAAAACAGTGCTATAACAGACGTACTCTACAGTAAGCAGACAGAAGAGTGGTTCTGAGAGAAAAGAAGAGGGTGAAAGGAGGCGGTGTTTGAGCTATGTCGTTTCCTGGGAGTGGAAGAGCAATCCAGGCAGAGCCAACAATGTGAGCAAAGGCTCAGAGACGGGGAAGTGCAAACTATGTGTGGTACACAACAAGGAGCCAAAGGTGACTGTCACAAACTACGCAAAAGGACAGAGGAAGAGCTGGCTGGCTCTCACTCACTGAGGAGCCACTGTCCACACAACAGGACAGATGACATCACGTTCTTGCTGTGAAATCCTACAAGACAGCAACTGGATTTTATTTATTTTTAAACAGAAAGTTTATTTTTAAGACATTCTTGTTTTATTTATACTACATTTTCTTTTTAATGGCTACACTGGGTCTTCGTTGCTGCGTGAGGGTTTTCTCTAGTTGTGGCGAGTGGGGGCTACTCTCAAGTTGCGGTATATGGGCTTCTCATGCTGTGGTTTTTCTTGTTGTGGAGCACAGGCTCTAGGGCATCCAGGCTCAGTAGCTGTGGTGCACAGGCTTAGCTGCTCCAACGCATGTGGAATCTTGTCAGACCAGGGATCGAACCCCTGTCTCCTGCATTGGCAGGCGGATTCTTTACCACTGGACCACCAGGGAAGTTCCGAGTGGATTTTAAAATCCAAACTCCTTACTGTGTCCTACTAGAACCAATAGCAGGGCTCCACCGACCACGCCAAGTTGGTGCACCTCCTGCTTTTGTGAATAAAGTCTTGTGGGAGCATGGCCATGGCAACTGATTCATGTATTGTCTATGGGGCTTTCATGCTGGAGTTGAGTAGTTGAGACAGAGACCATATGGCCTTCAAAGCCTAAAATATTATTCTCTGGCCCCTGACAGGACACATTTGTCAAGCTCTGCCCCTAAAGGATCTTGCCCACCTTGTTTCCTACCTGCCTTTTGGTTACTATATTCCAGCTAGGTGGGCTTTTTTCCTTTTCATTCAACAGGCTGTTTGTTCCTGCCTCAGAACCTTTGTACTTGCTCTCCCCTCTGCCTGGACCACTCTTCTTCCTGCTCACTGCTTAACTGGCATTATCTTGTCATTCAGGTATCCTAAGCTCCAATGTAACCTCAGAGACACCTTTCTTGAGCTCCATCGATAAAATGCACTCTATGCCCACCTACTATCATAGCACCTTGTTTGCCATCAGAGCATTTAACATCATCTAAAATAGTCATCTTCATTTACTTACTTGCCAGTTTACTATCTGTCTTCTCCCACTACAGTACAGACTTTATGAGACCAGAGACCTTTTCTATCTTGTTACTACCACTGTACCTCTCCAGATCAGGGTCTCTTAACCTTTGCAGTACCAACATTTTGGCTCAGATTACTCTTTGTTGTGGGGGCTGCTCTGTGTACTCGTGGGATGTTCAGCAGTATCCTTGGCTTCTACCAACAAGATGCCAGTAGCAGCCCCCTCTCTTTGACTGTGACAATCAGAAATGTTTCCAGGCACTGCCAAATGCCCCTGTGGGGAACTGCTGCCAGTTGACGGCCACTAAATTTCACCTTAAAACAGCACTGGGAACATGGCTGGTGCTAAGTTAGTATTCATTGAATAAATGAATAAAAGACACATTTGAAGTATTGTACTAAGAGCTTTACAGACATGAGCTCAGGAATCCTTACAACAACCCTGGAGGAAAGTACTGTCACACATGTTACCAATGGGGAAGCTGAGGCTTAGAAAGGTTAAAGAACTTGCTCAGGATCACAGAATTACTAAACAAAGGGGCAAGAACTCAAAGTCAAGCCTAATCCTGCATATATGTTAAAACTGAAGGACTTTTTAGTATTCTCACAATTATACTCAACAAATTTGGGGGGAGGTAAGAGAAATTTAAATTCCAGTCTCTGCAAAGAGGCCAAAAAACCCCCAAACAACAACATTAATAATAGTTAACCTAAGACTGTATGATAATGTATACAACTGAATGCCAAACAGGACAGGCAAGATGGGGCCAAAGAGCTTGCAAAGCTGGTGAGGTGGATTCAGCTTTATGTGAGTAGGTAGGTTTTGGGGGAGCTTTTTCTGGGGGGTGGGGTAAACATGGGTATTTGGTTTAGTACGTGTGAAAGGCAATGAGGGAAGAGAACTGATTCTACCTAAACACTGAGATTCCACTTAAGAGTGTTATTTTTCCTAAATTATCTTACATTTAGCTTTGGCTTTGTTTTCCTTAGTAGAATAAGGAAGAACGTTTGTTTTAAAACTCTTGAGGAAAAAAAAGGAGTTTAATCCTTCCAAAATGGACCATCCTCATTTCTTGATACAGAGGTCTAGGACAAATCAAGTGAGATTGGAGGCTCCTCTGTCCACCATTAATGGTATTTATGAGCTTGAACAACTAGAAACTTTTAAAGCCTCTATTTCCCCACTTGTAAAATGGAGTGATTGTGATTAGATAAATATATCAAATGCACTTAGCACAATGCCCAGCACATAGAAGGTGTTCAACAAATGCCAGGTCCTCCCTAAAGTAATAATCAGGGTTACAAGAACATTATTTTGATGTATTTTTAATTATCCACAATAACAGCACAGGAATTGTAATAAAAGGATTAGAACAGTAAAGAGAAAGACAATCATAACAATATTCAAAGTCTGATTTAGGGCTGGTTGCTATTTAGAGTATTAAAAGAAAGGCATAAAATGGAGAATGGACTCTGTAAGATGTGAAAGAAATACTATTTTCTCTAATGAACCTTACACATTCTGGAAGCTCAGTAGCTCTCAAGATCTATGAAGTTACAGCAAACACAGAAGTAAAACCTACAACGGCTTTAACTATAGACTGCTGTACCCATGGAAACAAATGCAGAACTCCTGAGATACAACAGAGCTTTTTCCAACTGAATACAGTAACTAGTGTGCATTCAAGACTAAGATCTTACAACCTTGGCCTTGGATTGTCAGGTCAGAAACAGTGCTGATCATGAAGATAAGAAAGAATGATAATATCTAGTTATTGATTTGGGCTGGGATAAATTGGACTGTCTCATATGCTGCAGATACAAGAAAATTTTTGATCCAGTTTGGAGATAAGAATAATAAGCCTTAAATATATGCATATCCCTTGACCAAGCAATTCGACTTCTAGGAATGCATCCTAAGGAAATAGCCAAGTGCACATTGGTATATGCATTTCCAAACACTCACACTGTTAATCATAGTAAGAGCAAAATTCTCAGCCGTAATAACAAAAACCTAAAAACAACACAAAAGTCCAATGGTAGAGATTTGGTTAATAAATTACAATATAAGCAGCCATTAAAATAATGATATTTACTAACATAAATGTCTATGCTATATTATATTTAAAAATCAGTTTATAAGAGTACCTACAGTGCTGCCTCTTTTTGTTAAAAAAAATACATGGAGCAGAGCAAGAGGTCTGGAAAGACATCCCTCCAAGTGTTAACAATAGTTTTTATCCTTCCTTTGCATATTTTCCATTTTTTCTGTGCTACATGTTATATACTTATTATAAGGAAGAAATGAAATATTAGGGACTTATCTAAGCTTAAAATTCTCTCATGGTTAAAAGAAAAATAACACAAATTACATTTTAATACTAAAATGAGGTCCCCAATCAATACATACCTTATATGCAAACATGACAGCATGGCAGTGGTGCCACCACCAAATACCCACACAGTAAAAAACACAATCAGAAGTGTGGTGCTGAACATCATCTGCCGGGCATAAGTGGCCGTATCTCGAATGGCCAAGGCAAACGCCATCGCGCCACGAAGGCCTACAAGGGAATAGGAGGACGACAACATGAACTTCATAAATTCAAAGACATAAGGTACATTCTGAGACCTTAGAATAGCATGAACAAACACATATTTCAACATACGTAGGTATATACAACCAAATACAAAAAGAATTAGTAGATGATACTCACAAGCATTGATCATTTAATAATTTTTTAAACTCTATTGTAAAATGTACTTACACTAAAGTTCACTCTTTCGGGTGTACAGTTCCGTAAGTTTTGACAAATGTATAGAGGTGTGTGACCACTACCACAACCGAGACACAGTGGTTTCATCACCCCTCTCCCAAATTCCTTTGTGCTACCTTCTTTTTGGTCTAACTTCTCATAATCTTACCACACTCTTGGTAACTATTGATTTTCTCTGCATTGCTGGGTTTTTGTCTTTTTGAGGATGTCATGTAAATGGAACATACAGAATGAAACCATTTGAGCCTGGCTTCTTTCGCTCAGCACAATGCCTCTGAGGTCCATATATGTTCTATGTATCACTGGTTTGTTCTTTTTAGCACTGAGGAATATTCCATGGCATGGAGGTGCCATTATTTTGCATACTCCCTCACTCACTGGAAGACAGACAATTGGGCTGTATCCAGGTTTTGGCAATTATGAAGAGAACTGCCATAAACATGCACATACAGATTTTTGTGTGAAAATGTGTTCATCTTTACCTCCTCCACTACACTTAACATAGTTCTGAACTGGGAATTTGGAACCAGAACATGAGAAAACTCCCACAGAAAGGAATGGGACACTTTTAAAAAGGATGTTTTATTGGAGGCTGTGATTTCAATGTTTAAGGGAGTCTAATATATTATCTTTGGAAGGGCTGATGCTAAAGCTGAAACTCCAATACTTTGGCCACCTCATGCAAAGAGTCATTGGAAAAGACTCTGATGCTGGGAGGGACTGGGGGCAGGAGGAGAAGGGGACGACAGAGGATGAGATGGATGGATGGCATCGCCGACTCTATGGACATGAGTTTGGGTGAACTCCAGGAGTTGGTGATGGACAGGGAGGCCTGGCGTGCTGTGATTCATGGGGTCGCAAAGAGTCAGACACAACTGAGCAACTGAACTGCACTGAATATATTATTGGCGTATTATTTCCATCTAAAATCAGACTGGTATATGCACGGTGAGTTGTTTACTGGAGGAGGCAAGAAATAGAGAGTTAAAACTTACCAGCAAACATCATCATGTGTTGAAAATTTGATCCAATCTTACTTCTTCTACCCAAATTAAGTAAGAGGGACAAGGGGTAAATATTGGCAGCTCTTCCCAAGAAAATAGCAATCTAAAATTATTAATAGGTTAAGGATAATTCTTTTTATTGTTAACGTTATTTAGACCATGCATTCCTATCACTGGACTTTTGTACTATTTCTAGGATTTTGCTATTATGGCTAACGATTGAGGGGGGAGCCACCTGGGTCCCTAAGAACAAGGACAACTCCCTAAGGATGGTTACAAGGCTGTGCGGGTCCCTGGTGACTTTGTGGAGCAGAGCCTGCTACACCAGTTCAGACTTTTACATGAGAGAGAAATACATTTCTATCTTTTTTAAACTTTGGTTAACTTTGGTAATTGCCACATGAAACCAAACCTATATCCTAACAAATACAGCCAGAAGGAGAACAAGTATCTCCTGCTAAGAGTCAATTTCCATGGTAGGATTCTGTTTTGAGGAATTTCAACTCTTAACAGACTCAAAAACCTACAGAAAATATTTAGCCTTGGTGCTGGGTAAGTACTGTGGATTCAAGCCACTTGACTGCTTAAAAATTTCTCAAAGACTAGCAGGATATGAAGTTACTGATCTCATGGGAGTCTTCAAGTCAAGGTTCTTCTCTTATGAATAAGGCTTTATCTGTTTCTGCCTGAAGTTCATTCTCAGAAGACTAAGACTCGGTAGAATAGTATTTCAGTAATACTTCAGTTTCTAACACAGATCCTACTTAGAGTTTTAACTAAGAAAATATTTCCAACAATCTCTTTTGGCAGAATCTTCATTCTGAGGTGGTTTCTTAAAATACTACTTCTTTTGAAAATCACTAATTCAAACATCCCACTCTCTGACCACAATTTCTCTTTCCATGTTTCACATCCATCTATTGCAGATAATTCTTCCATTTCACTGGGACCTCCAGTCCAAAGACCCCTCTGCTTTTCCATCAGTCAGTCCTCTCCCTTCTTCATTTCCTTTTCTAGACGCATCTTAATAAAACTCTTTCCAATACTCAGCAATCCCTTTCCCCTCTGTTTTCACTGCACCAACTTGACAAAACTCCAAATTCAGATGGACTCAGCTATCTGTTTTCTCCATGCTTATAGCTAAATAGTCCTGGATAAAGTAATACAACAGGGCAGGCTGACTCTACTTTAAGATTTATTCCTCAAACTCAAATGGGTTCCTAACACCGCTCAGCGATTCTACTGCATTTCTTTGCTCAATGCACTTTTCTACTCTCTGCAACAACTATTTCCTCAAAACTCCTATCATCTATGGGAGCCAGCCTCCTAGAGGGTTCCCTAGTATTCACACCCTTGTGTAGTCTCAGCTCACACTTTACCAGGGTTTATGTGTGATCAACAGAAAACAGCAGAAGGCAGATGGCACACTGTCTCCAAGACTAGGTCATAAAAGGCCCTTTGCACTCCATCTTGGTGCTCTCTCATCTCACTCTATTCTCCTGGGGAAGCTATGTTGTGAGTTGCCCCATGGAGAGGTCCATGTGGAGAAGAACTGAAGCCTCCAGCTAACAGCCATGTCAGTGAGCTTGGGGTGGCTCCTCCATCCCCAGTCAAGTCTTGAGAGAGTACAGTCCCAGCCCAGAGCATGATTATAACCTCATGAGGGATACTGGAGCCTGCCAACTTAACCTGCCAGTTAAGTTGCTTCTGGATTCCAGACTCTCAGAAACTGCAAAATAACATGTTTGTTGTTTTAAGCTGCTAAATTTTAGGGTAATTTGTTACATAATAGATAACTGATAGGCCACCTGCTCCTATCTCACTTTCAGCAGATGATCTCACCTCCTGCTTTTCAGATAAAAATAGAAGTAATCAGAGAAATGCCATCTTGGAAATGTACATACTTCATCTCTACATACTCTACCTTCTCCTGGAACAATGGCGGAACTGTGCTTCTTCCCTCTGGAGGCCCATCCCTCCCCATGTGCTTTGGACTCCATCTCTTCCTGCCTTCTTGTGAAGTTGGCACTATTGCTTGCTCTCTTTCACGTAATCAGTGTCTCCTTTTCAACTAGGTTTTAAAAACTCAATGAGAAAGAGAAAAAGAAGGGTGGTGGAGAGGGAAAGAGTGGGCAAGCCTCCTTCCATCTTTCATCATCTTTCAACTACTGCCCTGTGGCACAGACTGCAAACTGCTCTCCATCATCCAATCTCTCTTTCTTCCCTTCAGTAACAGAGGACAAACAGTTTTATCTTTTGGAGTTGGCAGAATGGTAAGAGACTTTTTCTTGTCATTTCAATCTGTCAGTATTATTTGTGCAATAAACAAAAACGTAAATAGCATAGACTAGATAAAAGAGTTGAAATCCTTATTTACTTCGCTCAGAGGAAAATATTATATATATTATTATACATATTATTTATATTAAAAATATATGTATCCTTATCAATTCTTATCAATCTTATCAATTCTTATCAATCATCCGACCCCCAAGAAAACACGTGCAAATCTCAATTTAAAAAGAAGTTTCCAAAACAGAATACATAATAAAGGATACAAATGCTCCTACTACAAATGTTGGGTTAAAGACATGGTTCTGGAAGGTGAACAGTGTCAGTCCCATGTAGGAGAAGATGAAATTCTCTGCCAAGAAATTGAGAAGCTCAAACAACTGAAACGAAATTTCAAAAGGTTAGTCCAGTAAAAATCTACATTAATTTGAAAACATGAGTATTACTAAGATATTGAAACAGATACTTCAAATATGTAATGTTCATGTATATCCTCCAAAACATGCGATTCAGAGGGAAGCAAATGTAGAGATGACATTTCTGGTCCCACAGAAAAAGCCATAAATGTTTCCCCTTCACTTGCCCAATCAACTTCCCTTCTTCAATTCCCATATTCAGTCATTCTCACCCTCATCCTCCAAACCCTGCCAATTTTTTTTTTTGGAATGTTCTTGGTTGTCTCAGCCACTGCGTTAGTCTAACTTTCATCACTTCCCATCGATACTGCTGGGGATGGACCCTAAGTGGTATCCCTGCCACCCTCGACTTCTACACCCTGACTCAATTAATTCCTAAATATGGCAGGTCCCAGACACTTCCCTCTTTACAGGCTGTAAGACCCAGTTCAAATCATTTTATCCTGGTACAGAGTGCTTCATGACAACTCTCACACCAGCTTGCCATGTGATTTCACTTTTTACATGGGTCTCAGCCCTCACTAAGAGAGTGAGGGCTTGCACATTATAGTCCTGTGCTCTGTTCCCTGCCCTGCTACCTGCCCACCTCCACCTGTTTACATCACTGTGATGAAAAGGCCACAACTAGAAGCATGAAAATTATAAAAGGAAAAATCTCATTTATAAAGGCAAATAAACAGTAAAGGTAATAAATCAACCATATATAAAGCTAGTAGGAAGGTTAAAAGACAAAGGTAGTAAAATAATCTATATCTGCAATAAGAGATAAAACAAAATGATGTAAAATATGATATCAAAAACAGTAAACATGGCAAGGGGGGGAAATGCATTTGAACTTAAGAGATCAGCAAATATATGCACCCCAACGTTCACGGCAGCATTATTAACAACAGCCGAGATATAGAAGCAACCTGACTGCCTATTAATAAATGAATGGATAAGATGTGGTGTACACACACACACACACAATGGAATATTACTCAACCGTGAAAAGGAATTAAAATTTGCCATTTGCAACAATACGGATGGACCTAGTGGGTACTATGCTAAATGAAATAAGTCAGAGAAAGACAAATACTATGTGACCTCACTTATATGTGAATTCTAAAAACAAAGAATAAAAAACAGAAACAGAGTTATAGATACAGAGAACAAACAGATGGTGGCCAGAGGGGATAGAGTTGGGGGAAGAAAAGAAATAGGTGATGGAGATTAAGAGGTACAAATTTTAAGTTGCCAAATAAATGAGTCATGGGATGAAAGGCACAGTTTGGGGAATATAGTCAATAATAAGGTATTATCTTTTATCATGGTGATTATTTTGAAATGTACATAAAAACCAAATTGCTATGCTGTATAAGAGGAACTAACATAGTGTTACAGGCCTCCCCAGTGGCTCAGCGGTAAAGGATCACCAGCAATGCAGGAGCCACAGGAGATGTGGGTTCAAGAAGATCCCCTAGAGGAGGGCATGGCAATACACTCCAGTATTCTTTCCTAGAGAATCCCATGGACAAAGGAGCCTGATGGGCTACAGTCTACAGGGTCACAAAGAGTCAGACATGATTGAAGTGACTGAGCATACACATACAACACAGTGTCATAGGTCAATTATACTTCAAAAATAAACTAACTCATAGAAAAAAGACATCAGATGTGTGGTTACCAAACGCAAGTTGTAGGGAGAGGGGAATTGGATAGAGGAAATAAAAAGGTACAAACTTTCAGTTATGAGATAAACAAGTACTAGGGATGTAATGCATAATATGATAAATATAATTAACACTGTGATATGTTATATATGAAAGTTGTTAAGAGTAAATCCTAAGAGTTCTCATCACAAGAAAAAACTTTTCCTATTTCTTTAATTTTGTATCTATACGACATGATGTGGTCACTATTTCATGAGGTATACAGATCAAACCATTACTCTGTACACTTTAAACTTAAGACAGTGCTGTATGCCAATTATAGCTCAATAAAACTAGAAGAAAAAAAGCTATTAGAGGAAAACAAGGAAAAGAAGCTAACTGACCATTGGAATCACAATAGTAACAGCCCCTGGCTACTTTGCTGATCTATCTCTACCCTAAAAGCTGTCACCCTTCAATCTGCCAGTCTCATCTATTTCTGGAGCCAACAGAAGAGGAACTGAAGTGAGCAGACATCACTTTGAACAGAACAAAGATTATTTTAAAGTAAAAAAAAAACTGTTTTGCTGCAAAAAAAGTTTATTGACAAACTATAGTTTCTCTTACCTGTTTAGTTCTATGCTGAGACTCTGTGGACAAGTTGTTGTACGTATAATGGGCCTGTGTGATGCCACAAAACAACACTGCAACCACACCTATAAAGACAATGAGTTCCGAGTTCACATCAAAGGCGTGTTCCCAACTTTTATACTAAGGATCTTATTCATAGAAGTAAATTAGATGTTTAGTGTTAAATTTTTCAGTTGTGACTTACTTTGTCGAGAGGAACCGCTTCCACTGAAAATCTTTTACATTCTAAAATGATAGCATAAATGCCAACCCTAACAAGAGTGCTCAAACACTAGAGGAGTTGGTCCACACATAGAAAAAACATCACTGGCTAAGTCACTCCCTATAAGGGTTTACAATTAAAAGGAGAAAGTAACCTACCTGTGAAACCCCATGCTTCAGCTAAGAGGAAGGTACTCCAGGACATCAAGAAGAACAGGCCCGTCTCCAACAGCTGGAACTCTCGTAATTTGGTGAACTTTGTCACGTAAGACTGTCAAGGTTGATAACAAGATCTCATAATACAGAAGTGTTACTAGAAAAAATAATAGTTGAAGCAAGGCAAGCCTGAAAGCAGAAGGATTCTCTAGTCTCTAACACAAAAGTCACAGAATAAGGAGGCACCAAAGTGAAGAAATTCTGAACACAAGCATTGTACTAAGGAGTCAGCAGTCCTCCCTTCCATGAGGAAGCTCTACAGCTTAGTCCATCCAATTGTTTTATGGGTATCACATGCTTTGTTAGAAACCATGCAGTAAGGAACAGTGTGTGTGCGTGCTCAGTAACTCAGTTGTGTCTGACTCTTCTGAGACCCATGGACTATAGTCCACCAGGCTCCCCTGTCAATGGAATTTTCCAGGCAAGAATACTGGAGTGGGTTGCCTTCCTAATCCAAGTAAAGAACAAACATGACAGTAAAGGACAGGAGTGACAGATCAGATACACAATATGCCAACTCTATTAATTTGAGACCCAAAGCAAGACAGCTTCCATAATAATAGCAATTTATACCTAGTAAAAATGTCATTTTCATGAGATTTGATGTTTAATCCTCTCTGTGATGTAGAGTATCCCATGAGGAAACTGAGGCATGTCACTCACTCATACTAGTATAACAAGTATTTGATAGTTGCCAGTGGAAGGGCCTGTATCAAGCTGTGGCAAATCTCAGCCTGGAGTCTACATTCCCTTCAACAAATGTGTACTACAACACAATGATAAAGTTCCTCAAGGAACTTAGGCTAGGAAAGAGATACTAGCTGGCCTGGTCCTTCTTCAGAACTGTTTTCACTGTCCCTTTAAGGCTCAGTGTGCCTGAAAAAAAGCCCTAAGACAAGCTTCTTCCAGAACAAAACTAAGTACAGAAAATGAATATATTCTTGGAAAAGTATTTGTTTTCTATGAAAGTATCTTGAAAGTTCTGGAGCTGGAAGCTCTTTAGAGATCAAATCCTACTCATCTTCCACGCTCTCCTCACCCTCCACCTTCCTACACTGAGGTCCCATGGAGTGCAGTGCCAGCAATTCTTCTATATTAGGAGTTCCAAAAGGCAGACACCACAAGAGGCCTTGTTTATCTGTGATACACAGGGCATAGCATGTGGTATATAACAGATAATCAAGAAATTTTTTTGAAGAATTAAAAGCTTGATATAAAACAGAAAATTGAAGTTCCAGAAGTTTAGGTATACTTGCACTTAAAGAATCCAATAACAGAAGATTTAGATTCATTTATTAAACTGTCATTTTCTATTATATTTTAACTTATGAACGTGAAACTGCAATGACTAAGAAAAAAAGAAAAATTTTTGAATGAATACAAGAATGACTGGCTCAATGTTTCTAAAAGCAAACTAGTGGTAATGTGTAGGACTTGAGAGCATAAGGTTAAAATCGGTGAGAGCTAAGATGAACTCCCATCTATCCTAAGCCGGGAACTTTATTTTATTCAATTGGTATCAAGATCATACATTCCTATTCGTCCTATTAAATGAAGAGCAAAAGGATGCCAGGCTGAACAGCCACATGGAACACCCAAGGGGCTCTTTGGAAAATATCTACCTTTATATCAATTCAATCTGCTGCTGCTGTTGCCGCTAAGTCACTTCAGTTGTGTCCGACTCTGTGCGACCCCATAGACGGCAGCCCACTAGGCTCCTCTGTCCCTGGGATTCTCCAGGCAAGAATACTAGAGTGGGTTGCCATTTCCTTCTCCAATGCGTGAAAGTGAAGTCGCTCAGTCGTGCCCGACTCTTAGCGACCTCATGGACTGGAGCCCACCAGGCTCCTCCATCCATGGGATTTTCCAGGCAAGAGTACCAGAGTGGGGTGCCATTGCCTTCTCCCTTAAAATTCACCCCCAAAAGGTCACTATGTCTAAATAGAATTCCATAGTGAGTGTTTAAGGGCATGAAGCCCTACACAAAGCAATGAAATTCTTTTATTTATTTACTGGTAAAGATGATTGCCTAATTCAAACCAAGCACTTGCTTATAAGGTTAATAATTATAACATGATGTCAATTGCAGAAGTAGGTGAGACCACGGAACACAGTATTACATTACTCTGTAAAGTTAACAAGAAAAGATAAGTATAATAAAAGGATATTAAAGCTGTCACCACTCCAGTAGCAGCACCCATCGCGAAAGAGCCACTGAAGATTCCAAGGAAAATCCCAATAGACTTGAACATGGCTGTGACATCAAAGGTGTGGCTGTTGTCTCCAGCTGGCTGGTATGCTACTATTGAGCTATGAAAGAGAAAGAAATGGCTCTTTCTTCGAGAAGCAACTTTTACTTTTAAAACATTATCTAAAAAATTTTAAAAATTACCTAGTGTCAAGCTTGATGATGAAATAAGAGGGGGTAAAACCCCAAAACTTTGGATTTGAATTGCCAAAATAAGGACCAAAGGTTACCAAAACATGCTGCAGTGGATCAGCTAACAAGAAAACTCAGCTTTTGTTAAGTGACAATTTCAGAAGGTAGAACATTTTATTCAGTAAGATCCTCTTTATGAAGGTCGAACCAAGCCTTTTCCTCCCGTCTCAAGATACCACGCAGCACTATTCTTTTGTGACTGTTTACTTACTGGTACTGAGTGCCTAAAAGCCCTAACGTACTAATAATATGAACAAACTCATGAAAAATTCCCCACGTTTCCAACACAGTATGCATAAAAATATAAAGAACACTGTTCAATACTCAATCCAGTCACATTTTGTTTTTCCTATGGGAAAAATAAAAAGGATGACTAAAGAACCCTTTCAACTTTTAGAATACTAGATGGCCCAGAACCTCCTATCTATTCACTCACTGAAATGGACTTTTATAGATAGAAGGGCTTGAAAGGCCTTCCAAGGAGTTAAGAGTCCACTCAACAGTACTTTTAGCATACCCAGCTGAATCCTTCACCTAAACTTCTGAAAGAAAGTCACTCTGTGAGAGGCCAAGACAGGTAATTAGAAGGGACACTCTCCATCTTGAACTCACAGTCTAAATCTGGTCTAAAAATACTTCTTTTGAAACAGTTGCCCCAGGAACTAAACACAGCTGAGAAAATCACTCTTGCTAGTGGGTCTCTGGCAAAAGCACCTACCATTACTAAGTCAGTTTTCATCACAGTTAATTGAGTACCAGTGTTTATATAATGAATCCAGACTCAAAGACATCACACAAGTCATGTCAAAGAAAAGAAGCAGAAGAAACACATTCCTAAGAATATAATGAATTCTCCCCGTGGTTATTGCTGATTTTTGTTTTTTCTGATTCGAGGCTAAAAAATGACATTGCTATACCACGTACATGAAGTTCTCTTCACACCTCCCTAGTTAAGTTAAAAAACAAAACAAAACCTAAGACCAAGCTAACATTTCCTAATTTTACCTATCTTATTGAAGTATAACTCCAATATGAATTTCTGGTAATGGAATATAGAAATTTCTGAGACTCAATCTG